>NC_042615.1:759395473-759698513 GCF_901001135.1 Rhinatrema bivittatum
CCTTTGCCACTGTGCCTTGCTGTCGTACCCCAGAGCTATCACCTTGCCAGTCTGGGGAGTTGCTTTGCACTTCTCATTGTGCTCTGGAACCTTGAAGCCACTCTTTGTGCTGCTTGGCCCCTTTAACAGTGCCTGCCTTTGAAGTTTTACTGCCACCTTTTCTCCTTTTTCATCCTTCATGTTGACTTGAGATACTAATGCTACTTTTGTTGCCAGTTTACTACTTGAGACACCAACAGGGGTTCATGCCATTATTGCTGGTAGAAGTGGTAACCTCTTTTAGAGCCCTGGGGTGGTCCTCCCACATTTGATCTCTTCTTGGTTTGTTATACCGTGGTGTTTTGTCACAGCACAAACTTGTGGAAAAAAGTCAGTAAAAGGCAAACACAGGTTTCAATACTGGGCATGACAGCATCTGTTTGTTTGATAGGTCTTCCATTTCTCCAACACTCTCAGTCTGGTTCTTCTACCCCGTTGTATGTTTGATTAAGCTTGGGTAGTTTCTCCAACAAAGCCCTCATTCAGAGGAAGAACCACTGATACAAGACAAAAGATGTTCAAGAGAAACCTTTTACTGAACTGAATACCATAAAAGATTAAAATAGTAAGAGAGTACTCATGCAAAACCAATAAATGGGGAAGTGCCAACTTGACAGCATTCAGGTAGAGGAAATGGGAAGACTTTTTTGCCCCAAAAAGCCCTCAATATGAAGGAGAAAAAACTGGCACAAGACAAAAGATGCTCAAGCATAATCATTTCACTGTTCTGAATGTGAAAACACTTAGGGCTAGATTTTTAAAAAATATGCGTGTGCGTCCATGTGTGCATGCTACCTGGCACATGCACATGGATGCACGATTTTATAACATGCACAAGCTGGCATGCGCATGTTATAAAATCCCAGGTGGCGCACGCAAGGGGGCGTGGAATTTCGCAAAGTTGTGCAGCAACGAGATCAGGGCCTTCCCCAGTCCCCTCCCAGTCTGCTCTAATTAAAGAGCGGACTGGGAGGGAACTTCCTTACCCCCTACCCTAATCTCCCTTCCCCTTCCCCTCCCTTACCCATCCCCTATCCCTACCTTAGGTCCCCCTATTTTTTTTTAATTACCTTTTTCTCCTCCAAAGGAGCAGTATTAAGGTGCCGGCGTGTGATCCCCCAGTACAGC
This sequence comes from Rhinatrema bivittatum, assembly GCF_901001135.1. Taxonomy (NCBI): domain Eukaryota; kingdom Metazoa; phylum Chordata; class Amphibia; order Gymnophiona; family Rhinatrematidae; genus Rhinatrema; species Rhinatrema bivittatum. Next base: position 759,396,641 of record NC_042615.1, read on the forward strand.
GGGAAATAGCCTCTGTACCGGGTGCCTCTAGCCCTGCCCTGGACCTCCCACCCCCTCCCCACCCCTTTGCCAAGGCCCAGCTCTTCTGTGTGTAACAGGGGTTACATGCGCGGCCAGGCCCCTTTTAAAATGTGCGCGGTGCATGCAAGGCCCGGCCGCACCCGTAACCTCTGATTTTTATGCATGCGGGCCATTAAAAATCGGGCCTTTAGAGTAGTGCTATAGATTTGATGCAAAACCAGAAAATCAGGAAATCGAACAGACTGAGAGCAACTCAGAGATGTGGGAAATGATCTCTAAATAAAGCAGTTGTTACTACTTTCCTGGAAAACCACCTCACAATAATTAGAGAAACCATTGTGATATACTAATTGTGATAAAACCCTTTACATTTGGCAAACCCATTCTACATGAAAATATAATTTTCACTCTTGGGGGTCTTTGTGCCAGTCAGCCTGAGACATAGTGCATAAGAAGTGTTTTCAGGGTATATATCTGTACCACGGGAATGCTTTCTATACAGTTAGTGGTGTAGCAGGAGGTTCTATATTAGGAGCAAGTCATGCACAGGTTCAGATTTAACAATCAAACCATATTGTACCTATGCCAGCAGTTAGAGCAGGACCTACAACCTACCACTCGAAGAGCCCAGGCCTTGACAATATACATCAAGGTCACTACCTCCCTGGCATTTTTGGCCACAAGTCACTTCCAGATATCTCTAGATGTCATGGCTGGATTAAGCCAGTCTGCCACCTCCATATTTAGGGGCCGATGCAATAAAGTCTTGTAGAAAGCGGGCGCTGAACAGTCAACGCCCGCTCTCTTAATGCGCCCCAGGCGCCCCAAGGGGGGAGCCATGCAATACTTAAATGAGGGGATCACATTAGCAAGGAGTGCCGACCTTAGCACATCCTTGCTAACACGAACTCAAACAGTTTTCGTGACTGCCGTATGCTGGTCACAAAAACCGACGTCGAGTTTATCGGCGTCGGTTTTCCTTACCGGCGGACAGCCACAGAAACCAATGCCGATAATCCCTGCATCGGTTTTCGTGACTGGCATGCAGCAGTAAGAGTTTATCTCCGCTGGTTTACCTTACCGGTGGACAGCCAGGAAAACTGACGCCTATAAACCTGGCGTTGGTTTTTGTTACCGTTCGCCGTTGAAAACCAACGCCAGGTTTATCTGCGTCGGTTCTCCTGGTTCTCCGCCAGTAAGGAAAACTGACGCTGATAAACTCGGCGTTGGTTTTTAGCAGCGAACGGTAGTCACGAAAACCGACGCCGGGTTTATCGGCATTGTTTTCCTGGCTGTCCACTGGTAAGGTAAACCAACACTGATAAACTCGGCATCATTTTTCGTGATGGATCCGACTGTCAAATTTTATTTTTTTTTTACTTTTATTTCTTTTCTTTTTCATCTTTTTTTGATGTGCACAGCTATTATCGCCTGTTCCTGGCAGGCGTTAATAGATGACAGTTAAATGTGCATCCAAGACGCACATTTTAGTTTTTTGTATCGGGAGTGAATGCCTAATAGCCTCATTCACATGCATTTGCATGTGAAGAGTGCTATTAGATTCACTCTGCATTGGAGGTGCATTGAATATGCGCTAATCCCCTTATTGCGTTAGGGGATTGATTAGCGCCTATTCTACCCGCGTCCAACTGCAGGTTAACAGTGCGCTTGGCTCAGCACACCATATTGCATTGGCACCTTAGTGAGCAGTTCCTGGCTGGAAAAACACACTGCTATACATCCTTCCCTCAGAGAAGACAGCAACAACAGTCATGACTCATTTATATCAAATAGCATGTTTCCCCTCTGTCTGGCGATCTATCAGTTGCACTCATGTCCTTAAAGGGCACTAGGGAGGAGATAAGGCTACCCACCACAACAACTACAAGTGCTTCCATTCGCTCAATATGCAAATGGTCTGTGATGCCAAATACATTATCCTGGATGTCATTCTCAGGTTTCTAGGATGCACTTACGATGCCTACATCTTCTCTCAGTCAGTCCCGCCCCCGCCCCGCCCCTTTCACAAAGCCCCGGAACATACGCACATCCCGGGGCTTGCGCGCGTTGCCGGGCCTATGCAAAATAGGATCAGCGTGCGTAAATCCCCTAAGGGCTTTTAAAATCTGCCTCATAATGCACTTTTTTAGGGGGGAATTTTCAGTAGCTCTCACTATTTGCAATTAATGAGGGCACTTTTAGCTCATGTTTATTGCTGTCAATTTTTAAGGGAAAAATGTGTATTGTTTCTACTGAAAATTAGTACAAAGTATGCAGGCTAAAGCTTCCCATGTACCTGTCAGGATCTGCAGGTCTTGAATCAACAGCCATAGGTATTAGGGATGTGAATCGGGTGACCAATCTTTCCCGCTTTCAGATTCGTCTGGCCGCGGGAAAATCTTGTTTTCCCGCGGATCCCCGTTTTTTTTTTTTCGCGAAAAATCAGTTTTCGGGTTAGTGCGCGCTAACTCATGTTAGCGTGCACTAACAAAAATAGCAAAAAGTAACAAAAAATAACAAAAATAAATGTTTTTTTGTTAGTGCGCGTTAACATGAGTTAGCGCGCACTAACCCGAAAAACGATTTTTATGAAAATTCGGGGGGAAAAGTGATCATTTCTTTTTTTTTGCCCGATATATTAACGAATTTAGAAATATCGTGCGATATTTCAGTTCGTTAGAAAAACGATTCACATCCCTAATAGGTATAGCAGGCTATGACTCTATCAGGACAAGCCACATATGTTGTAAAGCTCTGATAGAGCAGTATAATTCCTACTCTTCAGGTATTGCGGGCTTGGACACACCGATGGAAGCCTTTATTGGTTCAAGGGAAGTCCTACCCTGTTTAAACCCTGAAACAGAAAACACTGCAGGTACAATGAAACCCATCCGAGTCTTGATTCTGTATTCAGCCTTTCTTACCCGGACCTTTTTATCTTGCTTCTCATGGTTCTCTGAACCTGGTCTGTAAAGTGCTGCTTTGAATCTTGTTTAAGCTGTTGAAAACCTAAAATCTTGTTTGCCTTGTAAGGAAGCTGTTTTGTATCTTCTGTGTTCTTCCTACTTAATGTAAACCAGGACCTTGTTATGTTTGCTTCTTTGATTAAATCCCTGTTGTGAATCCTGAATTATTGTGCCTGAGCTTGAGTTTGATTATTTATTTATTTATTGATTGATTGATTGATTGATTGAGTTTTATATACCATCATTAGGTAGAGCCATCATAACTGTTTACAGATTATGTATAACTTAGTAGTTAAGCAACAGTAAAAACCAAGTAAACAGTACATATTTTTCTTCACAGTTGTGCAATAGTAAACCAATGTTAACAGTAGTAGATATGAAAATGTTTCAAGTTCAGAAAGCATTACTAGGTTGGAAGGGAGGGAGAGGAGGTTCAGGATGGAGAGCAGGTAATAAGAGGTTTATAGATGCAAGTTCAGTTGAGAGTTGGGAAGATCCGAGGTCTGAGAGTCAGTGAAGAATTTGCGGAACATAAAAGTTTTTAGGTCCTTTTTGAAAGTTTTCAGGTTGTGCTGGGTTCTTAGTGCTTTAGGAAGGGTGTTCCAGAGTTTAGGGGAGGCGATGGGAAAAGCTCTTTCTCTTGTAGTTGTTAGATGGGCTATATGACATTAATCAGGGATAAATTTTAAATTTAGGTGCCCATAGGCAGAGTGCCACACCCTTGCCCCTTTGAATGCCAGCACATGGCTCTAGAGTAAACGGAAGCAGGCTCCTCCTTGGCCTGCATATTTGGCACTTTCAAAATGTGAAACTCTAAGCCACTGCCTATGTTGCTCATTCCTAAATCAGGGCCTGGTATAACCCCCCGGCTTTCCCTGATGGTACCTTGCACCTGCTATTTGTACAGGTGACCGAAAGGGGATAAAATAGCACTCGTGCATTTCAAAATATCCAGTATGTATGCTATTTTACTTCTCCAAACTAAACATACCCCTGGTAACACCTCTTTTTAACCCGGCTAATAGTATGTGCCCTATGGAAACCCACACATACTTTTAGCGGGGCAGACTTGGGCAATTTTGAAAAAAATAGCACAAATAAGGCCATTTTACCCATATAAATCACCTTGATAATTGTATTCTTATTTGACTATTTTTAAAATAAAGACATAGTCTTAGCATAGAACAACACGCAACAAGCCTGCATGAATAGTAAAAATATGAAGGTAAGATGGAGACCATAGAGTTTTGAGAAGAAATACAGTAATTGAGGCTCATCAATTTCATCTTTCAGTGTGTCCAAGAACACAGCAACACATAGTTCACTTAAGGTTACATTGAATGTCAGCCAAAAGTCCACCATGTTCAGCTTTCTTCAGCTCAATTATCCCTGTTGATGATAACTAGGAAGTAAGAGTTTTCTACGAAAACTGTGAACAGTGCACTTAGCAATGACAAAACTACATGACTGTTATTTTGCTTGCTTTGCAATATGCGAATGCTTTACTTTGAAATTGGAAAATGAACTCTGGATAACTTTTTAACACATTGTGCAATTTTTTTATGCTGCAGTCACTTATTAACCTATTATTACTGTGAAGACTATTTTATTTTCAGGTGTAGATAGCCAAAAAATTCCTTCAGAAAGTTACTGCCTTGTTCTAATGTAACAAACAACTATGTTCTGTACATATTTTTTCTGTAGATGCTAATTAAAGTTAGTGAATAATAGCTCATTTTGTGTGGGAAATCTAGAAGTCTGAATTTAGCTGTATAAAATGGCAGGATTGGAAAATCTCATCACGTTGACTGGTCCTGAGATAGCCAAATAACTGTTTATCCAGCTAAATAATTATCTGGCTAACTCAGAGGTGGTTGTCCAGCATTCATTTGCACACCCCTGAGGAAAGATCTGACATCTGAAACACGGATAGTTCGTGTCGGGACCGTTATCAGCAGACGGACATTTTACACCAACATCAAACGGGGAAGTCTGATTTTCATTTTACTGATTTACCCAGCATTAATGCCTGTTAAGCCTTTATTATGCATTGCTTGCATTGCTTGCATTGAAAGTTTACCTACTCTTTCGCCTCGGCAGAGTCTCTAGGTTATGACACTATAATGAAAAGTAATAGAAAAAATTTCGTTTGATCACACAACAAAAAAATTTACACGGGAGGAGGAGGAGAGTTTATGATTATATACACCACAAAGTAGTGGTGCGGGGGCACCTACACTTATGTATGAAACTTTCCTCTAACTCCTTTCAATATTCCATTATTCCATTTTATAGAGTTTATTTCATTGAAATATATTTCACATTAAGTAGGTGCATTAAGTTGAAGTTATAAATCACAAAAAAAACGGATTAGTATTTTTTAAAAACAAATTCAAAAATTTTCAATAACATCAGCGTGATAGGTTTCCACCTATGATTCTTTTTGCATTGTTGTTTACACGCTGACATAGTGGTGTATCACATTGATATATTTTGGTTAACTCAGAGGTGGAGCAGGAGCATTCCATGATAGAGTTGGCTGTCTGGCTAAGACTTGTATTTATCAAAATGCAATAAGTATCGCATGCGATAGTAAAAGGGGTGTGTTGTATGCTAATATACAGTTTATTGCAATTTGTGCTAATTACCTAAGCAAAGAGCTAACTTAGCTCAAATTGTGATAGCATTTTCAGACTTTGTGATGTTTATTTATTTATTTATTTTCTATACCTGCATTCACGATAGATATCACATCATGCCGGTTTACAATTAACAAAGGGGTGTAAAAAGAAGATATAATAAAAACATTAACAGGTGCGGAACGAAAACATTGCAGTTACAATAAAACAGGGAAATACACAACTGGGAGCAGTGAAAAGTCGATAGGAATTTAACAGAGAGAACAAATGTATGGTATTTACTAAGTTATGGAATTTTGCAAAGATATTGTTTACCATGTTAAGTAAAGTCCGAGAATCAGTTAATGGTGAGTTAAGTGCCATACCTGTTGTATTTAACAGAGAGAGAGAGAGAGAGAGAGAGAGAGAGAGAGAGAGAGAGAGAGAGAGAGAGAGAGAGAGAGAGAGAGAGAGAGAGAGAGAGAGAGAGAGAGAGAGAGAGAGAGAGAGAGAGAGAGAGAGACTAACCATAATGTCCTCTCCCTAAATAGGTATTTGTATCCCTATGGGTGGCCCACCTAGTAACTCGAGGTGAGGTTCAGGTATTAGTGTAGGGGGTTAGGGGCCACTTTGACATTCAACATGAGACGTACGAATAGAACAGTGGTCTCTTGTGAAGATTTGATGACCTATGGAGTGAGGAAACTTACTCCAAGATGATATTTGTGCAAGGTTCTCTCAACCTAGCTTGATGGACTCTCTACCTGGGTAACATCAAGCTAGGTGGAGAGAACATTGCCCAAATCTCATCTTTGGGTGCGTTTCCTCTGTCCGTAGGTCATCAAATCTTCACAAGAGACCACTGTTCTGTTCGTACATCTCACGTTGAATGTCAAAGTGGCCCCTAACCCCCTACACTAATCACTAATACCTAAACCTCACCTCGAGTTACTAGGTGGGCCACCCATAGGATTACAAATACCTATCTAGGGAGAGGACATTATGGCTAGTCTCTCTCTCTCTCTCTCTCTTTCTCTCAGGAGCTTCAAATCTACTAAAACAGGCCTTTCAGGTGACAGCGCAATAACACCTTACTGCCCTATAACACAAGCTATTGAACAGCTTAATACTACTGAAAAAGGTGTAGTTAAGTCTGTGCAATAGCACTTCCCAGCCAGCCCCTAACTCCTCCTCTTTTTCAAATTTGCATCACACCATACGATATGGTGCTATTGCATGCATTAAAGACATGTCCGCAAGCGGTAAGGGCCTATAGCATGCGTTAACAGGGCTTATCACGTGCGAAAATACCTTAGCGCATTTTGATAAATGACCCCCTACGTTAGCCAGATAGATGCTGATTTTCAACTTTATCTCTGCTAAATAAACTTATCCGGCTAACTTTAACACATTCAGGTATATTTAGTGGTGGACCCATGCCACTGAATATTCTTTTTGTTAGCCAGAGAAGTTTATTTTGCTAAATTTGCTAGCTGGTCAGTGGTCTTCACTGTAAAGCTGTTCCATGAGGTGTTACTGCCTCTGTATAAGTCTCTGGTTAGGTCTCATGTGGATTATTGTATTCAATTCTGGGGATTGCACATTCAAATGAATATAAACTAAATGGAGTCAGTCCAGAGGGCAACTACTAAAATGGTCAGTAGTCTTCATCATAAAACATGTGGATAGACTTAAAGATCTAATCATGTATACCCTGGAGGAAAAGAAGGAAAGGGGAGATATAATAGAGACATTTAAAAACCTCCAAAGAATAAATGCACAGGAGGTGGGACTCTTCTAAAGGAAAGGAGGCTCATGGGATAAGGGGAGGGGGCATGGTTTAGATTCAGGAGTAAGCTTAGTAAATATTTCATTACAAAAAGTGTGGTGGTTTCATGGAACAGCCCCACTATAGAGTCAGTGGAAATTAAGACAGGATCAGAATTCATGTGAACATGGGACAAGGACAGATAATCTTTGAGGGCAAGGACTATAAAGCTAAGAAATTGCTTTGGATGGGCAGACTAGATGGGACAAATAGTCTTTATCTGCCGTCAAGTTCTGTGTTTCTATGTTTCTATGTAACAGTGGCATGAACATCCTAAGACACGTGAGAGGGGCAAAGCAACATCAGCAGTGGCATGAGCAGGGGTGGATTCCGGGTAAAGATCGGCCCGGGGATTTTCCACCCAGGCTGTCCCAGGAGATACCCCGTGGTCTGCCGAGTGCGGCTCTATAGCGGCCGTGCTTGGCAGACCACGTGACCAGAGCAACCGGCCCACCAGGGGATGCCCAATCCCCCGATAGGCCAATCCACACCTGAGCATGAGCATACCAAGGCACCGTGAGAGGGGCAACGAAGCATCAGCTGAGACATGAACAGTCCAAGACTCCAAAAAAAGAGACATAGAGTACCACAACAGTGGTATGAAGACCCCAAACTACCAAAAAAGAAGCAAATGGCACCATCAACAGTGGAATGTGGACCACAAGTCAACAAAAGAGGGACAGAAGTAGCACATAAGCACCCCAAGGCATCAAGAGAGGTGCAAAGTGCATCAACAACAGTGGCATGAGCCCTTTAAGGTACCGTGAGGGGGACAAGTGGCACCAATAACTTTGGAATGAAGTCCATATGGCACCATGAGAGGGGAAAGATCAGACCCGGAAATAGGAGTGGCAGAACACCACAACAAAGTGCTGAACCAGGAATAAGATGGAGTGGCAAGAGAAGGCTTTTTTTTTTTTTTAATTATGGGATTTTGGGACCAACTTAGAAGCAGGTTGGGAAGAGCAGGATTAGCAGCAACAGTGATACAATAACATAACAAGGAACTGAACCAGGAGAGAGGAAGATCAGGAAGAGCATGGCAGGCAGCAGTAGCAGGAGTGGCAACTGGTAACAATTCAGCAAGGCACTAAGGGCATAGGTTTACTGTAGCTGTGCGCTCAGTCCTCCTGCCACTCACATGGAAATTCAGGGAAACCTAGCAGGGGGATGTTTACTTTAATAAAAATAAGATGTGTACACTCTATGAAAAAAATAAATCAAACATGAAAAACAAGTAATTAATTTAATATAATTTAAACAATATCAGCATACACATCATAAAAAATGGCATCAAACATGGGACTGTAGCTTATGTTTACACCAGAGCAGACTACTGTTTGTCATTACTTGACAGTTCTTCAAAAGCAGGCTAGCAAGTTTATTTAAAAATGTTTCTGTGTGCAAAACAAATTCCTACTTGTTACATATATTAAAAATACAATGCTAAAACTCTTATTAGTGATGAAAATGCTATTTTAATGGGCCAACCTTTCCACAAAATCTGAAGCTAACCATCTATGATTTGTACTCAGAATGTCCCCTGACAATGAGAATACACTTTCAGTAAGCATGCTGGCTGGTGGGCAGAAAATGACATACTGGGCCACCTTGGTCAGGTTTGGCCAGACTGCAGTGTTGTGTTCCTAGTTTGCCATTAGGTCTATGTCCATTTTCTTGATCAGTTCTGAGAGGTAGAATGTGACTAAAATTATCTAGGGATCTCCTATGCTGGGGGGAGGGGGAATACTATCCTCTGCTACCAACCACTATAACTATGGTCTGTCAGGAGTGCCTGTTCTTTGGTGGCCACAGGTTGTGGGGGAGGGTTGGACTGGTGGATAAAAAGTAAGGGAAGAAGTGATAGCTGAAGTTGCTTCTCATGCTGACAGTATAGTGTGGGGTACCAATTTCCCCCCCTCTGCTGCATCCTTACTACTCCTCTGCCTCAGGCATTCCTGTTCCTACACTCTAGATACCAGCATCTCATATTAGCAGCAAGGAGTCAGTGAATAGCACCTCCTATGGTTTCAGTCCCTATTCCTGCCGGAAATCTTATCCAGCTTTGGTCCTCAAGAACCACAAACTGGTCTGGTTTTTACTTTATCCCTCATGAATATGCATGATCTATACCTACCTACAGCTGAGGCACTGTGAATGCAAATTTATTTAATGCATATTCATGAGGAATATCCTGAAAACCTGATTTGTATGTGGCCCTCAAGGACCAGAATTTGAAATCCCTTGATAAATTATCCTCTAGGATATTGACTATGGGGATGACCTGGCCCAGGATGGCTCTTGTTGAACTCATATCTTCTGTGATATTCTGTCTGTTGCTCCACTAACTATTACAGCATCAGATGGGAGACATTCCACCTGGTGCTTACATTTTAAATAAGCCATTGTAGAGGCATCCCATACTGCTTCTTTCATCTCAGAGAGCTGCTATCCACTCTTATTACTCTAGTGAAAATGCCCTGCAATATTTCTGCATCTCTCTCTCAGCTCTTTCAAGACTGAACTGCTGCATTCCTTGGCCCACAGCCCCAGATCATCCCTTACTTCTAGGTGCAGCAAGTGTGCAAAGCATCGGATCCCCTGATAGTCCCATCTTCCACTGCCCTTTACTTATTAACTGCCATCATCTATAATTAAAAAAAACAAAACAGGAGCAACAAATGTTTCTCTCTGCCTAACTGCAAGCCCTCCAGCATCCATCTTGCTGCTAAGGACTGAGGTCTGGCTCTGGTCTATACCTGGATATATTGTACCCCTCCTGCACCTAGTTGATCTATTCTTGCTAGAGCTTCTGCCTGCGATCAGGAAGAGGTAGGTGTATATAGCATTCTGGCTGATCCAGATGTCACTTGTGAAATGGATAGTATTCCTTCCACCTGGACCAGCTGACACCTGCATCCAGTTATGGCACTGAGTGTACAAGGAGGGGATCACAAGGGAGGGAGACTCTGCTGAAGGAAAGGATAGTGAACTATCTACAATCCGGTGGGTTGCTCGATCATAAGCAGCATTGATTCACTAGGGGAGGGTCCTGTCAGATGAATCAAATTAATTTCTTTGATTGGGTGACTAGAGAACTGGATCAGGGAACAGCACTCGATGTAATTTACTTGGATTTTAGTAAAGCTTTTGATACGGTCCCACACAGAAGACTCATTAACAAAATGAGAAGCTTGGGAGTCAGTTCCAAGGTGTTGGCATGGATTACAAACTGGTTGATGGATAGAAGACAACGGATGATGGTAAATGGATCCTACTCTGAAGAGAGAATGGTGTTAAGTAGAGTGCCATAGGGATCGGTGTTGAACAGAAGATGTTCTGTTCAACATCTTCGTGAGCGACATTGCGGAAGGGATAGAAAGTAAAGTTTGTCTATTTGCAGATGATACTAAGATCTGCAACAGAGTGGACATGCCGGAAGGAGTACAGCAAATGAGATGGGATTTAAGGAAGCTGGAAGAGTGGTCAAAGATATGGCAGCTGGGGGTTCAATGCCAAGAAATGCAGAGTCATGCGTCTGGGGTGTGGTAATCCGAAAGAACTATATGCGTTGGGGGTTGAAGAGCTGATGTGCATGGAGCAGGAGAGAGACCTTGGGGGTGATAGTGTCTAATGACCTGAAGTCAACAAAGCAGTGTGACATGTTGATAGCCAAAGCCAGAAGAATGCTAGGCTGCATAGCAGGTCCTTGATGAAGCCTCACCTGGAGAACTGAGTTCAGTTCTGGAGACCATATCTCAAAGGAGACAGAGACAGGATGGAGGCGGTCCAGAGAAGGGTGACATAAATGGTGGGTGGTCTCCATCGAATGACTTTTGAGGAGAGGTTGAAGAACCTGAAAATGTATACCCTGGAGGAAAGGAGGAGCAGGGGTGATATGATATAGACCTTCAGATACTTGAAAGGTTTTAATGATCCATGATCATCAACAAACCTTTTCCATTGGAAACAACTTAGTAGAACTAGGGGTCATGATTTGAAACTCCAGGGAGGAAGACTTAGAACCAATGTCAGGAAATATTTCTTCACTGAGAGGGTGGTGGATGCCTGGAATGCCCTTCTGGAGGAAGTGGTGAAGAATAGAACTGTGAAGGATTTCAAAGGGACATGGGACAAACACTGTAGATCCCTAAAGGCTAGCGGATAGGAATAAATAAAAAAGCTTAACCGGCATAGAGCGGCAGTTACTACCCTTAACAGAAATATGGAGGTAACCTGCATGGAGCAGCAGTAACTAACTTGGGAAGCTTGCTGGGCAGACTAGATGGACCATTTTAGTCTTTTTCTGCCGTCATTACTATGTTACTATGTTACATGCTTACAAAATGTTATTTTGGATGCACATTGTAATTCAGCAGCTTATTAAATCCCAAATTCATTAGTTGCGATGGAGAAAGTACAGAGAAGGGCAACCAAAATGATAAAGGGAATGGAACAGATTCCCTATGAGGAAAGGCTGAAGAGGTTAGGGCTGTTCAGCTTGGAGAAGAGACGGCTGAGGGGGGATATGATAGAGGTCTTTAAGATCATGAGAGGTCTTGAACGAGTAGATGTGAATCGGTTATTTACACTTTCAGATAATAGAAGGACCAGGGGGCATTCCATGAAATTAGCAAGTAGCACATTTAAGACTAATCGGGGAAAATTCTTTTTCACTCAACGCACAATTAAGCTCTGGAATTTGTTGCCAGAGGACGTGGTTAGTGCAGTTAGTGGAGCTGGGTTCAAAAAAGTTTTGGATAAATTCTTGCAGGCGAAGTCCATTAACTGCTATTAATCAAGTTTACTTAGCTAATAGCCACTGCTATTAATTGCATCAGTAGCATGGGATCTTCTTGGTGTTTGGGTACTTGCCAGGTTCTTGTGACCTGGTTTGGCCTCTGTTGGAAACAGGATGCTGGGCTTGATGGATCCTTGGTCTGACCCAGCATGGCAATTTCTTATGTTCTTATTTATTTATTTTTTATATCCCGACATTCAACATAAGTCATCACATCGGTTTACATATAACAAATTAAAAAAGGAAAGGTTACATTGTAATAAATAGTAGAGAGTAAATAGATAAAATAGTAGAGGGAGAATTAATTAAAGAGGAGAGGAAATAAATAAAGTATGATTTGCAAATATTAAATAGAGTGGTGATGATGATGATGATAATTCTTCTTATTATGTTGGGTATGCTTTCTCAAAGAGCCATGTTTTTAATTTTTTTTTTAAAGTTTGTGATGATGGCTCAATTCTTAGTTCAGTGGGGAGGGTGTTCCATAAAAGAGGCCCAGCCAATGAGAAAATGCGTTCTCTTGTTGAGATAAGGCGGGTTAACATTGGGGAAATAGTTGCAAGGAGACCAGAGTTAGTGGAGCGCAGATTTCTCTTTGGGGCTTTGAAATGAAGTATTGTATTCATCCATTTTGTCTCGTTGTTGTATAAGGCCTTATGAATAAGGGATAAAGTTTTATACTGAATTCTATACGTAATTGGGAGCCATTGCAGTTCTTTGAGAACTGGGGTGATATGATCTGATCTTTTGCTGTTGCTGAGTGATCTTGCTGCAGCATTTTGGAGAAGTTGAAAAGGTTTGTTAGTGGAAGCGGGTAAGCCAATGAGAATTGCATTGCAATAATCTAATTTGAAAAATAAGAGGGATTGTAAGGCTGTACGATAATCTTGATGGTGAAGGAGAGGTTTGATCCTTTTTAGTACTTGAAATTTGTAGAATCCCTCTTTTATTATGTTGTAAATGTGTTTCTTAAAGTTTAGTTCAGAGTCCAATTTAATTCCTAGGTCTCTTACATTGAATATCATTTTTTTGTCAGTTATGTAATTGTTAAGATGGAGGTCAAATATAGGTTAGGATTTGTTGCATATATAGAGAATTTCTGTTTTATTGTGATTTAGAGTGAGAGCCATTTGTACTAATAACTGTTGGATTGCAGTGAGGTGAGTGTTCCAAAGGTTTAGTGTACTAGTTAAGTTATCATTAAACGGGATAAGAATTTGAACATCATCAGCATAAATGTAATGGGATAATTCAAGATCTGAGAGTAGCTTACATAGAGGTAGTAAATAAATGTTGAAAAGTATAGATGATAGTGAGGATCCTTGAGGAACTCCATGTGGAAGTGATATTGGTCTAGATTTTTTGTAATTAGTTCTTACCATGTATGACCTGTTGGATAGGTAAGAATGGTGATGACCTGTTGGATAGGTATGATGGTGATGTCACATAGACTGATTTCCTTTAATCTTTTCAGTAGGATCTTGTGGTTTATAGTATCAAATGCTGCCGATATATCAAGGAGTATGAGGATGAATTTTTGGCCATTATCTAGTCCTCTTAAGATTGTGTTGGAGAGAGATATTAAAATAGTTTCTGTGCTAAAAATGTTTCTAAATCCATGCTGTGCCGGGAAAAGTATGTTATGTTTTTCTAAATGTTCTGAAAGTTGTTGATTGACAATTATTTCAAGTACTTTAGCTATTAAAGGGAGATTGGAAATAGGTCTGAAGTTGGTGATGTCAGATTGATCCAGGTGAGATTTCTTGAGCGTTGGCTTAATCACAGCACATTTCAATTTGTCAGGGAAAATGCCTTCATTTAATGAGAGATTTATTATGTTTGCAATTGGCCTAGCGATGATGTTGGAGCTTAGTTTGAGTATTTTTATTGGGATGGCATCAATTAGATGTGATGTGGGATTCATTTTTTGGATGATATTTTGAACTTAAGTAGAAGATATAGTATCAAAAAGTGACCATTTTGAGTTGGGTATGTTTGGAAGAGATGTAGTATCTTCATTAATTGTTGGTATGTTCGTGATGAGGTTGAGTATTTTGTCTCTGAAGAAAGTGGCAAAGTCATCAGATGTGATTAATTGCTGGTCTTTAGGTAAAGGGGGTTTGCTATGTTGAGTAAGTTCTTTGATGTATGTGAAGAGTTCTCTGGGATTCAATTGGTAATTGTGTATTCTTTCAGCATAGAAATCTTTTTTTGGCTTTGTTGATATCTGTTTTGTAAATGTGGACAATAGTTTTGTATCATAATTGATCTGTTGGGTTTTTTCTCCATTTTTTTTCAGTTGATCTAAGTATTTTCTTGATTTTTTTTTTTTAGTTCTTGAGTGTACCATGGTGCTTTGTATTTAGATGATTGTTTAACTAATTTTTTGATAATTGTGCATCTGTTCTTTGCTATTTTCGTAGTGATGGTGAGCCAAGAATTCACAGCAGAGTTGATGTCAGGTTTGTCTAATGAATTTAAATATTTGTGTAATATTTCAATTGTCATCACTGGAGCATGGTTTGTTAAATTCAATGCATTTGACTTGGTCATGATGTTCAAGATGTGAGGTGCTTAAACAAAGTTTGGTTTCAATAGGTTTGTGGTCAGACCATGGGAGATTTGTTGCTGAAGGTAGTTTTTTTTTTATTTCAACCTTGTCATTTATGAAGATAAGGTCTAGTGTATGTCCTGATTTTTGTGTTGGTAATTTAACTATTTGCTTGAAGCCAATTGCTAACAAACAGGCCGATTCAGTAAAGTCCGCGGGAGAGCAGACGAACGCCCGCTCTCCCGGCGCACGCAACAGCCACTCGCCGGTGCGCGCGATTCAGTATTCAAATTAGGTGGTGTGGTAGAAACAGGCAAAAGGAGGCGCTAGGGACACTAGCACATCCATAGCGCCTCCTTTTAGCCCAGAGCGGCGGCTGTCAGTGGGTTTGACAACCGACGCTCAATTTTGCCAGCGTCAGTTCTCGAGCCCTCTGACAGCCACGGGCTCGGAAACCGGACGCCGGCAAAATTGAGCATTCGGTTTTCGGCCCGACAGCCGCCGGCCCATTTAAAACAATTTTTTTTTTTTACATTTTTTACCCTTCGGGACCTCCAATTTAATATCGCCATGATATTAAGTCGGAGGGTGCACAGAAAAGCAGTTTTTACTACTTTTCTGTGCACTTTCCCGGTGCCGGCAGAAACTGGTAGGCGCTAATTTCTGAA
Source organism: Rhinatrema bivittatum (assembly GCF_901001135.1). Lineage (NCBI taxonomy): Eukaryota > Metazoa > Chordata > Amphibia > Gymnophiona > Rhinatrematidae > Rhinatrema > Rhinatrema bivittatum. Next base: position 759,412,094 of record NC_042615.1, read on the forward strand.
AGTAAAATGTGCGGCTTGGCTGCACATTTTACCTACTGAATCGCACGGGCATACCTAATAGGGCCCTCAACATGCATTTGCATGTTGAGGGCGCTATTAGGTGCTGCGGGTTGGACGCGCGTTTTCCGCCCCTTACTGAATAAGGGGTAAGGGAAAATGTGCGTCCAAGAGCAGGTTAACAGTGCACTCCGTCGGAGCGCACTGTACTGTATCAGCCTGAAAGTATTGCGTATGAGTTGGCAAGAATTGGAAGGGGGGGATTTATCAACATGTAAATTAAAGTCTCCTAGAATTATTGTTGGGTTATTCATATTGATGTTGTTTGTAATAGCTTCAATGAGTGGTGATAGGTTGTATTCTAAGAGACCAGATGGGGCATATAGTAGAATAATTTGTAGGTATTTTGATTTATAAAGGGCTATTTTGAGTGAAGGGATTGATTTGATATTATGAAAAATGAATTTATATTTCTTTAGAACAAGAAAGAGAAGGCCACCTCCTTTCTTTTTTTTTCTGGGTAGCGAGTGGATGCCATATAGTGTTTTGGGTAGTTGATTTATCAGGACTATATTGGAATCTTTGAGCCAGGATTCTGTGATGCAGCAAATTTCTGGGCAATAGTCAATGAGGAGATCATGGAGAATTGGCAATTTTTTTAAAAATGGAATGTCATTTACTAGGATTAGTGTTATGAGTGTGAGATTTGCTATCTAAGAAATCGGAAAGGTGGGAATTTTGAGAAGATTTTGTGGTCTATATTTTGAATATTTTATTTCTGTTTTCGTGTTATAATTGTGAGATAAAAAAGGTATTTTTTAAATTTGATTTACAAGGGGCATTGTGAAAATGTTAAGTTAGTTTGAGGTTTAGTGAATGAGGTGTTGCTGCCTGCCTCTTTCCCTAGGACAGTGATGTGGAACGCTAGGGGCTGCTGATTGACTTAAGTAGGGGAAGGGGATTACCTTGGGAAATGAGCTTCCCCCATTCTGTAACTTTCTTGCTCTGAATCCTGCTCCTGCTGCTTTGAGTGTAAGACAGCCTGGTACTGGCGACTTCTGTTGAAACCAATGCTTCAGTTGTTTTTGATAATGATGCTGCATACCACTGTTTGAAAGATGATCCAGCACTTTTCCTCTACTGATTACTCCTGGGGGAATTCAGGAGCAAACTTTGAAACTTCTGCACCAAAAAATAAAAAATTCTGCGCACACATTTTCTAAATTCTGCAAATTTATTTGTAAAAATAGCACAATATTTTTTGCAAATTATCATTCTGCATTTTAGTGCAATCCAGTATTTTTATTTAAATAATTGTACAGAAAACAAAGAATCTTCACATTTTTCTCACTTAAGGTCTCATTTAATGAGCATTTTTCCCATAGATACAGAATAGAAAAAAAAGCCTTAATAAATCAGGCCTTAGTGATTTCCCTCTGGCAGAAAGTATGAAACTGTACAGAGAGGGCCGGATTTTAAAAGCCCTGCGCGCCGGCGCGTCTATTTTGCATAGGCCACCGGCGTGCGCGTAAGTCCCGGGGCTTCGTAAAAGGGGCAAGGAGGGGGCGTGTCCGGGGTTTGGGGCGGGACCGGGGGCATGGCGCTGGCTCGGGGGCGTGGTTGACGCCTCCGGACCAGCCCCCGAGTCGGGTGATGGCGCGCCAGCAGCCCGCTGGCATGCGCAGATTTACCCCTGCTTTCAGCAGGGGTAAATCTGCCAACAAAGGTAGGGGGGGGGGGGTTAGGTAGGAGAAGGGAGGGGAAGGTGCGGGGGGGTGGAAAGAAAGTTCCCTCCGAGGCCTCAGCACGTGCAAGTTGCACAAATGTGCACCCCCCCCTTGCGCGCGCCGACCCCGGATTTTATAAGATACGCGTGGCTATAAAATCCAGCATACTTTTGTTCGCGCCTGGTGCGTGAACAAAAGTACGCGCTCGCGCAAATTTATAAAATCTACCCCAGAATGTTTACCTTCTTCATTTAAGAATCAGTCTTCTTTGTGATCCTGAATGATTTTCAACATTTCAATAGAAATGGGAACACTAGACAATTTCTTTCAGGTAATATGCTTAGCGGCGGGGGGGTAGCTTAGAATTTAAATCTTTAAACAATCTGCAACAAAAATTTGATCTGCCATCTGTACCTCTAAGGAGGATTTTCACCTCTGCCTTAGGAGGCTAAGAAGAGGTGCTGTTATTCCCTGCTGCTCAGCTAAGCAGGGACAACAGTGACCTGCCATAGCAGTATTTTTTGGAGTGAGTTTTGTTCTGGTTGTTTTGGAATTCTTTTGCCACCAGTTCTTGTCCACTCAGAAAGAAGAGAGATTTTTGGATTTTGGAAACTTCTTGGGACTTTTTACCACCAGGGGAGCAAACTTTGTGTACCATCAGAGAGAAAGAGAGATAGGGAGATCCAAGCCCCATGAGGAGCCTACGTTCTACCATCTGGAGGGTTGGATCTTGCCAATGCTTTCCACAAGGGCCGTTGCAAAAGTCTGTAGTGACCTAGGCAGACCAATGTAACACAGCCTAACCCACCCTGAGTTGAAAGTGCCCCACTTACAGTCCACATGCTTCCCAGGATCATGTCCTTCCTCATCAGGCAAGCTCATGGAGCCATTAATGATTTTTGCCTCGATCTGCCTGCGATAGCGTTCAGAGCGTCGGTGTGTCCTTGATTCTGCAGGAAGGGGGAATTCAACACAAATTCTGCATTCTGCAGTAGCACAAAATTCTCCCAGGCCTAACTGATGGCCTTCCAATGGTGAATATGTTCTGCAAAATGCTGTTCTTCTAGAACTCTAAATGGTTCATTTGTGTCCTTTACTTTCAAGGCATGACTTGATTGTCGTGGTCCAAGCATTGATATTATCTAGACTCAATTATTGCAGTTATTTAGTGTTAAATACAACACAGCAAGATTAATAAGTGGCCTTGATAAATGGCACCATGCAACTTGTTAGACCTTCATTGATTGCCTATCTCTTGTCGTATTCAATTTAAATTATTAATGCTGGTCTTTAGAGCTTGTCCAAAATCTGGCTCTGATTCCCGTGATGAAGATGTTTTGGTCTTACATTCCCATTAAAAGTATAGGTAGTTACATAAATGAAGTTTACCTTGTACTACTATCTATGAGATAGATTATTTTAACAGGTAATAAGCCTTCTCTTCCAAATGGATCAATTAATTAGAATCATATCCCTATTGATCTTCAGAAAATTGATAACCATTTCATTTTTTTAAATGATGATCAAAGTCTATTGTTTTAATTTAGCCTTTTAGACTAGTATTACTAATTAATCTGGTCTCATTTTTACATGATGTCATGCATAGCAATATTTTGTGATATATTTTGATCTGTTGATTGCTGATTCAGGTTTTATTATGTTTGTCTTCTGTATATGCTGTATGGCTGTTGATATCTACCTAGAGTGCTGTCTTATGAAGTTGGCAGGCTATAAAATGAATAAAGTAAAGTGCCTCAACTACTCTAATGTCTTGCAGGATCTCTTCTCCCTTTCTATATCCTTGGGACTTGATGTTGGGGCCTAGGGCTGGAATGGGAGAAGGCCAGGGGCATCTCTCATGCTCTCTACTACCTTTGCACTTGATCCTGACAATATCACTTGCTGTCTCCTGCAGCTGCTCACTGGATATCCTGGCAATGTCTACTGCAAACCCTCCTGATCTAATAATGTTCAATATTCTTAGAGTCTGAAAATTCTGGACATGATACATCTGAATCAGCATTTTTTTAAATGATCTTCTGCAAACACTGCTCAGAAGAAACGGGGAAACACTATACCCTGCCACATCTCCTGACACTCTCTATTGACTAATAATTTCCCTCTTCTAGGGTGGATAAAAGTGTGCATGGGCTCCACATTGCAAGTACTTTAAGCTGCATGAAAAAGAGATGTTTCTGTGGGCATGTTTAGATCAGGGAAAGAAAACAGTGCATGTAATTTCACTTTTCAAATGCACGCTTGCTATTTGTTTCCCCTTTGCCACAAATGCCCTACCATTCTAGCTCCCTCACCTTCCCAGCTCCCCCCCTGCTCCCTCCCCCCACCCTTCCCCAGCACCCTGCTGCCTCTCCCCTACCCCTCCCCTCTCCTCCTACAAACAGCCTTTCCTTGAAAGTGCCATTGCCTTAACGTTCTCCTATACCCCTACCCCCTCCTCTCCTTTCCCCTCCTCGCTACCCCCTTCCCCTTCTCCCTGCCCCTACATTTAATATTATTATTGTAAATAATTTCATATGTTAAGTTCTTAAGGGTACATGCATCCTTTACATCCTGATGCATACCTACTCTTAACATGCATAATCATCATCCAGTTCGTTTTACAAAGTTGTATCCTTGCTCGTTGACTCTCTCTATCCTTGTTCCTAGTTCATTGTAATATCGTTGACTCTCTTTATCCTCGTTCATTGTAATTTCCTTTCTCAGTTAAATGTGAACCGACATGATGTGTCCTACGAATGCCGGTATATAAAAATTGTTAAATAAATAAATAAATAAGATACACGGGTAGCTTTAGTCAGCACACTTTGTACTTGCTGCTTTTCATAGGGAAACAATGCATAGTTGTTTCCCCTTATTTTATGTATTTATCAGTCATTTATAGCCTGTGAGTGCGAACAAGGCTTGCTACAATTGATTACTATATGAATGGGCTGAAATTGTCATCATAGATTTCAAATAACAAGGGCTATTTGAAAATGCCTCCTAAAAACATGATTTATATATTTTTTAACAATTTCCTGGCCATCTATGGCAATTTATTAGAAAACCAAAATAAAGAAAGAACTAAGGTGAATCAGAAAATACATACTATCTGATATCTTAGAGAATATTACATGTAGGCGCGTGCATGTTATAAAATGTGATATCTGCGCGCACATGTGCAGGCGGCCTGCGACTCACGCGTGCAGGAGGGGGAGAAATTTCAAAAGTACACATGGTGACACGATCGGGCCTTTGCCCAGCTCCCTCTCAGTCCAATTAAGGAGTGGCTGGGAGGGAACCCTAATCCTATCCTTCCTTCCTTTTCCCCTCTCCTACCCGACCCCTAAACCTACCCTAGCATTTCCCCATTCTTATTGCTTTTCATGACCACTTGTCCCTGAATTTTAAGGAAAATGTGACCTCATTTAATTCCATTTAACTAGCCTGCAATGCTTTTGAAACCAGTATCAAATGAATATTAAATGCATTCTGTGATAGTTGCATTTCTTAGGTGTTTGCAAACTCCACGGTCAAAAGAATGTTATGTTGTTTTGTAATAAAATAGTAAACCCAGAATTAGTATTCTTTCATGTGTATCTTATCAAACTATTTTTTCCAGCATAAGATGAACATGCTGCAACTTTTAAATTTGTATATTTATTTGAAGACTTCATAACTTGCTATTCTTTTGCAAGCTCCAGCAAAAATGATGTTGGAGAATATGACCTTTCGAAACCACACAAACCTCTTCTTCAGATGGTCTCATACATCTTTAATCCCTCTATAATTGGAACAAATGCATGGAGCTAGGGTTTTTCAGTTCGTATGCCTCCTTGTTTTGTACCACTTTTTGTCTCTGTGCTTCAATTCAGTGTGCTTTACATAACATGAAAACTAAGAACCGGTGACCTGAAGAGACTTTTCTACTGCTACAATTAAACATATGTTTTGTGCTAGCAGCCACTTCAGAGTAGTGCTGACACACCTTTTGAAACTAGAGGACTTATGACTTTGAGAGGATATATATAATAGATCTGGATTTATTGTCTCAGCTCTGTAAATTGTTTTTCTGGCATTGACTTTCATTATGAACTGGCCTTCCGTTTTAGTGTAGATGGGACTAAGCTTTCTATCGAGTGTTCCGGAAGCAGCTAGAAATAGGATATATGTTGCTGGTAGGCAGAGACTGGGTTACAGTGCAGAGGAGAAAATCTGCTCATTTCTTAATTTGCTAGGAACGAGATGGCCTCTTGTGTAAGATCCAAAATCAGCAGAATGGGGAGGGGAAGGGGGGGCAATCAATTTAAACAAAAACATCCTCCAACCAAGTCTAAGAAAACTTCCTCTTCCCAGGAACAGAATGAGGACACAAATTGTTTGTATATCTAATGAAGTGTGCCACATAGTTAGCACGGAAAAGCCAAGCTCTATGTATCTTCTCTATATTTTGGAGCAGGGAATAAACTAAAGTTTAATGAATTTCTGTTTCTTTTCTCTGGCATCATGTGCGGTGAACTAGATATTAAATGATTGTTCAAATGAGCTTCTGGCTTCCTCTTCCATATTACTTTACTGGACTTGTTAGAGACTGTAATCCAAGAAGGTGTTTATAATGTACCATTATTTTGTGTGGCTTGCTTACCCGATTCTGGAAACGTTTATGAGCTGTTTATGGTCAAACTCTGGTACAATGTGATTGAGAAAAATTGCATAAACAAATTAATTAAAAAAAATAAAGCTGGAATATGATTTAAATGAATGAAAACCAAAAGTTAGAAAGCATGAACTGAAATTTAGAAAAGGAATCACCAAAAACTAAATGAAATCTTAGGGTACCGGTTTTCTTAATGAAATTAATTGTATGAAGGCCTGGATTTGCCAATAGGAGAGACAAGCACTCTCTGAAGCCGTTTCTCGGACAAGACCACGCCATATTTCCGACTGAGTCCACTCAGAGCTTATTCTGGTGCCCCCCCTTTTAAACCTATCATGTACATCTGCCCCAACATGTCCAGCCTCACCCCTTTCAGCATATCCCCTTATTGCATCCTAGACCTGTTGACTATAATGCATTATCTTACCTGCTCAAGCAACCTGTAATTAACCTGTAATTTCTAGCAACCTGTAATTAACCTGTAATTCATTTTGCATCCCAATGTTTTCCCTAACCAACGCTTGGAAGTTGTGAGCCCTCCACTTAGTATTTAACAGCTGCCTAGTTTCTTGTCCTTACTTGAATGTACCCGAATCTTATTCTGTACTGAAGTTATTTTTCTACTTTTCTACTTGTTTTAAATGCTCCTTGTTTTTAAATGTTCCTTGTATCGCTCCCAAGTGACTGCTGTAAATGTTCCTTGTATTCGCTCCCAAGTGACTGTTCTGTTTTCAGTGTAAACCGGTGAGATCTGTATTCTATACAGGAACGTCGGGATATAAGAATTTAAAATAAATAAATAAATAGTCACACTAGTGCGGTGCCTAGGGCAGCAAAATGCTGGGAGCAGCAGGCCAGTTAAAGATTGCTGCCTCCTGGTGTGCTGAATATCAATCATTAGAGACAAGCCCTCTACTCCTCCCTCCCAGTGCAGAGAACAGGATGGGGGGGGGGGGGGGGGGAATGAGGCTCGGAGAGGACAGAGCAGAGCAAAGAAAAACTGTTCTGCTCCCTAACCCAGCTACACCCCTCCTGTCTTGTGCAAGGAACAGAAGGGGAGGGGGGAGGATGCAGCAGGGAGCAAAAGAATATTATCTTGTCAAGACTCGACTACTGCAACTCCCTCCTCCTCGGACTACCAGAAATACACATCAAACCCCTCCAAGTTCTACAGAACGCTGCCGCCAGAATCATCTCTAACAACAAAAAATCCCCTCACATCACACCCACGCTCAAAGAACTCCACTGGCTACCCATTACACAAAGAATCCAGTATAAAACCCTCACCCTCATGCACAAAAAAATAAACAACAACAAAATGGACTGGCTAAACAACGGAATACAACCTTACCCCACTCAAAGAACTCTCAGATCCACCAACACTGGACTCCTAGCCGTCCCCAATCTCAAAGCTGCACACCTCAACGTCACCCGCAAACGAGCCATAACAATAGCGGGCCCCACCTTATGGAACACCCTCCCCACCTGTCTCAGAAACGAACCTTCACTGCAAGTCTTCAAAAAACACCTCAAAACATGGCTATTTTTAAAAGCTTTCCCACCCGACACATAACCCGCCCAATCGCACCATCCACTCCATGCCCCCTCCACAAGCATCTCGCCCCACACCTTTCCCTCCCTACACAAGCATCTCACACCACCCTTTCCCTCCCTATCACTACCTTCCTCCCACACATCCCTTTCTCTCCCCTCCCCCCTCTACACTCCCTGCTCTCCTTACCATAATTTATCCTCATCAACAAGCCATTTATGTACATATGTTATATACTATAGTCTAATGTTCCATGTACTCCTGTTAGTTCTGTTAAAACTTGTTATATTTATTACCATGTTATAATGTAAAATATTCTTGTTATATTTATTACCATGTTATAATGTAAAATATTCTTATATCTATTTAATACCATGTTATAATGTAAAATAGGGCTGTTATCACCCTATTCCTTTAGTTATCTGGAAACCGATGTGATATCTCGATCGAATGTCGGTATACAAAATAAATAAATAAATAAATAAATAAATAAATAGCCAGTCTGCTCCCTAATCAAGCCCCTGCCCTCATGTCCTTCCAGGAATGGAGGGGAAGGGTTGGACTGGGGTCAGACAGAGCACCTCAAAAAAGAGCTGTGCCTTAGACCAGTGATTCTCAAACTTGCCCGCCAGTGCATGCAAATCTATCTCATGCATATTCATGCTAGATATCCTGAAAACATGACTAGCTGGGGATCCCCCAGGGCAAGTTTGAGAGCTACTGCCTTTATCCTTCTGCTCCTTACTTTCTAGGGGGCCGATGCAATACAGTGTGCTCAGACGAGCGCACTGTATAACTCACACTCCGACGCGGGTTAAATGGGCGCTAATCCACCCCCTAATGCAATAGGGGGATTAGCGCCTATTTAACCCACGTCGGACGCGGAGTGAATGTAATGGCGCTCATCACATGCAAATGCATGTGAATGAGGCTATTACTATTTCACTCCGCATGCAACAGAATTAATGTGCATCTCAGGCGCACATTTATCGCTCAGCTATTAACGCCTGCCTGGAGCAGGCGTTAATAGCTGAGCGCAGGTAAAGGAAGTACAGAAAAGCAGAAAAAACTGCTTTTCTGTACTTCTTAAGTAAAAAAAAAATAACTCGGCAGACCGCTGTTTTATGAAGAGCGACACCGGTAAACTCTGCTTCGGTTTTCATAACCGGCCATCTGCCGGTAATGAAAACGGAGTTTATCGGCGGCCATTTTCATTACTGGCAGACGGCTGGTTATGAAAACCGATGTAAAGTTTACTGGCGTCGCTCTTCATAACCGGCAGCCGCAGCGGGGTCACGTTAGCAAGGAGGCGCTAAGGTCGCACAAGCGACCCCAGCACCTCTTTCCTAGCGAGACCCCCTAATTTGGGTATTGCATGGTGCCCCCCCCCCTTGTGGGCACAATGCGCATGTTTGGAAAGCAGGTGCTGACTTTTCAGTGCCCGCTTTCCGCGCTTTATATTGCATCGGCCCCTAGGGGTGAGAGGAAGACAGCACTAATTGTGCCTAGTGGTGATAAAAATTTAAATCTATCACTGATTGTATCTTAATAAAATTGATAATCTTTTTAATACAGTTCCTTGAAAAAATACAAAAGTCCCAAAGTCATAGTAACATTTTTGCAGAATAGCTAAAATCTATGATATATCCATTAACTTCAATATTTAGAGGGTAATGTCATAATAACCTGCACAGGGCTAAATTCTGCAGGTACTTTGTAGCTTGAATTTTCAACACGGACTTATTCACTTTTAAAATTCATAGGTTAGCCTGTGTACATATGCCCAGAAAGTTGGCGGGTATAACTTTCTGCATGTACGTTTACAGGCGTACTTTTCGAAATTGAAAGTATGTGCAGAAATGCTTTCCCTACCCTATCTATCCCACCCGAGCAAGTCTCTTATTAGTACACACAAAATGGGATTTCACATGCACTTTTACATGCACAACCCTCTAATTGATTTTCAAAGCACCAAGGGATTTTGTGTGTAAATCACTTTGAAAATCAAACTCTAAGGGGTAGATTTTAAAAGGAGAGCGTGTGCGTCCATGTGCCTGCATGTTATAAAATCTGTTGGCCGCGTGCACATGTGTGCCGGATTTTAAAATCTGCGTATGCATGTGTGGGCGGCGCACACGGGGGGGGGGGGGGCGGGTGAATTTTAGTAAATTACTCGCGACGACACAAGCAGGCCCTCCCTCAGTTCCCTCCCAGTCATCTCCAATTAAGAACCGGACTGGGAGGGAACTTTCCTATCCTTAACTCTACTCTTTCTACCTCTTCCCCTCTCCATCCCCTCTCCCCCTAACCTAACCCTACCTATCCCCATTTTTTTGGGGTTTTTTTACTTACTTCTCTGACGGAGCAGAAGCAGCTTCCACGCACTGACCTGCTGCTGGCGCGTGCTTCCCCAGAACAGCGGCTAATGGCCGCTGTCCTGGCCAGCCTCCATCCTGCCCCACCCCTCCCTATCCAGACCACGCCCCCGGCCAACCCCTTTATCAGGGCCTGGCACTTATGCGCGTATTGGGACATACACACATATGTCTCGATTTTTCCCCGCCCGGCCCTTTGAAAATTCGCCCTTTAGTTTATGAAATGGTTAAAAAAAATCCATCAGTGAATCATTTCATTTTGTTTTGTTTTCTGTCTGAGTAGAACAAAGTAATTCTCCCAAATGTTCTTGCAAGCAAATGTTCAACAAGCAAATGGTATGAAAAATTATGGATACAGTTTTCTTCCAGCTTGTAATATATAATTCCTGGAAAAAAGAATTCATTTTGCTTGATGTATTGCTTAAGAATATTCTAATTTCACTTCCAGGTGAACATGTTTGTTGAAGGATTCCATGATGCCATTATCCTGTATGCCCTGGCCTTACATGAACTACGGAAAAGTGGCCTTGGCAAGAAGGACGGGGAAAAACTTGTTCATCAGATGTGGAACAGAACATATGAAGGTACTAGATGTGTATTCAATAATTAAATACCATGCATTCATATGCCCGAATTTTAAAAGCCCTGCGCACGTAAAATTTGGGGGTTACCTGCGTGGCTGGGCCCCTCGCGCACCATGTGCATTTTCGAAAGGTTCCCAGCCACGCGTGTAACACTTGATACGCGCAGAAGTGCCAGGCCAACTAAAAGGGGCGGGCCAGGGGCGTGATCTGGGCAGGGAGAGGCAGGGGCAGGCTGGGACAGCACCATTAGACGCTGTCCTGGGGAAGCGCGCGCAGGCAGCCAGCGCATGGAGTTTACTTCTGCTCTCAAGGAGCAGTAAGCATTAAAACAAAAAAATTGGGGGTAGCTAGGTAGGGATTGGGGTTAGGGTGGAGAGGGGAAAAGGTTAGGAAGGTTATGTAGGGGGCTAGGGAAGTTCCCTCCCTTATAGATTTTGATATAACTGAACAATTAGCAGAACAATTATTTTCTATTTGAATCTGCTTTTTATTTGCAAACACGTGGAATTCCCATGGGTCCGCCCCTAGCTCCAACTACAGTGAATTTATACATGACTTACTTTGAACGAAATGTGATTTATAAATCGGATTGCTGGAAGCATATCATTATTTGGCGGCGGTTTATAGATGACATTTTATTCATATGGGAGGCAGCAGAAGATTTATTAAAACAATTTTGTGAGTGGATCAATACGGTGAATTTGAATTTGCAATTCACAGTACAAGGTTCAGAGCAGCAGATAACATTTTTGGATGTTCAAGTGTGTGTGGTGAAGGCCAGCGTGCACAGGTTACGCCTGCCAGAGGCAGGCATAACTCTGTGGAATAAAGTAGTGGGGGGGGGATTTAGATAGGGCTGGGGGGTGGGTTAGATAGGGGAAGGGAGAGAAAGGTGGGGGGAATGAAAAAAAGTTTCCTCCAAGGCCGCTCCGATTTCGGAGCAGCTGTGGAGAGAACGAGGAAAGCCATCAGGGCTCCCCTTGGGCTCGGCGTGCACAAGTGTGCACCCCCTTGCGCACGCTGACCCCGGATTTTATAACATGTGCGCGGCAATGTTTGTAGATTTAAAAAAAAAAAAAAGTAGCCAGAAGCTAGAAATAAGCTAGGAGCACTGTATACCTAAGTAAAAAGGTTGAAAAGTTCAATTCAGTTACTCACCTTGGAAAAGTGTTGAGATAGTGTGATTTGGTTTGATTTCAAATGGCTCATCACAGCCTCTAGTTAAAAATAATACATAAATAGATATATCTCCTGATATATTCAGGTCAAATAAACTTGCCTAAAGGGGACCTTGAGGGACAAGGGGCTTTGGGGAAAGGATTTAGAAACTTTTGCTTGCAAAAGCTCTGCACCTTATCCTTATCCTTCTCCCTGCTTTCACCATTTCTCTCACATCCCTCCTCCATAGTCCTCTCTTTTCCCCAGAAAACCTCTCTCCTTCTCTGATTTCCTCTCTTCTATATGCTGTTCCTACCCCCCTGCAACCAATCCCGATAAGATCAGGATCCCTCCCACAATCTGCTCTGTCCTTCCCTGATCCCCAGTACATCCTATCCTGTCCTGTCATCCTCTCCTGGTCCTGCATCACCACCAACCGATAAATGTTTAGTAATAATTTTGATTTTTAGTCCGCATTTCCAAATAAAGCTCAAGGCAGTTTACAGCATTATTAGTAATACATCTATAATGAATCCCTGTCTCGAAGAACTTACAATCTAAAAGGTGAATTTTAAAAACTGAATGTGCACCAAAATCGAAGATGGGCATGCATCTGCCACTTGCGCATGTCCACACAATTTTATAAGACAGCCAGTTGTGCGCGCAAGGGCCGATGCGTGGATATCTGGTATCGGCTAAGAAAGGGACGTGGAATGGGTGTGGCCATGAGATGTGCACCCCAGTAACTACGCGCCTTGATGCCTGTCCAGGTCCAGTACCGCGTAACTTTACTTCTGCTCTGGGTGAGGTGTAAGTCTGAAAAATAAAATTTACAGGCATCTGTGAAGTGTTTGAGGAGCATGCAGTAAATGGAGGGAGTGCAGACTAGAGAACCAGGAGAGTTTGGAGGACCTAGCTGTACACTGGGGAGACCTGGTGGACAAACTAGTGAAACTGGTCATTGGCTGGATTCATGTCAGTTATAAAATGTCCTCACTTGTGCATCTGTAAACCGACTTATGTTGTTGGACACACACAAGCTTAAAATTAGCTGCACATTTTCGCTCACCTAGGCTATTTTATAACATCCCCAGGTATGTGCGTACATGTTATAAACTTCCCGCGTATCTGGGTCCACGCCGACACTCACGTGAATAGGTGTTCCTGTGGGTGCCAGAGGCAGTAGGGGATAAAATAACATGTCCAAGATTACGAGTATGGGGAAGTTGGATTTGAACCTGGTTCTCAGTCCATTCCATTAACTGTAGGCCACTTCTCCTTTTTAAATTATTGTAACTAATATTTTTAAAAAGTGAATTCCAAAATTAAAACTTAGAGACATGTACAAATGTGCAAATATCTGTGTGCATTATTTGCAAAACAGTGCATGCAATTTGTCATCTGGGGCACATATATAAATACTTCTGTGCCCTATTTTGAAAGAGGTAATTAAAAAAAAAATTGGAAACTACCTCATAGAGGTATAATATTTTTTTTCAAAATTTGGCTTGCACATCTAGTTTTGAAAGTAGTTTAACTACAATCTAATAGTTAATTAGATGCTTTGCATGGTTTTGCATCACAAGAACTTATTAACTTTTAATATGAATAAAATGTATGTGAAAAACTGAGAATAACTTTCAAACAACTGTTTATGGCGGAATATATGAGCACATATGGCTACGAGCAGATATACACACATATTTTATAACCTGCGCATATGATACATGAACCTTTCATAAAAAACGTGCCTCTGTACCCTGCAACATACACACATATGTAGGCTTACATGTGAATACATGCAGTGCATTGAAAACACGTATATGAATGCATTGAAAGCTCATACTTTTTCTACCTATTTTTAAAATATACACATGTAAAATATATATGCGAAAGTAAATTAGGACTTACTTGCATAAGTCCCCCAATTTTAAAATATGCGCACGTCAATGAAATTGACCAGTTTACCAATTAGTCCACCAATTCTCCCAGTCCTTCTCCAGGTCATCAAGACCTTCCTGGTTGTTGACTCTGAACTCTCCCCCGGTTCACCCAGACCTCCCACCCAATCAGTGCTACATAATTTATTTATTTATTTAAAAAGTACTTCTTAATCGCCTTCCTGATTACATTTCTCAAGGCGATTTACAACATAATCATTACATTAAAACAAGAAAACCATGCACTCAAAAGACCGATAATAAACACATTTAATATCCTTTACGCCAGATAATTAGCAGGTGTAAAATTATATAAGTAAGTTGACAAACGTTTGAGTGTAAGCATTGAGTGCATAGCTCCGCTTCAGCCCAGAATGCCCCTAGACCACACACAAAAGTGAAAATACACTTGTATTTTCAACTTTTATAAATGACGGAATATGCGAGTAGATGCTATTTTCACGTATATGTGTTAAGTTTTGCACACATACAAGCTAATTTTAAAATGAGCAAGCATGCGCTCATACACGCGCATATTGGCATACGAGTAGAAGAGTAGTAGTACGAGGAGTAGTAGTACGAGTAGTAGTAGAGTATGCTTGAATTTCAAATCATGCATGCACTTGCATGCATATGATTTAAAATATGCCTACCACATAATTTTAAGAGGTTACTCAAGCAAACCTACTTTGCACATCTTCCACAGGGCATTTTAAAATATGCTCGCATGAGGGATATTCCCAATCTTTCAACTTATTCTATCTGTTTGCCCTGTCAATTTCAAGGTCATACAGACCTTGCATGCCCCCCAGTTGACCTGAACCCCTCACCCTATCGGGTAAGCCCAAGATCGCGAGATCTGCCGACTTGCTCCTCATCAGGGGCAGCAGTAAAGTTTTGCGGCTAACAACCTGCCATGTGCTGCAGCCTCTGGTTTTAAAATACGAAATTACACACGTAACAGTTGGGCCTGCCCCGAAACGCTCCACTTTTTTTCTGCCCCTTTTCCACCCCGTTTTTATTACGCCTGCATTTATATATATGCGCTTAAATTCTGGCTTTTAAAAAATGTATTGCTTGCATGCGGCCCACATACTTGCATATATGGCCTTTTAGTGCAAGCAACGCTTTTAAAATTCGGTCCATAATGTTTTCAAAATGTATCCCATGTGCAAAATAAGATTCATTGTTGAACACGGAATACTTTGAAAATGCTGTTTTGGACATGAAACCAAAACACCAAGTAGTGCATGCTATCGCAAATAACGCCCTCGACGTGGTGTTTTAATGCATGATCTACATTTTAGTCCTTTGATCTCATAATATCTCATGTCACAGTATAGGAGCTATGCTCATATGACTTTAGTTTTTGATTTTTTCTTTTTTTAGTGTTGTGCCTTTTTAATGATAGGTTACAAATTTTAACTAATAGATCTGAAATTTCATTTTTGAGTTCCTTCAGAACCCTTCAGAGCCCCTCAGCTGTGTCTTCTCCAAACTGAACAGCCCTAACTTCTTTGGCCTTTACTCTTAAGGCAGCTGTTCCATGCCCCTTGTCATTTTGTTGCCCTTCTATGCACTTTCTCCAGTGCAGCTATATCCTTTTTGAGATGTGGTGACTAGAACTGCAAAGAGTATTCAGTATTCAAGGTGCGGTCCCACCATGGAGCGATACAGAGGCATTATGACATCTTCCGTTTTATTTGCCATTCCCTTCTTAATAATTCTAACATTCTGTTTGCTTTTTTGATTGCCACAGCACACTGAGCTGACAATTTCAATGTATTATCCACTATGACGCCTAGATCTCTTTCCTGGGTGGTAACTCCTAAGATAGAACCTAACATTGTGTAACTACAGCAAGGGTTATTTTTCCCTATATGCATCACTTTGCACTTGTCCTCGTTAAATTTCACATGCCATTTGGAAGCCCAATCTTCCAGTCTCGCAAGATCCTCCTGCAATTTATCACAATCCGCTTGAGATTTAACTACTCTGCATAATTTTGTGTCATCCGCAAATTTGATCATCTCACTCGTTGAACCCCATTCATTTATAAATCATTTTATCATTTATAAATATTTTAAAAAGCACCAGTCCAAGTACAGATCCCTGAGGCACTCCACTGTAGTGTTTACCTTTCTCCACTGTGAAAACTGACCATTTATTCCTACTGTCTATTTCCTGTCTTTTAATCAACTTGCAATCCACAAAAGGACATCACCTCCTATCCCATGACTTTTTAGTTTTCTTAGACACCTCTCCTTCGGGACCCACAGGGGACTGCTGGGTCCCCTGTGGGTAGTGGTAGAGTTGGAGGGAATGACAGTGGTACTTACTGCTTTTCCTCAGTGGTGGCCAGGGCTGCTATAGCATCATGAGGGGCCAGGCCCTTGTAATCATCTTCTGCCTCTTTGTCCTCTGATGTCAATTACAGTGTGGTATCATTTGTGAAGAGATAAAAAAATATTGTGTATCATTTTATGTTCTCAAATGCCCCAGGGAGTGATGTGTATAGTCTTATAGGCAGTTAGAGGGCATTCTTTTTCTGAGAGAGGTGTAGGTGAAGGGAAGTGCTCCTAGCTGCAGGACACCTGTTTCCTATAGGTGGTGGCAAGGCCATATATTGTTATTGAGTTTCAGAAGCTTCAGTTCAACAGTATTGTACTAGATGGTGCTTAGCTAGTGATTTCAGCTGAGGTAGACTTTCTGTCAGGGTAGTTAGCATTAGGATGTGGTCTACATTATAAGATGTCAAGGGCCATGAAGTAGAATCTAGTGTATGGGTTTCTAAGATAGGGGGGCATAACATGTTATAAAATCGGGCATACATGTGTGCGTGCCGGGTAGTGTGCGCAAATGTATGCCCGCGCACAGGTCTTCAAATCTACCCCTATGTGTGAGAACATCTGTTTGTGTATGTGTGAAAGAGTATGTGTGAGAACATCTGTGTGTGTATCTGTATGTGAAAGAGCATGTGATTGAGAGAGCTTGAAAGTGTGTGTATGAGTGCATATATATAAGAAGAGAAAGTTCACCCTCCCTGACCATTGCACTAATCCATGGCAATCTCAGGGAGACTAGAAATAAAAAATTCCCAGGTATGGAACGCGGGGATTTTATAAATCCTTGCTAGTTTTTATTATTGGATGTTATTTGATGTCTGCTATTTTGAAATATTATTGATGGCAAAGAAATTTTATAATTTTTATATGAGCTTTTAATTATTGGCTGTTCTATTCATCAGCAATTTTGAAATATTATTTTTATGTAGTATGTTTTTACTATTATGACTGATTGTTTATTTATACTCCTTGTTTTTATTGTTTTGAAGAATATTAGTTCTATTTTGTTATTGTTGCAGTTTCCAGTTCATTTTTTGTCTACATGTTTCTGTTTATACTTTATGGTCTCTTTATTCTGTATTTGGTGAGAGGCTGTCTGTGTTCTGCATGTGAAACTGAGGTTGAGATATTCTGCTATTTTATGGTTCCTGTGTAGAGAACTATAGCAGATTGGTGTGTTCTGTTTTCCTAATAGAAGGTGCATTGGTGTTTAGGGCCTGGTATAATATTTGCTGTGTTGCCTTTTCATAATTAGGGTTTTTACTGTTTGAATGCTGACAGTTAATGTTCTTTTAGTATGGGAGGTTTATTATCTTGTAAGTATAATTCAGTTTTCTCTGGGCTTGTTGAGGGCAAGCCCAAAGTCAGCATGCATTGCAATAGGCCTAATACCATATACATTACAAGGGTTTTGCTTTTTCATAGGGTTGTAATATTTTGATATTTTTATCTTACAAGACTATACTTTCAATGTCCTTTTTAATGCAAAATTGATTATTTTAGATGAAGAATTGTTAATTGTGTGTGGTGAGGGGAAGTAAAGTTCACCTAGGGTGCCTAATGCCCTTGAACTGGCTCAGAAGGAGTATGCCACAAACCCCTCCCCCCCCCCCCCCCCCCCCCCCACACACACACACACACCATTCGCCCATCTCCCACTTCTCCGAGGGAAAATGCTGGGGAAAAGGTGGGAGGCAGATCTTGGGAGTCGGGCAGGGTTGCCAGCTTCCTAGAAAGATTATGACTGATACTCTGTTTGTCATTCCTCTGGGTACTCTGACCACTTCTGCAGCTTTTGAAATCATCAAAAGGGCCAGACTACAAAGAGACCACCTTCGCCCCTCTTGATAAATTGACCTGTACCGTGCCTTGAGGGGGAGGATGGGGGGAAGCACCACTTAATCCCTTGCCTCAGGCAGCAGATTGCCTTGAGCTGCCCCTGCATGACAGCACCACTTCAGCCTCCACTGAAACAGGCAGAATGTATTAAAACTGAAATCCACAGTTTTGCAGAAACACCCGTTACCTGCAAATGATCTTTGTACCTTCAGTTAAATAATTTAAAGAAGGGTGAGTGTGTAGTATCTATTTGTACTAGTGTGCCATACTCGCAAACTGGGTTACATTTTTTACATTAAAGAGGGAGTAAGGTCAAGAATTTAGGAATGCAGACGTTGAGATGGAATTACGATTTATTTTGGAATGGCAACAAAAATGCTAGGAGACTGATGAGATTTCCTCTTGTGTTAGTATGTAAAAATCTGTTGAGTAGTTTTCTTGTTTGGTTTGGCCAAAGCACATATTATACCTGATTAATTATCTAATTCCTTACATGCCATTCTTTAGGTATTGCAGGGCAGGTTGCCATAGATGCCAATGGAGACAGATATGGGGATTTCTCTGTGATTGCAATGACCGACCCAGAAACAGGAACACAAGAGGTAAGGATGTAAACCTTTTGCTTTTCTTTCTTTTTAATGTTTATTATTATTATTATTATTACTATTTAATTACATCAAAATACCTCAACATATAAGTAGAAAATGCAGTAAGATCAATGTGTACAAAACAGAGACAAAATTCTCTCCAATCATGGAGAAAAAACCCAACAGTTAATGCCTTATTCAGCCTAGTATAAGTCCTCAATAATAAAGAAAATCCAAAAGCAAGGATCACAATTACGATAATTAATAAGAGAGACTGAGGAGGAGAGAGTCAGCTGCCTTGCCTGCCAGGTGAGCCCTGAATCGCCAGGGAGTTCTTCTCTTCTACCACGCAATGGTTTTCCTGTCCCTGGCAGCCTCGGGCATGTGACATCATCAACCCGGGACACCAGGAGGGACCAATAAAATCTGACCCGCAGTGCGCACATTCAACACCAGTGTGCGGCCAAAGCCACGCATGCCAAAGAGGCACTTAGCTTGAAGAACTCCCTGACGTCTTTCCATTGTTTGTTTTAAGATCATTTATTTATTTTATTTATTTTACGGGTTTTTTATATACCGGGGCACGTAAGTAACATCACCTCGGTTTACATTCAAACCTTAATTCAGCATAGAGCTTTACAATATAACATTATAACTGAAAGAATACAAATCCATATAAAACATTTGAAGTAAGTTCTCTCTTTCAGCAATTTTCCTCTTTGTTTGCATCCTTCCTTGGGTCTAATGGGGAAGAAGAGAAAGGGAACTGTTCATTTTCCCCCTACAAATCCTTCAGTTTCCTCTTCTTCATCTCAACTGATCATTGAGGCTCTAAAACATGCAACCTTTGAGCTTCAGTATTCCCTCAGGGTTGACTCAGTCTGGCATGAGTTCTCATGCCGCGTCTTCAGGGAACTCCATCTCCTGTGGTGGGGGAACCTGCTTTGATGGAATTTCAGGACTCTGCTTGGGTCACTAATGATTTTTTAGTGATCCCAGCTTTGGGCAATGTTACGTCTGCCAATTATCTTGATAGACCCACAAAGATTGCATTAGAGACACTTTGGACTGCTATTAAGGGTTAGAACAATCTTTAGGGTCTAAATTTGAAAATGTGAGTGCAGTTGTTGGCCGTATTCAAAATCAGCAATTTCGATCAAGCAATTAAGGAGAGTACATATGTATTTCTGTTTTAGAAAAGCAGTGTGAGGCATTGGGGAAATGTGATGTGGCTTTGGTTAAGGGTCAAGAATTTACTCAACAAAGATTAGAAGCTTTAGAAAACAATTCTAAGAAACTAAACTTGAGAATAATTACGTTTCCCAAGTCTATTCATTGTTCTCCTTTTGAATTGCTGATAAAATTCTATGTTGAGGTTCTTAAAGTACCTCAGGCTTCAGTTCCACCAATTACTAAGGATTTTTATTTACCATATAAACAGACAGTTCCACCTCTAGTAGTCTCCCCTTACAGTCTAATATTAATGTGGCAGATAATTTAACAGCTATGCTTCAAGATTCTCAGGTTGAAATACAAGGTTCTGCTACTCTACTTGTTGTATATGTTTTAGAGCCTGATCGTATATGAACTACGAAAATGTTTTTCCGTGCTTCCGATAAAAAGTTTCTTGGCCAAAAGCTGGCACTATTTCCTGACGTCGCTATGGTGACTCAACTGAAATGGAAAGTTTCTTTGAGTAAAAAGCAACATGTAATTGAAATAGGTGCATCATTTCTTCTTCAATTTCCTTGTAAATGTATTGTTAAATTAGGTTCACTTATATACCTTTTTATTGATCCTGATCAGTTGGAAGGATTTTTGCAGAATAGAGAAAGACCCTTGCTTGTTTCCTCTTAGATTAGCATTTCTTTTCTGTCTACGATAATAGCGGATTGTATAAATTGTTTAGAGCTCACTTTTCCTTTGTTTTTTTTATGCATTCAGGGGTAAATTTTTAAATCTTGAGATATGCGTGTGGCTAGGCCGCGAGCATGCCGCAGCCATTTTCAAGGGCCTGCGGCTAAGCGCATATCTCCCGGTATGTGTGGAAGAGCCAGTTTTTTAAAAAAGGGAATGGGCCCCGGGTGGGGCGGGGCTGGCCGGGAGAATGCCATTTAGCACTGTCCTGGTGAAGCACATGCCGGAAGCCGGCTGACGTGCGCAACTTACTACTGCTCCGGAGAGCAGGTAAGTATAGAAAAAAAACTTGTTAGAGGGATTTTAGAGGTCAGGGAGGAGAGGAGAAAAGGCAGGCTGGGTAGGTAGGGGTTTTTGGAAGTTCCCTCCCAGTCTGCTCCTTTATTCGAGTGGACTGGGAGGGAACTGGGGAAAGGCCCAGTCTGTTGCCGCATGCATTTTCTAAAATGCCCCCCTCTTGCGCGCGCTGATATAAAATTTGGCGTGCCTGTGCGCGCAGGTAGCTGATTTTTATAACATATGCGCGTTGGCGCACGCATCTTATAAAACCTGCGCATCAATGTGTGCGTGCCAGGAACTGTGAGCACATGGACACCTGTGCGGTTGTTTTAAAATTTACTAAGTCCCCTAATAGAGGTCTTATATGGATAACAATTTTTGTTTATGTATCTATTACCTCAGTGGAATTTTCTTATCTGTTGGTTGTCTAATCCATTGTAAATGTCAGTTTGACTTATAATTGAAGAATATCTGAAAATAAATACTTAAAAAGAAAAGATGATTAATAAGGAATTACATTCTTCCTTAACTAACTACAATTTTTCTGATGCAACGTATATGTCATTCCTCTCTTATCAAATAATCATTAGTGCAAGAAAAGAGAAAACATAGATTATCTACCATGATTTAAGATTAATTAAAGTAATGTTACTAATCTGAATTTATACCAAGTTGGTAATGCCACAGACACAAAAAAAGAGAGCTAGCTATTCTGATTCGAATGTTTTGATACAGACTGACAATTTGGTCAGGATCTCAAAAGATATGAACTACTTCTTTAAATTAAATTGTACATTTGCAAGGATATCTTAATGAAAGTTCTGCGTTAGTCTTGAAAACATCTTGTGCTCATGAAACATCTAGACACAATCACACTTTTTTGCCCCAAAACTGTTGCATCTATTTTCTGAAAATATTTTTTATTGGAATCCAGGCTCTATTTTATTCTAACACAAAAGATACTTCTACGGTGAACTTTCCTAGTGCAGAATTTACTGAGGTCTGAAATTTCTGAGAGCTTGAATCTTGGATTTGCAGCTTTAATAAGGGGGACTGAGGAGGAGAGAGTCAGCTGCCTTGCCTGCCCGGGTGAGCCCTGAATCGCCTGGGAGTTCTTTTCTCTTCCGCCCCGCAATGGTTTTCCTGTCCCTGGCAGCCCCGGGCATATGACATCATCAACCCGGGATAACAGGAGGGACCAATAAAATCTGACCTGCAGTGCGCTCAGTCAACGCCAGCAAAGAACATTCTCTGTTTCCTTATCCATCTCCACCCCTCTTCCCTTTCTTCAATCCCAAAACTTCCCTGCCTCTCCCTCTTTTTCTCCCATCCCAGATTCCTAATCTCACTCCAAACCAATCCAGTCTTCCCCAGTGGCGAACCTAAAGTATTTGGTACCCAGGGCGGATAATTCCTTTGACACTCCCCCCCCCCCCCCCCCAATATATAATTTTAAAATTTCCTAAACATCAGTGAAATATTTCAAAGCAGCAGACACATCAAATAACACCCAATAATTAAAAATAATAAGGATTTTTAAAATCCCACGTTCTCCATACCTGTCACCCTGAGATTGTCGTGGACTGGGGCTGTGTACACACACATACATGCTCTGTGAGAAACATAGGGAGCTTAAGTGTGTGTGTGTGAGTCAGACACACACATGCTTTCTCTGTCTCTCTCTCTCTCTCGCACGCACACACACACACACACATGCTTCCTCTGTATCTCTCACCCACATGCCTCCTGCCTCTCTCTCACACACACACGTACACACACACACACACACACACACACATGCTTCCTCTGTATCTCTCACCCACATGCCTCCTGCCTCTCTCTCACACACACACGTACACACACACACACACACACACACACACGCTTCCTCTGTCTCTCTTATGCACACACACTTTCCTTTAGAGGGCCCTGTGGTGGGAACTGGGAAGGCAGAGGAGGGAGCAGGCAGTCAGTAAGCAACACAAGGAAGCAGACACACATCTTCAATTTTCCAAGACCAACATGCAGCAGACAGGAACTTTAATATTTGAAGGCCGCAACGTTGAAATTGCCGCACAGGACTTGGAGATGGGCTGGAATTTAAGTAGACAGGAGTGGACTCGGAGAGATGGTTGGGGCAGCCCAAGACTTGCAGAGAAGGAGCCAGCAGCCGCAGGCTGTAGCAGACAGCAGAGAGGCATGCAGTAAAATCCACATCCAATGCAAGAGGCTGTGATTGATCACAGGACTCTCTGTAGACTCGGAGCAGAGGGCTCTGGCTGTAGTAGGTCGACAGAGCGTACACATGCACGTGTCATGCAGTCAGACACCGAAGATGAGGTGCAAAACAAATCACTGGCTGCAGCCAACCAACTGCTCTCTGCCCATCACGGTAGTGCAAGTTCGGAGTAGGTACTCGGCGGCGGGAGCCATGCCTGAGCCAAAGCAAAGGACAGGATGAAAGCCAGAGAGCAGAGCAGAGTCGGCAGGAGAAGCACATGCTCAGGGCAGGCAAAGCATGCATTTTACATTTTTTCTTCTGCAGCTTCCCTGCCAGATTGTATTTAAAAACAGCTGAGTGATGCCAAGAAACATTCCCAAGGCACCCCTCCCCTTGTTGTCACCTGGGGCAGACTGCCCCCCCCCCCCCCCCCCCTTAGTATGCCACTGTTCTTCCCCAGCTCCCATTCCCGGTTCTCCTCCCTTCCTCTCCCCATCCCTGGTCCTCTCACCTTTTTCTTCTCCACTCCCATGCCTGAGATCTCTTTCCCTCTACCAAATCTTGGGATTCCTTTTCTTCACCCAATAAAAAGGAAAACAAATTATACAGACTCAAGCAAAGTTTATAATGTAAAATAAAGGATGGAAATATCTGTCAATTTGTTTCAGAATTTTTGTATTATTTGCCACAGAATCTACCCGTGAGCTGCCATAGGAATCTCTGGGGCTGTTGTCCTGTGGAGATACCTCTTATACACAGTCAGCATGTATGCGTATATATGCTTAAATGCACTAACTGTCTCATGAGATTCAAGTGGTACGACAGTGACCTCAACGCTGAGACTGAAATTTCAATTACTGTATATTAGTTCTATCGATTGCTCAGGAAGACTCATAACTTTCTTCTTAAAGGATGCTTAATCAATCCCAGCCTCTATGATGATAATATGCATGACAATATTATTTTTTCTATATTTCCTGTACATGTTTGGGCTTTTCTTTATTTCCCTTCCTATTCTGATGAGGTGACAGAGTTCATGATGCAAAACCTAAGTACTGCAGTATATTATAGACCTCATAATACTGGTAATTTCCTCATTGATTCCTTTGAGCAGGTTCTTCAGATGTTGTTCAAATAAGATGGTGTAGGTATCATAGCATGGACAGATGATTTTTGCCTCATGCCCTTAGATTGCACTGACATCATGACCTGATCATGCTCAGTGCAATTTCCTCACCAGCATGTTCTTGTATGCCTGAAAAGGAGTAATAATATGAGGCTCATGATTAGGGAAATGAGGCAAAATAATTCATTCTGTGACTTGGAGCAAGACCTATGCCTTTTGTGGCTTCTCATGCAGCCTCTGCCCTAGCTTTCAACATTGATTATTTTTATTCACCAACATGACAGAAGAGCTTTTCACCAATGCATCCTTTAGAACCTCAAAATGGCTGACCTGACTGCTTAAATTTCGAAGGGAATCTTCATATTTGCCATTTTGTCTCTGAAACGTGTGGCCTAGTATATCATGCCGATGCTAAAAACACCAGCACTAGATAAAAATAAGCTTGGCTCTGTAGTGGCATGACTTATTCAGTCCTGGAGGAATAATCAGTACCTTCTGGTACTAAATTAATGATGGTTGGTACAATTCAGGTGATGATGCTAACTTGGGGTAATGTCCCCTTGGAGCTGATCTTATAGCTAGTGTCTGAATTAGACCACACCTGGAGAGTAAAGAATTGCAGCAACGTTTAGGGCTCTGGGAGGGAAATTTCACTGTCTCCCAAGCCTTAAAAATGGAGAAACTTTCTTCTCACCAGCTACGGCCTCAAGCCATTGCCAACCCTTTCATGAATCTTGTGATATATACATTTTTTTTTGGTCTCTGTCCCTCAGTTCATTCATCTTTTCCTCTGTCCATCTCTCTATCCTATCTTGTCGGTATGACTGCACCTTAAATGCTTTTCTATCTATCCATCTTTATTCCTCTTTCTCTCTCCAGTATCTTTTTCTTCAGTTCCTTTTTAAAATTCTTCTCTTGTTTTATTATTAGGGTATACTTAATGAAACTTGACATAAATAAAAGTGCAGAGGGTGGAAAGCAGACCCGCAAGAATTCACTGCAAGTTTTCATTTATAAAGCAGATCCTACATGTGACTGCTTAGTGATCTTCTTCTCTCTACTGCCAAATAAACAGTTGACATTTTAAAGTTACATACAATATGAAACACAGAATATAAAGGCTCATCTGGACTGCTTAATTTCCTTCCTGTTGCAGTACTGTAGAACCTACTTAATCTCGGGCTTTCCCTTCACTGTTAAGCACTGACTGTGCTTATTCCATGCTTTTTTGTGTTTTATCACTGCCTTTGACTCCACTGGGAGACATTGCCATCTATACAGCACTACAATTTCTTAATGCTGGTTCTGAGTCTGCCCCCTTTGATCTGTATGACTGCATGACTGGGTTGTGGTATAAAGCAGTGCGTAATGGAACAATTCTGGATGTGACAGATGAGCCAGAGGTAGGAAATACAGAAGACACCATCCTTCTGTAAGAACCCCCCCAAAACTGCAGCCAACAGACAAGTCAATGAGCAGGTGTAAGAGTTTGGTAAGAGATACACATAATGCCCCAGCTCGCCACTTTTTTCAGCCAGTAAAATGTACATGTGCAAAATGGAGAATGTGCGTGTACTCTTGGCATTTATAAAAATACATATCTGCCTGTACATGCTGCTGCTAACAGCATATATGCTATTTTTATGCATGAAAACTCTTTTAAAATTTACTCCAAATCATCCACTTTTCTCTTAAACATGTCCACTAATGCTGAAGATGCTATCTTTCTAGGCTAGGCAATAGATTGCATATTCAGGTGATCCTAAAAATAAAATAGGTCTTCCTTAAAATCAAATTTAATTCTGTGAACTTCAGAAGGAAACTCTCTTTGGCACAATGCATGTATTAAAAACAGCATGAGCAGTAAATCTGAGAGACTGAGATCATAGCCTGCCTTATGAGTAACATTCACTCCTGTCATGGTATATGCAAATCTAATCCATTTGGAGACACTACCTTAAAAATAGTTCTTACTAAAGTTGAGTACAATTTCTTTTTTATGTAGCTTCAAAGTATGTCCTCATCTTTTTCATTTTGCCAGATATAAACATATTATCTAACTAATCCACGTATTGCCCTTCCAAGTATTTGTAGAGAGTGATTATATCTTCTTTCCAAGTTAAACATTCCTAGCTGACTTATTCCTTCCTCATATGATAAAGTTTCCTAATTAATATCATTGTTACTCCCTGTAGATCTGTGGTATAGCCTTGGTAACAACAGATGGAGACAAAATCTCTATACCAATTTGTAGGTGCACTCTCACAAGTAGAGTAACAGCAAAATGCCTGCATGCACTTCCTCTTTTCATATGTGATACTTTATTTAATGTAGCTAGACATTGTGTCAGTATTTTTACTGGCATTACATTGGAGGGTTACCAATGTAATGCCAGTTTTTAAATAGGGATCAAGGGGTGATCCTGAAACTACAGACCAGTGAGACTGATGTCCCGTGCCAGGCAAAATCGTAGAAACTATCATAAAGAACAAAATTGCTGAACATATAGATATGCATAATGTAATGGGACAAATCCAACATGGATTTAGCCAGGGGAAGTCTTGCCTCACCAATTTGCTATATTTATTTAAGGGCGTAAATAAATATGAGAATAAAGGTGAGCCAGCTGCTATAGTGGATCTGGATTTACAGAAAGCATTTGACAAAGTCCCTCATGAGAGATTTCTTCGGAAATTAAAATGTCATGGGATAGAGGATAGTGACCTATTGTGGATTGCCAACTGGTTAAGAGAGAGAAAACAGAGAACAGGACTAAATGGTAAAATTTCCCAATGGAGAAAGCTGAATAGTGGAGTCCCCCAGGGATCTGTTCTGAGACCACTGCTTTTTAATATATTTATAAATGGCCTGGAAATGGGAACCACAAGTTTGGTGATCAAATTTGTCAATGTCTCAAAATTATTCAAAGTTGTTAAATCTCAGTTGTTGTCAACAAAGTTGTTGTAAGAAATTGCAAAAGGACCTTGCAAAACTGGGAGACTGTGCATGCAAATGGCAAATGAAATTTAATGCGGTCAAGTACAAAGTGATGTATTTAAGGAAGAGTAACCCAAATTATAGTTACATAATGCAAGGTTCCACATTAGAAGTCGTCATTCAGGAAAAGGATCTAGTTGTCATCGTTGATAATACATTGAAATCTTCTGTTCAGTGTACAGCAGCACAAGAAAGAAAAGAGAATGCTAGGGATTATTAGGAAAGGAATGGAAAATAAAACAGAGAATATCATAATGATTCTGTATCACTCTGTGGTATGACTTCATCTTGAATATTATGTGTAGTTCTGGTCACCACATCTCAAAAAAGATATAGCAGAATTAGAAAAGGTACAGAGAAGCATGACCAAAATGATAAAGGGGATGGAATGATTTCCCTATGAGGAAAAGCTAAAGAGACTAGGACTCTTCAGCTTGGAGAAGAGACAGCAGAGAGAAGATATGGTAGAGGTTTATAAAATAATGAGTGGAATGGAACGAGTAAACTTTAATTAGTTCTTTACTCTTTCAAAAAGTACAAAGATTAGGGGACACATAGGGCCTCATTTTCCAAGCCACTCGCACGGGATACCAGGATGGGGGCGGAGTCGGCCCCGGAAGAGGAGGAGTCAGGGCGTCACGGGGGCCGACTCTGCGCCGACACAGCGGATAGGTAGGTGCCTTTTCGCTGCCTATTTCGCTCCCAATAGCTACACCTCCTATGGTGGCGCTGTTGGGTGCGAAACCGGCAGCGATCGCACCACAACAGTGCGATTGCTGCCAGCTAGCGCAGGCCCGCCCCCCGTTTCGGCCCCCCGTTTCGGCCCCCCACCCCTCATCTTCTAAAGTATCGCAGGCCTGCGATACTTTAGAAAATGAGGCCCATAATGAAGTTAGTAGAAAATACAATTAAATCTAATAAGAGAAAATATTTTAACTCAACGCATATTTAAGCTCTGGAATTCATTGCCAGAGAATGTGGTTAAAGCTATTAGTGTAGCTGTGTTAAAAAATGGTTGGGACAAGTTCCCAGAAGAAAAGTCCATAAACCATTATTCAGGTAGAACTGCAGATATCCATTGTTTATTCTTGGGATAAGCAGCTTGGAATCTGTCTATCCCTTGGAATCCTGCCATGTACTTATGACCTGTATTGGCCGCTGTTGGAAACAGGATACTGGGCTTGATGACTCTTGATCTGACCCAGTATGGAAAGTCTTATGTTCTTATATTCTAATGACACCTAGCTCATTTTCAGTGCTTCTATAGCTAGTTTTCTTACCATCTAGGTGTAAACAGTACATTTGTTAACTTTTGCCAAGATGCATCGCCTTATATTTGTCGATGCTCAAGCTTATATTCAATCTGCTTGACCTGCTACCAATTTTTTCATGTCAACCTGTAACCATTTCCCATCCTCAACATTTACTGGACTTACTACTTATTTTGCTTTCCTCCACAATATATCATACTACATTTTTTAAAATAAGAAACATGGACTGGTTGGGATCCAGGATGGCAGAAGTACAATGTGCTCTCACTGCATGTTATGTGTCCCGGCCGTGGTAGGCCCGCACCCGGGCCTACTCACCCCAGGATCTCAGTCACAAGCTCTGGTTCACCTTCACTCGTGGCGGTGGGTAGCCGTCTCCATCCTCGAGTGCCTGTAGCCTCCTCTGCCGCTTCTGACTCCTTGCAGCTCCTTCCTGCACTTGGCGGGCCTCCCCACGCGGGCCGCAGAGTAATGCCACATCCTGCTTCCTGACTTAGGTGCGTATGCGCGCAACTCCCCGATTCTTAAAGGGGCCATGGCGGGAAAATAGCCCGTGGCCCTGGATGATGACATCACTGGGCCGTTGTAAAAAAGGCAGGGCCTAGCCTCTTGTTCCCTGCCTTGGCAACAGGTCTCCATGATTGCTCATGTGCTCATTGCCCTCTGTTCCTGGTTCCTGTTGTTGTTGTTCCTGGTTCCTGTCATTGTTCCTGGTTCCTGTCCCTGTCGTTCTTCCTGACTCCAGCTCCTGACTCTGTTCCTGATTCCTGTACTTGTTTGCTCCTTCATCTTCTCCTTGTCCCCTTGGACTGACTCTCTGGCTTTGACCCCTGCTTCGTTGGACTACACTTGGACTGACTCTCTGGCTTCGACCCCTGCTTCGTTGGACTACGCTTGGACTGACTCTCTGGCTTCAACCCCTGCTTCGTTGGACTACGCTTGGACTGACTCTCTGGCTTCGACCCCTGCTTCGTTGGACTATGCTTGGACTGACTCTCTGGCTTCGACCCCTGCTTCATTGGACTACGCTTGTATTGATCTCCTGGCTCTGACCTTTGCTCTGTTTCCTCGTACCTTGCTTGTTCGCCGCCTGCCCAGACCTCAGCTTGCCTTTCACTACTCTTCAGTTCCTACAGACTTGGCCTTTTAGGCTTTCACCTTCTATTACCTGGATGGCCCCTATCCTACACTGTTCCTACACTGTTCCTTTGGCATCCAGATCTTCGGAACCCTGGCTCGTCTGGACCTTCCCTGGTCCTCTGTCTCCTTTGCTGGTCCTTGGCGCACCCTTGCTACCACCTACTGGGAGTCGTCATACGGAGGCCTGCCTAAGACCAGCCGGCCCCAGCATCCAAGGGCTCAACCTGCTGGGAACAAGGGCTGGTATTGGCGAAGCTCCAGTCAGCCTCCATCTCCTAGCCTGCTCAGTCTCCATCTCCTAGCCTGCTCTGCCTCCCGACGGTGGGAACTCGTAGGGCTTGCCCTGCAGGTAGCATCAACCCTACCTCGGGCCAAGGGTCCACCACCAGCGCAACACCGCAGGCTCTGCAAGGCTCTTGCCTTGATTTTCAACTTTCTTTATTTCCTAGGTCAAGGCTTGAGTGTTCCCCCTCCGCACTCAAGTCTTGCCCATTGCTTTCCTATAGTCCTATTGATTGGTACTAGGGATGTGCAGAGGGAAACATTTTGTTTTAGTTTATTCATTTTGTAAATCACAATCATTTATTTCAAATGGAAAAAATAATTTGTTTATTCATTTTATTTGTTCATTTGTTTCCCATTAAAGTCAATGGGGGAAGCAATATTGCTTATTTGGGGCTCTCAAATTGAGGTTTTCGAATCATTTATAATGAAACTTGTGGATACACGTCATCAAAAAGGTGAAGACACTCCAGTGTATCAAGACTGTGACAACATGCTCCAAAAGTAGCATGAATAGCCCAAGGACTAACTATGGGACAAAATGCTATCAGCAAAAACAGCAACAAGAATGGTCAGAACACCTCCAAAAGTGGCACAAAGGGCATCAGTAATAGTGGTATGAACCCCCAAGATTGCACAAGAGAGACAAATCTGCACCAAGTGTGACATGAATAGCACAAAGCACCGTGAAGGGGGAAGAATGCAGCAATAGAGAGTCAAAGCAGGTTAAAAAATGTCATAAAAGACCTCAGAGCATCATAGTAGCAAGAACATCTCAAGACTCCAAATGGGTAAGGCACTAACCAATTGATATAAGGCCCTAGGCGGGGAGAAACCAAAGGAATTCCCTGGAGAGGAGGCCTGATGTCATTTCAGTTTGACATCATTAGGGGTAGTGGCTGGCTGTTCAGACTTGGAGTTGGTTTTCCCCGTTGCTGTTTCTAATCTCAGTCTTGTCAGTATTATCTTACCTTCCATCTCCTTACTGGAGGGTAAGATGCTACTGAATTCTCTTCAGCCACTAGTTGTTCCAATGTGAAAAGATTCAGGGAATCTAGTACACAATTCTTCTTCTGAATCAGTTTTTGCAAATACTGCTACCATTATTTATTATTTATTTATTTAACAGTTTTTTATACCGACCTTCATAGTAAATTACCATATCGGATCGGTTTACAGATTAACAAAAGGGAAAAACAACAAGAGTAACAAATCCACGTAAACGAAAGATAACAATAAGTAGGAATAAGTCAAAAATTACAATCAACAAGGGGAGAGAACTTGGAAGCTTGCAACAAGCTGGAAGGAAGATAGGCCGGTAAAAGAAATTTTACCATAGAAAGTACAAGTTAAAAACTTAGACGGTGTTTTAACCTTAATGACTCAGAGTCCATTTATTCCTTCATTGAAAAAATTATCTCAGAATAATTACACATACATAAAGGGGCGGATTTTAAAAGGAGCGCGGATAGCCTACTTTTGTTTGCGCTCCAGGCGCAAACAAAAGTACGCTGGATTTTAGTAGATACGCGCGGAGCCCGGCGTATCTGCTAAAAACCTGGATCGGTGCGCGCAAGGCTATGGATTTTGTATAGCCGGCGCGCGCCGAGCCGCGCAGCCTACCCCCGTTCCCTCCAAGGCCGCTCCGAAATCGGAGCGGCCTTGGAGGGAACTTTCCTTTGCCCTCCCCTCACCTTCCCCTCCCTTCCCCTACCTAACCCACCCGCCCGGCCCTGTCTAAACCCCCCCCTTACCTTTGTTGGGGGATTTACGCCTCCCGGAGGGAGGCGTAAATCCCCGCGCGTCAGCGGGCCTCCTGCGCGCCGGGACGCGACCTGGGGGCGGGTCCGGAGGGCGCGGCCACGCCCCCGGGCCGCCCCGGGCCGTAGCCACGCCCCCGGGCCCGCCCCCGGAACGCTCCCGACACGCCCCGAAAACGCCGCGCGGTTCGGGCCCGCCCCCCCGACACCCCCCCCCGACACGCCCCCTCCGAAAACCCCGGGACTTACGCGAGTCCCGGGGCTCTGCGCGCGCTGGTAGGCCTATGTAAAATAGGCTTACCGGCGCGCAGGACCCTGCTCGCGTAAATCCGCCCGGTTTTGGGCGGATTTACGCGAGCAGGGCTCTGAAAATCCGCCCCAAAGAGAATACTAAATGCATACAATGTTGAAATACAATGTCTGTATAAGTTTTATTGATCTCACAAAATATCTAATACATCCTATCTAGACACTTTAAAACTATCTAACCACCCCATCCATACAATCTCACACATTCGTACCCATTAAAAACATAATCATCTGTAAACATAGTGGGGCGGATTTTAAAAGGAGCGCGAATAGCCTACTTTTGTTTGCGCTCCAGGCGCAAACAAAAGTACGCTGGATTTTAGTAGATACGCGCGGAGCCGCGCGTATCTGCTAAAAACCTGGATCGGCGCGCGCAAGGCTATGGATTTTGTATAGCCGGCGCGCGCCGAGCCGCACAGCCTACCCCCGTTCCCTCCAACGCCCTCCCCTCACCTTCCCCTCCCTTCCTCTACCTAACCCACCAGCCCGGCCCTGTCTACACCTCCCCCTTACCTTTCTCCGGGGATTTACGCCTCCCGGAGGGAGGCGTAAATCCCCGCGCGCGAGCGGGCCTCCTGCGCGCCGGGCAGCGACCTGGGGGCGGGTACGGAGGGCGCGGCCACGCCCCGGACCGCCCCGGGCCGTAGCCATGCCCCCGTACCCGCCCCCAAAATGCTGCCGACACGCCCCCGAAACGCCGCGACGATCGGGCCCGCCCCCGACACGCCCCCCTCGGAGAACCCCGGGACTTACGCGAGTCCCGGGGCTCTGCGCGCGCCGGGAAGCCTATGTAAAATAGGCTTCCCGGCGCGCAGGGCCCTGCTCGCCTAAATCCGCCCGGTTTTGGGCGGATTTAGGCGAGCAGGGCTCTTAAAATCCGCCCCAGTGATACTATAAATATCAAAACATACACTTGTCAATGTCTACAATATCCCCCAATATATTGCACTATTTCATCACTGTTTCATTACAATAGATATAATTTCCCAATCGGTCAGTTCAAACGAAATTGACTGAGGGCAGATTACTCTTTAAATTGCTTCAACCTAAAATCATCAAGGTCTTCCAAATCAAGATGGACTTTCTCTTTTCAATCTGCAGTAGTCTCAAATTCCTTCCAGTCCACCACGATCAAACTCCTTCCAGTCCGACAAAGATCTTTGTTTTACCCCCTACCTGGGGCTTCCTCAGGGACTTAGTTAATGTAACAGCGTTTACTTTCCACACCTTGAAATACCAGTTTCTCAACACACAAATTTATTGTTTCAAAAACTCCATCTTATAATATCCATTATAATTTCAGCGTTAACTTCAAATTTCCATCTGTTTATAATTCACTGGAACCAACAGGTATCACATGTCAAAGAACGTCAACCATTATCTCAGAAGCAGAAATCATGGAGGAGTGTAGTCTTAGTTATGGGTGCTGTACTTCTGCAGCCCTTGCCTTTTGCTGTGGTATAATCCATTGAAGGCTAAATACTAAATGAGACCATTAATATAAAGAACCATAAGGGAATGGAAATAAATGTCCAAGAGTGCATGAAACCATTAAAGATAACTGTGTAAGCTCTGTGTAAAACATTGGCTAACCATGCAAAGACCAAGAATCGGTAGTTATCATGAGGGAAAGACATTTTGAAAGAACCTTGAAGATAGAGCAGAGGAGGAATCACTCTAAGGTACTAGGAGTGGCTTGGAGCAGCAGAAGCAGTGGCACTGGGGATTAAAATCAGAAATAGTAGGTGCAGAACAATGCAGCAAGAGTAATGAAAAGAAACAGAGAGTAGGATTAAATGGTCAATTTTTTCAGTGGAAAAGGGTAAACAGTGGAGTGCCTCAGGGATCTGTACTTGGACCGGTGCTTTACAATATATATATATATATATATATATATATATATATATATATATATTAATGATCTGGAAAGGAATACGACGAGTGAGGTTATCAAATTTGCAGATGATACAAAATTATTCAGAGTAGTTAAATCACAAGCAGACTGTGATACATTACAGGAGGACCTTGCAAGACTGGAAGATTGGCAATCCAAATGGCAGATGAAATTTAATGTGGACAAGTGCAAGGCATTGCATATAGGGAAAAATAACCCTTGCTGTAGTTACACGATGTTAGGTTCCATATTAGGAGCTACCACCCAGGAAAAAGATCTAGGCATCATAGTGGATAATACTTTAAAATCGTCGGCTCAGTGTGCTGCAGCAGTCAAAAAAGCAAACAGAATGTTAGGAATTATTAGGCGTGGAATGGTTAATAGAACGGAAAATGTCATAATGCCTCTGTATCGCTCCATGGTGAGACCACACCTTGAATACTGTGTACAATTCTGGTCGCCACATCTCAAAAAAGATATTGTTGTGATGGAGAAGATACAGAGAAGGGCAACCAAAATGATAAAGGGGATGGAATAGCTTCCCTATGAGGAAAGGCTGAAGAGGTTCGGGCTGTTCAGCTTGGAGAAGAGACGGCTGAGGGGGGATATGATAGAGGTCTTTAAGATCATGAGAGGTCTTGAACGAGTAGATGTGACTCGGTTATTTACACTTTTGAATAATAGAAAGACTAGGGGTCATTCCATGAAGTTAGCAAGTAGCACATTTAAGACTAATCAGAGAAAATTCTTTTTCACTCAATGCACAATAAAGCTCTGGAATTTGTTGCCAGAGGATGTGGTTAGTGCAGTTGGTGTAGCTGGGTTCAAAAAAGGTTTGGATAAGTTCTTCGAGGAGAAGTCCATTAATGGCTATTAATCAATTATACTTAGGGAATAGCCACTGCTATTAATTGCATCAGTAGCATGGGTTCTTCTTAGTGTTTGTGTAATTGCCAGGTTCTTGTGGCCTGGTTTTTGGCCTCTGTTGGAAACAGGATGCTGGGCTTGATGGACCCTTGGTCTGACCCAGCATGGCAATTTCTTATGTTCTTATGTAATGGCAGCGAGGACCCAAGATGTACACTGGGAACTGAGGTAGGTGGAAGAATGATATCAAAAGCCCAAGGCAAAAAGAGCAGCAAAGCAGCACCAGGAGTGGCATGAAGGGCGCAAGGGTCCATGAGAGGTGCAGCAAAGCATTGGAGTGCCAGGGCAAGACCAAGAATCACCAAGTACCGAAAGGAAGGTAATTTGAAAGCAACTTCAAAGTCAGCTGGAGAAGAGGCAGAACCATCAAAACATACCAAGAGTGGCTTGGAGCAGCAGAAGCAGTTGTGCTGGTGATTAAAATCACATACTGTAGGCGCAGAGCAACACAGCAAAAAATAAAAGTGGCTCTGCTTAACAAACAGTTAGAATGCTTGGCAGGGACACACACTGTCTATGACTGGCTTTCCTATGTAGTATAGTACAGTTGTGGAATACAATACTACACTCAGCAGCTTTCACAGTGTGTGGAAAAATGTTTTTAACACATTGTGTATGTATATTGATTCCATGTGTTCATACATAATTTTTGAGAAAGAAAAAACAAGTCTTGATGATGTTCACCGCAATCTGCCTCTGAAGTTAATAGTAGGTGCAAATTAGAAAACATGACAACAGCATACAGAGTTAGAGAGAAAAACAGAATGACATCAAAATCTCCAGTGTGTAGCATGCAGGTGGGGTATCGCAAGGCATCTAAACTCTTAAGTTGAAACATCAGGGGCATGGCAGCAAGGCCCTTAAGGTAGTATATCAGAGGTGTGACTGCAAGACCTCCAAGGTAGTACACTAGAAGTATGTCAGCAAAGTAGAGTGCCAACAAGAACCCCAGGGTGCAACAACAGGGTCATTCATGGCAGCAAGACAGAATGGTAGTAAGACACTTGAGGTGTAGCGTTGGGGCATGACAGCAAAGCGGAGTGGCTACAGGACTTTTAAGGTGGTACATCAGATGTATAGCAGCAAGGCAACGTGACAGCAAGATCCTTAGGATGTAGCATCATGTATGGCAGATAGGTGGTGTCAGCAAAATCTCCAAGGTGCTTTTAGTCATTTATATAGAAATTCTATAGAACACAGAAAAGGCTGATTGATTTTCAAAAAGACCAATGTTACCATCAACTGTGGTAACATCCTTGAATGATGAGGGCTGATGATATCCTCTGCTGTTGAGAAGACAAGTTCACTGGGCACACGTTTGTGGGTAGGAAAGATAATACTGAGCCACTTTAGCCAGGTCTGGCCAGACCATGGACTTGTGTGTCCAATAAACCAGCACATCTGTGACCATGTCCTTGATGAGCTTTGTTAGATAGCTTGTCACAGAAATTTCTACTGGGGTCTTCTTTGCTAGGGTAGGGTGAAGGTCTCTGTTGCCAGCTGCTTTAGCTATGACCTGCATAGGACAGATGGTTCTGTGGGGGGCAATGTGGCTTTGGCTTATTGAGGTGGAGGAAAAAGTGGTAGCTGACAAGGTGCTGCTCGTGCTCACACTACTCACTGGGATAGCCATTCTTTCCTGTGCTACACTCCCACTCTGCCTCTGGCGTTCTTGTTATGCGCTCTAGCTCCTTCACTGAGAATGGAGTGCAAGACTCCCTTTCACCCATGGATCAAAAAGTGTGGCAAGGATGCAAGTTTTGTTTTCTGTCAGAGGTTTCACTCTGTTGCACCAACTGCTGCAACAACTCTGCTTCCTTTCCCTCTTGCTCAAGGAAACCCTCTAACTTTTTTTTCCAGAATATTTGCTAGAGATGTGAAGAGGAAAAGTTTTCATTTCAATTTAGTCATTCATTTTGTAGGACACCTCTGTTTGTTAAATTAGTCTCAAACAAAAAAACAAAACAAAACAATTAAATTTGGTCATTTTATTCATTCATCCATTTACCATTATAAGCAATACATCCTATTTTGGGCTCCCAAACTGAGATTTTTCTAATCATTTCTAATGAAACTGATGGGTAGATATCATCAGAAGAGTGAAGGCATGCCA
Organism: Rhinatrema bivittatum; assembly: GCF_901001135.1. Lineage (NCBI taxonomy): Eukaryota > Metazoa > Chordata > Amphibia > Gymnophiona > Rhinatrematidae > Rhinatrema > Rhinatrema bivittatum. The sequence goes on from NC_042615.1 coordinate 759,449,091, forward strand.
ATCCATCGAGACTGTCAATGTAGCACCAAAACTGCCCCAAGGCTGCAAAAGTGGGGCAAAAGATACCAATAACATTGGCATGAACCCCCCCAAGGCTGTCTGCTGATTGGTCCCTCCATTGTTGCATGTCACTGAAAGGACCAATCCTCTTTCAGAAGTCTGTCCTTTCAGAATTCTGCCAGTGAAAACAGCCTTTCTGAGGAGTTGTGGTCTTCTCTGGCTGGGGTTCCTGTGAGGGTGGGATTTAGAGGGGTGGGAGTTCTGTTAGGAACAGATTTTTTTAAGGTGAGAGGAGGGGGCTGGGAGGGGAAGGGGGACCTACTGGACTGGACAAGATCCAGACTTTACCTTGATCCAACTGGTTTGTTTTTTTAAGGTGAGATGTTTGGGAATGCTTGGGAGGGGAGGGAGGAGTCGCCAGGCTGACCCACCAGACCCAACCTAGCCTACCTGAGTGGGGTTCAGAGGACTCTTACTATGGTAACTTTAATTCCTGCCTTTGATCAGATGTTAAATTTCCCACATTAAAAGGAGATACTCTAGGCCAGCACCAGCAGGTGTGTCGCGGCTTCCCGGTGTCCCGCTGCCCCGGTTATGCTACCTCTCCCTCTCTTTCATCGCAGCGAGTCGCATATATTCTTTCACTAATTCTGCTGCCGTTCCATTTGGGCAGGAACAGCAGCAGTGTTAGTGGAAGCCAGTGGCGTTCTAAAGGGGGGGAGGGGGGCGGTAACATCGGGAGTGTTTCGTAGCAATCCGCTGATTTTACGTACACCAATCAGCTGATTTTACGTACAATCTGGCTGCGCAACTGCAGAAGAGAAAAGAAAACATGCTTTGCCTGCACTGCCAGCCCCCTGCCAGCGATTAGAGGCCCCCAGAGCGGTAGCACTCTGATGTCCTACCAGAGAGCTTCTTGCACCGCGCCGGCAGGAAGGAGGACCAACTTGATGCAGAGATGAGTCACATGGCGTTGTGACAGAGAGAAGAGGAGGGGCTGTGAGTGAAGGATGAGAAAAGGAGAGGGTGGTGAGTGACAGAGGAAAGGGGAGGGAGTGAGAGTGATGAAAGAGGATTTGAGTGACTGGGGGCAAGGGATGGAAGATGAGTGGGAAGGAAAGGAGGTGAGAGTCGTGGAAGGGGGTGAGTGACAGGGAAGTGGGGAAGTGGGGGAAGGAGGTAGTGGGAAGAAGGGAATGAGAGTGAGGGAAGAGGAATTGAGTGACTGGGGGCGAGGTATGGAAGATGAGTGGGAAGGAAAGGAGGTGAGAGTGGGGGAAGGGAGATGAGGGTAGAGGTGAGATGAAGGGGAAAGGGGAGTGAAGGAGAAAAAGAGTGTAGAAGCATGACAGAGAGAGCGGAGAAAGTTTGTGTGTGCCCTCCACTAATCCATGACAATCTCAGAGTTACTGGAAATCAAAAGTTTTCCAGGTACGGCATGGGGGGAAAATTGTATCCTTATTAGTTTTAATTATTGGGAATTATTTGATATGCCTGCTGTTTTGAAATATGAAATCAATGTTTAGGAGCTCTAATTATTGGATGATATTCATCAACTGTTTTGATATGTATATTTTTTAGTATGGTTTTACTATTCAGATTGATTTATATTTCTTGATTGTCTTGTTTTGAGGAATAGTGATGTTCTGTTTTTCCATTGTTTCACGCATACAGAATCTGGCTTGTTGCGGTTTCTGGTTCAGTTTTTGTCTGTATATGTGTATGAGAGCAACAGACACAGGAAGTGTGTGTGAGTGTGTGTATGTGTGCCACCAGTCTACGATAATCTCAGGATGACAGATTTGGAGAGTAGGGTATTTTAAAAATCCTTATTAGTTTTAATTATTTGGTGTTATTTGATGTGTCTGCTGTTTTGAAATATTTTATCAATGTTTAGGAAATTTTAAATTTATATATGGGTTGGGGGTGCCAAAGGAAGTATCCGCTCCAGGTGCCAAATACTTTAGGTACACCACCGGTGGAAGCTGTCAACATCAGCAGCATGGCCCTTTCTTCTTCCTGCTCTCACAAACTGGAACAGGAAGTGATGTAAGTGGTGCGTGCGAGAAGAGAAGACCATGCTGCATAAAGTAGTGGCAGACGCGTGGACCCAGATCAAAATCAAGCACTGCCAGCGATCAGCAACAGGAGAGCAGAGTTAGCCCCCGCAGCCGATGGGATTTTTCATTCTCGAGCCACAGGAGCTGGAGGAGGAGGTTACTGCAGCTGTCATTTGTGCTAGGGAGGAGGGGGTTTGTGATTCAGAGCGAGCCAGAGGGAGAGAGAGCATGCGTGTGTGATTGACAGCATGTAAGTAAGTAAGAGAGAGCATGTTTGTGCAAGTGTGATTGACAGTATGTGTCAAAGTAAGAGAGCATGTGGGAGATTGAGAGAGAGACAGGTCAGGGAGATGACTGGTGTGTATATGTGTGAAAGAGAGATAGACTGGTCAAGGAAGTGACTAGTATGTGTGAGGGAGACAGAGACTGGTCAGGGAGGTGACTGGTGTGTGAGAGACAGAGACTGGTCATGGGGTGTAATAGGTGTGTGTGTGTGTGTGTGTATGTGACTGGTTGTGGGCCCTAAGGAAGAGGACTGTGAGGGCAGAGGTTCAGCAGCCACTGCTGCTTCTGGTGTGTGCTATTGGCTTGCAAGGGAAAGGAGTAGGAGAGTTGCTGGAGAGGGTAAGTAAAGGTGGATTTTTAAGTTTGTTTTTCTTGATTTACTGCCATTTTAATTATTGGGTATTATGTGATATGTCTGCTGTTTTGAAATATTGTATTGGTGTTTGAAGAATTTTTAATAATTTTTTTAATTGTTGGATATTATTCTGTTATCAGCTGGTTTGAAACATTTATTATAGTTTTACACTTATTTCTGTGTGGGGATCTATAGCAGCTTGGCTTAGTCTGTTTTCATAACAGAAGGTGTATTGGTGTTTAGGGCCTGGTTTAATATTTGTAGTGTTGCCTTTTCATAGGTAGGGTTTCTATAATGCAGGTGTAATTTTCTGCGGATTAGTTTGTGTGCATTATTGCAGATCCTGGGAATGTGTTAGGTGCTATATTTCTGTTTCCATTGCTCCAGTTTTCCACGGCATACAGAGTGGCTTTTTTTGTTTTCCATTCTAATTTGTCTCCATATTTATAATTTGTGGTCTTTCTGTACTTGGTGAAGGTCAGTTCTGTGTGTGTGACAGAGGTGAGATATTTTACTAGCATGTAGGCATTTGTATCAATCTTATTTGTTGTGTTTTCTCAATAGGACATGCATTAGTGCTAAATTATTGTCTTTTCATAAGGAGGGTATTGTGCCTGCAAGTAGAGGGAGTTTTTGCTTTTACTGAGATATCATCAGAACCAGAATATCTTTTTTTGTATGGTGAGTTGTATGGGTAATGTCCTAGTCCTGCTCTGCACCCATTGTTGGGAGTCGAGGGGGTTCCTGTGGTGGCAGAGTGCATGGTTACATTTAGCCACAAGGCAGTCACATGTTCAGTGTGTCATGCATATGAGAACCAACTGTCAGGTGTGTCCCAACCGAAAAAAAGATTGAGAACCACTGCTCTAGGCAGCCTTCACATTAGTGCACTTTCTTGCATTGCAGGGAAATAGTTAATAATTAGGATGAGCTGCACTAATTACACTATGGATTTATAGTGCAGGTTTTTTCAGCACTAAAAGCCTTATTGCATGCCCAGGTAAGGTTCGCGCCACAAAACCTGTGCTAAAACACAAGTAAAAACCTGTGGTAGGCTCAGCATGGCTTATTATATTGGACACAAAGAAAGCTTCTGAATGTTCAACTTTTCTCGGCAAAATCCAATGGAGCAAATAGAGTTTCTTTGTACATGCTCAAAGTTTTCATTGGGAAGACATCAGTGTCACTTGAGACAGATGGCAGCTATAGGCTAGTATAAAAAAATGCTTCACCTTAATTGGACTTATTTCCCTAGGTCATCTGCTTCAACACCAGCATGGCTCCTATGTCAAACACAATGGTTGGTTGCTATAGCTACCAGTTAGTCCCTGCTGCTTGTTCAGTACAGACATAGACTTGATTGGGTAACATATAAATAATGAAACTAAAATTTTCATTTAAATTTGTGGGCATCCTCCATCATTTCAAGGGTCCATGGATGAAATGAAAATGGTTTCATTAATTTCAAATTTTGCACATCCCTAATCAGTACATTAACTGGGCAAGAGTCCATGTTTCGAACTCCGGAGGATCATTTTTGGAGTTTCTGAGGACAATAGGTGGGCTTTGTCAATCTCTGGCAAGCAGTCATCCTTAAGCCCCAAGGAATAGGCAGTTCTGCTACAGCCGATAACAGAAGTCCTTGCTGCAGGGTCCACTGCTCCAGAGCCAGTTGATGATGCTGACAATGTCAGAGCATTTGGAGGGGCTGAGAACATTGCAGGAGTGGTTACAGTGATTCCTCTGCTGGACACAATGAAGGATATTGCTCAGATCACAGAATTTGAGATTCAAATGGTTTGATCCTTCCTGCCTTGGGAAGCCAGACTTGGGAGATAGATGTCAAATGTTTCAGTACCAAGCTTGAATTTGGAGTTGACTTTTTTCCTCAGGATTTTCTTCTTTGTAGCATCTGAAGCAATTTAACCTAGAATCAATCTGATCAGCAATTGTTACTATAGGCAAGACTCTTTCTGGGCAAATGCAAAATATTTCCGTAAAAATGGAGGAGGTATTAGTTAAAGTCAGGAACATGAGATGGTGATAAATAAAACAATTAATTAGATCAATGTGACAACAAGTTTCTGGAAGTTAAGAATATGGAATAGAAATAGTTGAAAGTCAAACCTTTATTAAGTAATAAATTGGAATGTTTGGAAAATATGATACAGCGCTCAATTTGTGCCTCATTAAGTTCCCTAAGTGGTCATCTGTTTCCTCAGTTGATATGTTTAAAAGATACCTAACTGAAAGTTTGAAGATTCCAACTAAGAATTAACCACTGGAGTATATTATGTTTCACGAGTCAAGAAAAAGACAGTCGGAGAACAACAACTGGACTCACTGCAAGATGTGGATTTATTAAACTTGACTTAAAAAAAAAAAAGTCTGATGATCATTTGGTAATACTCTCTACTTTGTTAATTTCTTTGGCATTGGACTCAGACAGAGAGACTGGTGTGTGTGGATTTTCTTTAGATTCAGAGATGTGACTTTTCTTAACTGAAAACTGGGAATGTTTCCTGTTGCTAGAAATATGCAAAAGGAGCAAAGAGAATTTATTCTGATGCAGCCTGCTATTTTGTGGATTAGGGGGGGGGGGGTCCTTAAATTTTGTTTTTTAAATATCCATATAAATGTATGATTAAATACCAATCCAATACATATAATTTTTTTGAACCATCCCAGCTTATGGCTTTTTTGTTTTGTTTCTTTTTTTTTTTTTTTGTTTTCTTTGATGTTTATTTCTGTTTATTTCATTTATTTGAACTGAAATAAACACCAAAGTGAAAAAAAAAATCCCAAAAGGAAAAGAAGGTGATCAGGTTTCCCTCCCCCTGCCAAACAACTTCACCTTCAGTGCTGCTGAAATAAAACAAATCCTCTCCCCCTCATGACGCACTTATCCTTATCCATGGGGGTTCCAGTAGTCCAAATGGGGCAGGAATGATCCCCTGTCATTTTTGTCCTACTGGCTCCCAATTTGAAAATGGCGTCGGCTGCCCCCCCCCCCCCCCCCCCCCCGAGGCCAGCGCCATTTTGTTGTAGGACAGTATTGATGTACGGCTGTACAACAGAACAGAGCCTGCCTTAGGGCCGGCTGGAGCCGCTTTCAAATCTGGACCCTGCGGGACAGGAGTGCCTGGGGCTCACTCGTGTCCCATGGAACTACTGGAAGCGCACGGATAGAGTAAGCAGCAGCAGGGGAAATAGGGGAAGGTCTAGGAGGGTCATACTTGTTTTACTTTGGTGGCACTGGGGGGAGGGGGGCTGGCAGAGACCAAACTCGGGGCCTGGGGCTGAAAGAAACAAAAAAAAAAAAAGATTTTCATTGGCTTTTTCTTTCTTCAGAAATTCATCTGAATGTCTTCAGATGGCAGGTTTTTTTTTTATTTTCCTACCAATGCACGCTGCAATTATTCCTGATTGAGGGTTTCTGCGCTGTCTACCCCTGGCACAGTCTTCTCCCTGATCTTCTTCCATTTTTAAACACAGTGGAACACAGACTAAAAGTGGTGTCATGCTGTTCTGCATTAAATACAAAGTTATAAAATAAAAATAAAGCAAACAGTATCATTTGAAGTACTGCTGTTCCTGAAGCAGTTATTACTATCCATGGAACAATATTATTTTTACAGTAATTGCCCTACAAATGGCAGAAGTAGAAATGATGAGAAAAAAGAATGGGGGGGAAATGATCATTTATGAGGGTCCGCAGTAAAATCTCAGATCTTATATCACATGAACTTTTCCTGACTAGGTTTCCCTTTTGTCTCGATCAGAGTTTTGTGCGCTCTTTTTGGGGAGAGAGGTGGGGGAAGGGAGGTGCAGTAAAATTTGGAGACTGGGTTCTGTTCTTAGTTTTGTGGGGATAGCTGCCCAACACATGGGATGACAGGTTATAAAACTAATTTTATTAAAATTTTACTAGACTATGAAATTACAACAGCATGGTTGGGAAGATAGCTAATCAAGTACCAAGCCTTAGTTTCTCCCAACCCAGACCTGCAGAGTAATCTCCCGAGAAGGTAAAACACTTTCCTTGCCTCTCTCCAGTTCCATATCCGGGCCCCGCCATCTACACACTGGCCCCCTGCTGAATGCAGTGAAGTCAATATTCAAAGGGATTTGTCTGGGTAAATTCCTGCCCCTCTAACCAGAGAAATCTACCTGGGTAAAATGTATCTGAACAAAAGGGGGGAGAGGTTGCATTCCAAGTACATTTCTGGGTGGTGCATAGTTACCCAGCTAACGTATCTGGATAACTCAGATATTCAACATTATCTGAGTAAGTTTATCTGGATAACTTTAGTCATGCCGAGAGGCAGTCTTAAAGTCATCTGAATAAACCTATCTGGATAATTTAGAGTTAGTCTGTGTATATTCAATGAAAGTTACCTTGGTACGTTTAGCCAGACAAACCTGGATATCGAGTTCAGTGTTTTCAAAACTTAGTGGTTTTATCTGCACAGAAAGTTCTTTTTCGCTTGATGTTCAGTTCTAATGCAGCGTTTCCCAACCCTCTCTTGGGGGCACACCTAGCCAGTTGGGTTTTCAGGTTTTCCACAATGAATATGCATGAGAGTGATTTGCAAGCCCTGAGTGTCCAGTGTTTGTAAATCTGTCTCATGTATATTCATTATGGATATCCTGAAAACCCAACTGGTTAAGTGTGTCTCCAGGAGAGGGCTGGGAAACATTGTTCTAATGTGATGGCTCCCTGTTCTCCTATGGGTAATGTTGAAATAAACTAGCCATAAACGCATTATATATGTTCATACTGTGTTTTAGGTTATTGGTGATTACTATGGAATACGTGAGCATTTTGAAATTCGACCAAATGTGAAACTTCCATGGGGGCATGGAATATTAAGACTGGATGGAAAGGTACCAGACCAGGCAAATGCAACTCCTTGCAAATCATGTAAGTTTATTATCTAAACATACTCAGATTTTCTTTGGAACTGCAATCTGGAAGTAAACATGACTCTCCTGATTTTTTAATTGCAGGTACAGATGCATTAAATAATTTCAAGTCATTTGCTCTTTGCAACTGAACATGCTGTCAGTGTGAAATTGAGAAGTACTGCTGGAATATTATTAGTTGGTGCTTAAATAGCAGCTTCTTTTCTTGCCCACCTAGTCAAAGACATTCTGTGCAGGTTTTTTGGCATTTTGTTTTTTGTGTGCACTTGACAATACACAGGAATGCATTATTCTTTTGGAGGATCCCGAGAAAATCGAATTAAATCAGGGGCATCTTTTTCTATGTCAAAACATTCCTTTAATGTCAAAGTGCCCCAAGAAGTTCCCAACTACCGAATGAATAGTTTGGACCCTGACAATAACTCTGAATTGTAGAAACTGCTACCACTGACCTTGAATTAAACAAAAAAACGTTATGAATTGATATTTATCCATCAGTTAATTCTTGGAACTTCATTTTCTGTTCTCATCAGAGCAACTTTTGAATAATTAATTTTCTAAGCACAGAATTTTGGTTTTTACTTTTCTCATCCTTTTTCTTATAGCTAGATAGAATGATGCATATCCTACTGACCGTTAAAAATATGTTTTATTTTACTTGCTTTCTACCTGGATTTGATAATAGCCAAAGGGGCAGATTTTAAAAGCCCTGCATGCGTCAAACCTATTTTGCATAGGCCCGGCAACACACGCAAGCCCCAGGATGCGTTTATGTCCTGGGGCTTGAAAAAAGGGGTGGGGCGGGGCTGGAACCACCAGGCACAGCAGCCATTTGCCGCTGTCCCCGGGATTGCGGGCTGGCGTCGGCCGGCGCGCGCAACCTACGCCTGCCCAGAGGCAGGCGCAACTTATAGGATAAAGATAAGGGGGTGGTTTAGGGCTGGGGGGCGGGTTAGGTAGGGGTGGGGTGAGGCCACTCCGAGGAAGGCTGCGAAGCTCGGCGCACGCAAGTTGCACAATTGTGCACCCCCTTGCGCACGCTGACCATGGATTTTATAACATGCTCGCGGCTGCGCGCGCATGTTATAAAATCGGGCGTACCTCTTAAAACCTGGCCCAAAGTGTTTAAGGCTACAGTTTTGAGAAATGACTCACTGGGTGTGATTGGCTAAGCTATTTCCCATAGGCAAAGAGGGCATGTTTTCACAGACAGTAACTTTGAAACAGTCGCGTGGGCACACATATGCACAAATGCTGGCTGTCACCAAAGGACGTAGCCATTTTATAGCATATGCACATAGGGGTGAATTTTAAAAGCCCAGCACGCGCCAAAACTGGAAGATATGCAAGCATGTCCGGCCGACGTGCACCAAGTGGATTTTAAAAGTGTTGTCCCCTAGTATACACACAAGTGAGAAAGCCTCTAAGGGGGCAGGGCATTGGCATGGTCTGGGCAAGGCAAGGACAGGACATGGGCATTCCGGGACTTTAACATGGAATGTGCATGTATGTATTTTCACACATAAGTGTGCCGAGGAGCCCCTGTGGCGTAACTTTGCTACTGCTATGGATGGCATGTAAGTATTCCAATAAAAACATCTAAGCTAGTCAGTGAGTTTCTAAGGGTCGGGGGGAAAGGAAGACTATAAACTAGGGGGGTAGGAAGTCTTATCCCTTAACTGGGCGAACTGGAAATGAATTGGGAAAGCTCCCTATGGCGTCGGTGTGCGTCCCTTATAAAATTCCCCCACTTATGTGGTAGAGCCGGCATTTGCACACACATGTGCGCATCCATATAAAATTGTGCACACATGTATGTGTGTACATCCTATTTTATACCATATATGCGTATGTTATAAAATGGCCGTGTCCTTTAGTATACACAATGGGTGATATTTACCTATCCTCTCAACAATATTGTAATATTCACGTACACATAAGAGAGGTAACAAACTTTATTATCAAATCTATATCACAATAAAATAAAGTGTGTCATGTATCACAAAACCTTTCCCCTCATTCACTCATACTCATCCACACATTAAAAACAAATATGCAACAGTGGGTAGGGCACAAATGGCTTTCTATGGCCTATATATCATAAATCCCTGTGGTTTATATACCACTTACAACTCTTGATATAAATATCTGTGGTTACTATACCATAAATAACTTTTTACATTGGTGTATGTACTTCTGTGCTTAAATGGCACTAAAGCTCAACTATTATATCTCAGTTTGTGGCACTTTTCCATCTGTTAAGTGACCACAACGTATGCGCAAATGTTAACTTGCCCACATCACCAACTCTCCTCTTCTCTTAAATCCTTCTTCTGTTTGCTCACAACGCTGTGCAACTTCTTTTACGCACTCAATCTGGCACTATCACCCCAGATATCAGTGCCAGATTGGGTGATATCAGTCAAAAAAGCAAACAGAATGTTGGGAATTATTAGGAAGGGAATGGTTAATAGAACGGAAAATGTCATAATGCCTCTGTATCGCTCCATGGTGAGACCGCACCTTGAATACTGTGTACAATTCTGGTCGCCGCATCTCAAAAAAGATATAATTGCGATGGAGAAGGTACAGAGAAGGGCTACCAAAATGATAAGGGGAATGGAACAGCTCCCCTATGAGGAAAGACTAAAGAGGTTAGGACTTTTCAGCTTGGAGAAGAGACGGCTGAGGAGGGATGTGATAGAGATGTGTAAAATCATGAGAGGTCTAGAACGGGTAGATGTGAATCGGTTATTTACTCTTTCAGAAAATAGAAAGATTAGGGGGCACTCCATGAAGTTAGCATGTGGCACATTTAAGACTAATCGGAGAAAGTTCTTTTTACTCAACGCACAATTAAACTCTGGAATTTGTTGCCAGAGAATGTGGTTAGTGCAGTTAGTTTAGCGGTGTTTAAAAAAGGATTGGATAAGTTCTTGGAGGAGAAGTCCATTACCTGCTATTAAGTTGACTTAGAAAATAGCCACTGCCATTAGCAATTGTAACATGGAATAGACTTAGTTTTTGGGTACTTGCCAGGTTCTTATGGCCTGGATTGGCCACTGTTGGAAACATGATGCTGGGCTTGATGGACCCTTGCTCTGACCCAGTATGGCATTTTCTTATGTTCTTAACATATTTGTGTTTACTGTATTTTGCGATTTGTGCTCCCTGATGCAGAAACCTAGGGTGGTGCAGTTCAGATTTTATACTCTACTCATAGGTTTAAGACCTAGCATAAAAGAGAAATAGCTGGGGATCTGAGACTGATCTCCCCTGGCCTGCACTTGATGCATTGTCATTTTCAAAGAATCGGCCCTCCTGTGCCACTTTCTTCTGTTTTCCCAACCTTACCCCACCCACCCTCCTAGTACCTTTCCAAAAAGCCTATATTCCACTATGATCACGATAGGCAATCCCTAGCTCTCGCTTTCTGGTTGATGACATAGCAACCAGAAAGTGACACTCAGAAACTGCGGTAACATCCTTTCATGATCCCGGTGGAGACAGACATTTGAGAAGGGACTGGGGGGAGGGTCAGAGGGAGACACGTGAACTGATTATTTGAAAATGATGATGCATCAGGAAGCAGGCAAGGGGGTGGCCGCCCCAGGACCCCTAGCTGTTTTCGTTTTATAATGTGGTTTGTGGAGTTTGGGGTGCGAGGGGGTAGGGGTAGGCAGGGCCCATGTGCTTTGAGCCACGAGGCGAGCACTGGACTTTATTCAGTCACATGAGGCTGGATAACTTTAAATCTAACCAGCCATTCAAAAGATGGTAGGTTAGGTTTTAAAGTTAACAGCTGATGGTAGCTGGATAACTTTATTTGGGGAAATTCACTGGGACATTTATCCCACTGAGTATCCAGGGTAACTTTAGCTCGACAAAGTAACCATTTTAGGGCTTTTTTGAATACTGGTCCCTTAGTCAAGAAGGCCTAGAAGAGAAAATCCTTTGTAAATCAGGTTCGTTGTGGACTAATTTAAATATTTGATGCAAACAGAGATTAATTCTTCCCTATGGTTTGGGGCTCCAGAGGGTAAATAACTGAGGGCATTTGAATTTTGACACATTACTGTCATAAAAGGGATCAGTCAGGAGATATTCCTGGTGGTCACCAAAACATTGGGCATGACTATAAAAAACAATGTGTGGGGCGTTTGAATGGACGTGCTCTCACGCCTGCCTATGAGAAGGAAATGTAAAAAACCTATTCGTGAAAATGGAAAGGAAGAAATTCTACATGAAATAAAGCGCAAGAACAAATTTGTGCCAAAAGCTTTGGGGTAGATTTTCAGAAAGCGCGATTTGGCGTACTTTTGTTGGCGCATCAGGCGCCAACAAAAGTACGCTGGATTTTAGTAGATACGCGCGTAGCCGCTAAAATCCGGGATCGGCGCGCACAAGGCTATCGATTCCGTATAGCCGGCGCGCGCCGAGCCGCGCAGCCTACCTCCGTTCCCTCCGAGGCCACTCCGAAATCGGAGCGGCCTCGGAGGGAACTTTCTTTTGCCCTCCCCTCACCTTCCCCTCCCTTCCCCTACCTAACCCACCCGCCCGGCCCTGTCTAAACCCCCCCCCTTACCTTTGTCGGGGGATTTACGCCTCCCTCCGGGAGGCGTAAATCCCCGCGCACCAGCGGGCCGCTAGCGCGCCGGGACGCGACCTGGGGGCGTGTCCGGAGGGCGCGGCCCACGCCCCCGGACCGCCCCGGGCCGTAACCACGCCCCCGGGCCCGCCCCCGAAACGCTACGGCCCGCCCCGAAAACGCCGCGCGGATCGGGCCCGCCCCCTCAACACGCCCCCGACACGCCCCCCCTCGGAAAACTCCGGGACTTACGCGAGTCCCGGGGTCTGCGCGCGCCGGTAGGCCTATTGAACATAGGCGCACCGGCGCGCAGGGCCCTGCTCGCCTAAATCCGCCCGGATTTAGGCGGATTTAGGTGAGCAGGGCTCTGAAAATCCGCCCCCATGTTTTTACCTTTGCCTGCTTAAGTCTGTACAAAAGCTCCTCAGCACTTTTTTGCAGATCTTCCTTGCACAATTTTTTTTCTCTTTGTTTTTTTTTCTCTTGGAGGAAATTACATCTTTATGCAGAAAAGTGCTGCTTCAAAATCATGCAAGCAGATTGATTTGCAGGCAATTTGTATTTTTTTCTTTTTGTCTTACTTTTGCCCCAAAATTAAATTTGGTCTGCTAAAACTATTGGAGCAGATTTCCTTGTATCAGATAATAGTAATCGCCTGTAGTCAGCCACAGAATTTCAGTGGTCAGCGCGGTACAACCCGTCTTCTCCTTACTGTTGTAACAAAGTATACATTGGGTTCCAACTTTGCAAAGAGCATCACTGAGGCTGTAGAGTTCATAACTTTTAAAGAGTTCCGTGAAAAAAGCTGTGACTTTCAGGCAACCTTTTTACAATAAATCTTCGTAACCATCAAGAGCTATATTTTGTTGGTGTTTGAAGAAACATAGTTAAAAGAAACCCCACAACCTTCTCCTGTTCTAAGTCTATGGCAAAACTCTATGGATCATGGAGTACACAATAATGATGTTGCGTTTTATTTATTTTGTTTTTAAGCAGGTGGCCTAGGAGAATCAGCCGTTACAGGAATTGTAGTGGGTGCTCTACTAGGGGCAGGATTGCTAATGGCCTTTTACTTCTTCAGGTAAGTAGAATTTTCTTGTATTATAACTTTTTCTGTTGTGGTTTATCCTCTATTTTTGTACTATATCGTGAAGATTACCCGATTTCAACTTATTTCAAAGTTATGGTAAAGTTTTGGGGCAGAATGTGGAGCAGAGTATGGACTTACTCTGCGAATGGATATAAGTAAGTATGTCACTAGCTACTATGGTTAATACAATGCTTTCCAATGTGCTCAGCTGTTTGGTTGGCTAAATCATGTCTTTATTCCTGTCTTTAATATTTGGTTATACTTGTGTTATAAATGAGGCTTATTGCTGCCAAGAAAGCAGCAAGAGTAAAATATATTAATTCCATTGAAATAAACCCGCCTACTGGTGAAAGCAGTTGGGTTGCTGGAAAAAGCAGCAGTGTAAAAAAAAAAAGATGGAGATGCCACAGTCAATAAATATGCAGTTAGATCTTCCATTGTTGGTCCTCATTTATGGATATGGAAGTCATTTTATGGCGCCAGCGAATGGCGTGTAAGTGGTGGCGTCTGCCCCAAAGTGTGCTGGTGCAGCCTATAATGGGGTGCCTGTGCACCCATTCCGGCCCTCCCAGAACGTACCCTTGCAATTCCTCATTGAGAGGGAAAGGCATGGATGACCCCATTCCAGCCAAGGACTGCAATGGTGCTGGACATGTGGCTTGGCAGCCAGTGCTCATCATGCCTGTCTAACGTGGCACTCACCACACCCCAGGATTAGATCCTGCAGGGCACATTGTCATGATTAAGCACCACCATCACGTCCCTGGGGTGTGCCCACTGCGCCAGAATGATGGCCAGATCAGAAGAAGGGCAGGGCCAGCGGCAAATTTGAAAATCAAGCTGGTTCCGTCCTCCCTCACTTCTGTTGCATTTGAGGCCACCGCTATAATTTTCACACCCACCTCAAGCCATGACATGTTAATTTGGCTGGTCACTTTAGCCTGGATTTACAGGATTTGAACCTGAATACGTATGTGTGTTTAGCGAGATTGTTATATTCTTTGTTCCCCTTGTCATGCCAGGGTGCTCAAGTCTAGTTCTGGGGGGAAGTGGAAGAAACTGCTTTCTCCATAAGCCCTCCCCCCCCCCCCTTCCACTGTTATCTTACTCCTTCCTGGAGTCTGTGTGAACATGCCAAATAGAACAGGGCAGCAGCAATCCCCAGTTGCTCCTGCCCCCATGAATCCTGGCTCCAAAATGAGGCTGGTGCTAATTTGTTGCATGGCCTTACAAACATACACCACTTTCAAATCCCCTCACCAGAGAATCAGAATGAATAATGCAAACAAAGCTCCTCTGTAAACCTAAATATTTTAAGTATATAGTAGTTCTCAATAGATATCTGGTATAGAAGAAGCTGAACTTTCTAAAACATGATCCTCAATATCCCGGTTGATCTGCGCTTTAACTAATATTTACGCTTTGCATCACCATTTATTGAAAGCATCAGTGGGGTGGGGCAGGTTGGGGAGGGACATGGCCAACATATATGTGCATAAATTGTGATTTTATAACCTGCAGATACAGCAAGCACCGGGCTGCTACCTGCGCATATTCTGCTATTTATCAGGTGTAAGTCAGAATAAAACTATAGCCAAAAGCTGACTGGATGAGAGATCAGGATAAACTAGGGGAAGCAAAGACCGAATATCTTGAGGAGTCGAGCCAGCCCAGGACACAGAGCCCCAACGGGAGCTTTGCTGTGAAGCCTGTAGGGACAGAGACACCGAGGGAGGCCGCAGTGAGCGACGGGGACGCCGGGGGTTAGCAGCAGCGGGTAAGCCTAACATGGCGGAAGACGCCGAGCCTCGGCGTGAGGCCTGGCGCGCAGTGGAAGGCCCGGCGACCGCTGCCTCGGGATACCGGGACCTGGCAGGACTGGCATCCTCCACAAGGGAGGTCGTCCTGGGACCCGCTGTGGAACCATGAAGGTGAGCAGGCCCGTGTGTGGGAAGGCCGCGGGCGGGGCGTGTAACACTTTTGAAGCGAGGTAATATATTTTAGAAACAACTGGAATTGCTTGTTGAGGCATTTTCAGAATCTGTGAGAGATATTCTTTAAACATATCATATGGTGATATATCCAGCTTTGGAAAGTTGAGAATTCTATGATTAAGATATTTCAAAGAGTTCTCAATAGTTTCAAACCTTTTCTCATTGAGAATATCTGCACAAGCAAATCTTTGTTGCCAGGTTTCTATATTACCCATCCGTTTTTCCAGTTGTTCCAATTTAACATTATTTGTTGAAATAGAAAATTCAATATTAACAAAACGTTGATTGGAATCCACTGTTATTTTGGTTAAATTAACTATTGCCACCTCCAGCGATTTTATGGCGGTCCATAAAGATTCTATCGCTATCTCTGCAGGCTTTCCCAATGATAATAAACTGCTCGTTGCAGATTCAGATCCCACCTCACCCGCTGCAGCCTGGAGTTCTCCTTTCCTCCCCTCTGCCAGCAATCCTAGTTCAATAAAGTCCCCGGATATTGCAGAGAAAGAAGGCCTCACCTGGACTAAAACATCAGCTTCATCTTGTGCAACTTCATTCGAATCGTCAGGTATTCCTTCCTCTTTTCTGCCATCTCCAGTTCTCTCATGGCCAGAGGAAATCAAATAGTGAGGCGGGGGAGGGGTACATGGAGCGCTGGGGCTCAAAGATATTTTGGCCTGAGACGCCGACACCTGCTCTGCGTCAGTGTCATTAGCGGCCTTCTCCTCCGGCGAGGTCCCAGATGTTGGCGCTAAAAAGGTAGAAATCCGCAATTGTGAAGTCTCCGGTAAGGGAAATGATGTCGATATCTCCCTTACTTTTGCCTTTCGCTTAGTATGTGGCATTTTACTGCCTCAACTTGCAATAGAAATATAAAGAAGGTAATCAAGCGGAGAGCACCTCTTTCGCATCTACTTCAATGCGTGGCCATCTTGCTCTTCTACATAGCGTTGCTTTGGATTGCTGAACCCCAAATGTATGACTCTGCAGGTCTTTGCATTGATTCCTAGCTGCCAAATATTCAACAACTCCTTGAGCTTTCTTAGATCATTTTTCATTTTCTCTCTACTCTTTCAGGTGTGTCCCTTCTGTTCCAGATCTTAGTATCATTCCCAAAAAGACACATTTTTATCTTTTAATGTCTGAACTGATCCTTGAGGCATTCTGTGTTATTCTGCTCACGGCTAGGCCCGCAAGCAGTCTCTCACCTTCACTGTCAGCCTGTCTGCTGTCCCGATGCTGTCTCCTGAGCTCCGCAGTGGTCGGAGCCACCATCTTTCAGCCTGCATGGCCTGGAGGCCGCAGACTCCGTCACTCCTCCTCTGGTGGTTGATGCCGCTGCTGTTGCTCAACCTTGTGGCCCAGAGGCTGCCGACGTCTCCCCTGCACTGGCAGGACCGCCGTGGTTCCTTATGTGGCATGGAGTCGCTTTCACAGGGACCTGCTAAGTGGCTTGGAGCCGCCCCCAGCCTTCTCTCCTACGGCAGGAAGCTGCCTCTAATGCTGGGCCCTGCTTCACGGCCTAGTGCTGCATCTGTTCCTTCCTTGTAGCAGGGACACTGCTCTCCAGGGTCCTGCCAGCTTAGGCGCGCGGCCATGCCTCCTTCAGCTTCTTAAAGGGCTCACGGTGGGAGTAGCCCCGTGGCCCCTCCCAATGATGTCATCAAGATGTTTCTTCTTCAGCCCTATAAAAGGGCCCTGCCTTTAGTTCATCTTTGTCTTCGCAAGGAGCTGTCTGCTCCTGGACTCTTTGTTGTTCCAGCTCTTTAGTCCAGGAGGCTCTGAAGTCCTTCTCCGCTTCTGCAAGACACTCTGTTCTACAGGTGGATCCCCTGTCTTTCGCCTATGGTTCCTAGTCTCTAGTCGGATCCTGTGTCTACAGATGCTTCCATCTACAGATTTCCCTGTCTTCAGTTCTTCCTGTTCTCAGATATCTTCATCTGTAGAAGTCCTCATCACTAGATGTCCAGTTGTTCTGTCCCTCGGTGCCTTCTTGATGCTCTTGATTGAGTGCTCTGCAGGTCTGAAGTCCTGGTGTTCAGATGTTTGGTCTTCTAGCATGGCGGTGGTCCGGGGCGGGTCAGGGGGCGGTCCGGGGGCATGGTGGAAGTTCGGGGGCGGTCCGGAGGGCGGTCCTGAGTCCTACGGCACAGCGGCCTGTGCCGGGGGATGCTGAGCCGGCGTGTGCAAGTTACGCCTGCCTCAGGCAGGCGTAACTTCGGAAACAAAAGGTATGGGGGGATTTAGTTAGGGCTGGGGGGTGGGCTAGATAGGGGAAGGGAGGGGAAGGTGGGGGGGATCGCAAACAAAGTTCCCTCCAAGGCCGCTCCAATTTCGGAGCGGCCTTGGAGGGAACGGGGAAAGCCATTGGGGCTCTCCTTGGGCTCAGCACGCGCAAGGTGCACAACTGTGCACCCCCTTGCGCGTGCCGACACCAGATTTTATAACATGCGCGCGGCTGCGCACGCATGTTATAAAATCGGGTGTAGATTTGTTCGCGCCGGGTTGCATGAACAAATCTACACCCGCGCATAAGTTTAAAAATCTGGCCCATAGCTAATGGTTACCACTTTTAAAACAAATGGAGAAAGTATTTTTTCACTTTGTGTGCAATTAAACTGTGGAATTTGTTGCCAGATGTTGAGGTGAAAATAGCATAGATGAGATTAAAAAGGGGTTTGGAAAAATTCCTGGATGAAAAGTCCATAAACCACTATTAGCCATGTAGATTTGGAGAAGTCACTGCTTATACCAGTTATGAGCAAGAAGGAATGGGATCCTACTACGTACTGATGACCTAAATTGGCCACTGTTGGAGACAGGATGCTGGGCTTGATGGACCTTTGGTCTGACCCAATATAGAATTTCTTATGTTCTTATACCTCCAAGGTATAAATGTACAAGAGATAGGCCTTTTTCAATGGAAAAGATGCTCTTTAATGAGGTGTCCATGGAAAGAGAGTGAAAGGGAGTAGACTCAGGAATAATCCAAGAAAATGTTTCTTTACAGAGTGGGTAGTGGATGCATTGAACAGCCTTCCAGTGGATGTGATAGAGACAAGAATGGCATCCGAATTCAAGATAGCAAGGGTCAAGCACTGGGGATCTGTGAAGGTGTGGTAGAGATTGTAAAGGCCAGGTTAGATAAGTTGTATGGACTTTTTCTGCTGTCATGTTTCTATATTTCTAAATCAGCAAAATAGTTTTATATAGATGGTATAATTTAGTTCTCATGGAACAGGCCCAGAACATTTTTTTCTGTGATAAAGAAGTCAACAGCTATTCCCAAGAAGTCCACAGAGACCGAAAATTCTGAGAATTTGTGTAATAATTCTGCAGACTATTTCTGATCTAAAACATCCAAAATGGCAGCAGAATTTGCTGAGAATGTTAGAGGATCCAGTATTAATTTGCAAGTAGACAATCATGAGAAGAAGTAAGGTGAGAACTCCTCAGGGGCTATATTTAATCTACTCTTAGGTAGAAAATCTAGAGTTAGCTCTGGGGCCTTAGCCAGTATCTACACATTACAGATGAAGAGGTTACTGAAGAAGTGGGTAATGAAAAATAGAATGCTTTTGCTTCTGGTAGCCCACAACAGTTATCTGATACCTTGAAGAAGTTGAAGCTGACAGATTGTATTTTTGATCCTTGTCCCTTAGCTTTGGTAAAATAAACTAGAGATGCATTACTAGAGATATTGGTATTGTTAGTTAATGCATCATTTTCAGAGGGGTCTATCCCTGTCAAACCATTTTTGAAGAAATAAACTCTATCCTAATTTGAAAGATAGCTATAAGGCAATTTCTTATCTGCCATTTTTGAGAAAAATTATTGGAAAAGAAGTAGCTTGTCAGTTTAGTTATTTTTTCGGTCAAATATACTGTTAAAGGTGAATTTTAAAAGCCTGGCATGCAGCAAAACCAGGAGATACATGCACAAGTCAGGCCAGTGCGCACCAAATGAATGAGGGCTGGTTGCTATGGAAACTCCCCATGACCTGTCCTGCCTGAGAGTCTATTGTTTTAATGCAGCCAATGCTTTTCAATGGGGAAACATAAACAAATGAATTGAATGATACATATTTAATTCATGGGACTTGCTCATATGTTTTCGGGGGCAAACAAATCAAATGAATATGATATATTAATCGCGGATAGGCAATTCATTTTAAATGAATGCACATCCCTATCATTGATTGGGTAGGCTCGGTTTGTGTTTCAGTATCCTCCCTCTCTATATCCACATTCTGAGCATGACACTACCAGCAGATGAATCACTAATTCAAATTATTTCAAGTTAGGCTTCTTATGTGATTTTTGCTAGTTTTTTGATTATATCCCATGAAAAGCCCTATGTTATATGAATTTACTCCATTTTGCTTGTACCAATAAATCCCAAAATTTGGATCTAGATTTATCAGAGCATTTGGATCCAGGTTTACCAACCATCATCACACAACAGTTCAACTCAGGTTTGTGAGCTTCTCACATTCCCTTTTTCAGATTTTCAGAATTGCTTTTGACTTATTTATGTTTAGTAACATTCATTTAGATGGAAGGAAGACATGTTTTCTACATAGTTATTTACAATTTACAGTATTCTAATGAATGAGTTCCAATTTATCTAGTATGCTGTAAAACCATATTTTGCCCATTTCCATGTTATAAAACAGAGTTTGGTCAGTTTCCCATGCCTGCCATATGGGCTTCCTAAAATGTAATTTGCAGATTGTCAAAGAAATAAGTGATTCAATTATGCTTTAATGCTTTAAGAATGTATGTTACATTTTACCAAGGAATCTTGGGTTAGAGTAAAAGGCCTCAAGCAAACTACTTTAATCCTTGACCGGGATTTCACATTTTGTCACTTCTCATTTATCAACAGAAACCCAGATGTCCCCCAAAGGCATTCTTTTGTAACTAGAGGAATGGAGTTTCATTATTCTGTAGCCTAAGATGATTGCTTACTGTGCTCTTTATCCTTTTATGTAGGAAGAAATACAGAATAACTATTGAGAGAAGACATCAACGAGGAGACTGTAACATCGGCAAACATCGGCAGTTACGTGAAGACTCAATTAGATCTAATTTTTCTACTGCATAGAGAAGAAGAAAAATCACATTCTTCTTGGAAACTTTTAGTAACAGGCAACCAAAGACCACAGTGTGTGTCAGAAGAACTTATTCTATTAAGCAATAGAGTCTTTTATTTCTTAAATATCTTTCAGAAGCTCAGGAATGATTTACTAATCACATTATGCCACATGGCCTTTCATCTCGTGGAAAAGGACACAATTTTATCTTGTAGAATATTCTGAAAAATGTTTCTAAAGAATTCAAAGACATGCATTGTTGATGCTTATTCTTCCTCTCCAGCTCTTGTGTCAATCCATCTTTTTTTTTAACTGTTCATACCACCTTCTTTAAAATACATGTTTTGCTAAAATATACAAAGCATTTCACTGTTGAGTAAGACATTTTATATTACAACATAAAGGAAATGTTAATATGTCTCAGATTGGGTGTGCCAAGAGTTAGTAGTAGAGCCCCCTTCCAAGTCACAGTAAAACTTGCTACCAATACCAACATTTCTAGCCCTTTCCCGACCCTCGATGGCTTGCTAACCACGTAACTGATATTTACAAATATGACAAGATGAAGTCTTGTGATGGTTTTGCGTGAGGAAGAGTGTAAATAATTTGTGTTACCCTGTCACGCTAGAAAGCTCAGGTAACACTGTAGAGGCTTTAACAGGTACTTCTGTCAATGCTGATGAGTTTTCACATGAATGTGTGCCAAGAAAGAATTAAGGTTAACATGAGCTAAATATGAATGACAAAAATGTGCCTCGGAATATAATCTTTTGTGAAACTGGAAAAAAAAAAGTGGAGCTTGTTTTTCAAATTTGGGAATACAGAAACAAAATAAGAAGCCTACAGGCATCTTAGAACATTTGATGGATAAGATTTACAGCATTTGATATTGGTCATTAAGAAAGCCTACCTTTCCTTAATGCCTTAACAAACTACACATATACTTGAAAAGTGAGGAGAAGATTATTTTAGAATGAGAAATATCAGAATTAAAGGACTTTAAAAACCATTTTTTCTGCTACTCAATGAGTGCTGAGATCTGTTGGATATTTATCTGATAGTAAAAGGCCATTGGAAGCCATGATGATTTGAATCTGTGTAATTTTTATTAACATTCTATTTTCTATCACGGTCGTACAGTTATCCTTAGAGCAGTGGAACATGTCACAAAACTGGCATCCCTGACTATCTTAGATGGCTTTGCCTTTGTTTCAAAGTATTTAGCTTCTGCCCTGAACAATTATCATTTCGTTGAGCCCACTGCTGCTGTGGGCTCTGAATGAAAGTAAACCTCAACAGACAGAGGATGCACATGCTGTCAAAATAATTTTCTAATAGTTATAAAAAAATGGGGATCGGCCAAATCTTAATGTGCGCACGGTTCCCGGTGCATGCTCGTGGACTCGGCTATTTTATAACCCACATGCGTCGGCATGCACATGTTATAAAATCCGGTTCCTGTGCGCACATACGCGCCGGATTTTAATATCTGCGTGCGCATGTGCAGGCGCGTGGGCTCTTCTGTGTGTGGGGGGGGAATTTTTGAAATTGCGCACGGTGACGCAAATTGCCTTTTTCCCAGTTCCCTCCCAGTCCACTCCAATAAAGGAATGAACTGGGAGAGAACTTCCCTACACCCCTGCCTTCCTACCGTTTCCCCTCTCCTCCCCGACTGCTAAACCCTCCCTAACTTTTCTAAATGTTTTTGTTTTTTTCTTACGTGCTCTAAGGAGCAGTCTTAAATTCCGTGTGTCGGCCAGCTGCCGGTGTGTGCTTCTCCAGGACAGGGCCTAATGGCCACTGTCCTTGCTGACCCCCTCCCCACCCAGACCACGCCCCCGGCCCACCCCCTTTTCCCTCAGCTGGCACTTCTGCTCATAAAGGGGGATACGTGCATGTTCGGGCCGTTTTTAAAATGTGCTCAACGCACGCACAGCCCAGTCATGTGTATATATCCCAGTTTTAGTGCATGCAGCACTTTGAAAATCTACTTGTAAGCTTTTCTGCACAGTTTCCACACTGCTATTAATCTTGCAAGCAATGTTAATTTAGAAAGAGGAAAAAGAATTTGTAGTGTGTTGCCATTATATGACTGCAAAGGTAAAGTCTAGATGATTCTGCATCCCTTACCTGGAGTATTCTTTTTTTTTTTTTTTTAACTGAAGTATACCAAAGACTTAACATAGTCAATCTGGATTGCAAAAGCAGAATATTATCTAAAAAAGACATGATCAATTTTGTATGTGCACAGATAATTTATCTGATTTAGTCTTGCTTATACAACAGACTAAATTTAAGGAAAGGACTAGAAAATGTGGCAAAATTGCTAGTATTTTGCACATGCAATGGATATTGCATTTAATACTCAATGTAAGGTTTAAACAGCAATCCTGTCATTTCTGCCACAGCATAACAAAAAAAGTCGCAATAAAAATATGTAAAACTGGCATATACAATTTAGGATGCATAATTTTGAAATGGTACAAGTTTTGTCCACAGTATATGTTGGGTGCAGAACAAATCTAGCACATGCTAAAAGGTGTTCAAAAAGCAATGCAGGATATTTGCCCATTTCTTAAATCTAGTTGTATAACCTTGCTATAATCATCACTATCATGCCGAATGTTCATTTGCAATGCAATAACTTTATCTTCCTATCCCTCTGGCCTATAAACTCACTTTGGAACCTATTCATTAAGCTGCACTAATGTGTTTGCATGCAGAAAACTGAGTGGGGAAAAGGAGAGCCACCAGTCATGCATCGCAATTTTTCACGATGGAACCAGCAGGCAGGAGCGAGTGGGACTTGCTCCTGTTTCCTCAATGATATTGGGTAATAGGGATGTGCATTCGTTTTTCACGATTTAGAAAATATCAGTGATATTGCCTAATTCATGATTGTTCATTAGCCCTGAAAACCGAAGAACATTTTGACGAAAATTCGGCAAAAAAATTGTATTTCGTGTTAGTGCGCACTAACGGAGTTATTGCACACTACATATCTGTTAGTGCGCAGTAACTCTGTTAGTGCACACTGTCTTTCTAGCTAACGAACTCCTGAATTGATACTTTTTAAATTTAAATTGCAATTTTTTAGTGCGCAACTAACATTAGTTACAGTGCACTACTACATACTTAGTGCGTTGTAAGTTCTATTAGGGCGCACTAACTAACCTGTTCGTGTGCACTAATTAGTGTGCACTAATGAGCCTTTATGTGCATTAAAATCTAGCTACTGCGCACTATCTCAGCGCCTTGCGCGCACTAATGCTGAGATAGTGTGCACTAACTGATTGTTAGTGCACAGTAAGTCCCATTAGTATGCACTAATGCACTTCGTCGAAAAAATGCCGAAAAAAAAACCGAGCCATAAGACAGCGATATTTTCCGCAGAGCGCCCAACCCTAAGCCCGTCCCGAAGGCTAAAAACAATTCACATCTCTATTGGGTAATCTGGGGGTGGGAAGGGATTTTTACATGTGGATGGGGTAAAAGGCCAGGAGTGCGTCTTTAAAATGGCCTTTTAAATAAACATTTATAGGACTGGCAGGAGTGGAGGGGATATTTTTTTCTAGACCCGGGGAGGCATCTTTTACTAACACTTGTGGACCCTTTAACTGGCTGTTCTGTGTTGGGCAAGGCCACCATTGCATGTTGCTGTGTCTGGGAACGTGCGGTTTTCCAGTCATGGCAATGCAACTAAACGAATTACCACAAACTCCACTAAACTGCGGTACTTGAGTACTACAGTTTAATGTGTCTTGCAGTAATTTACTTATGGTAAAATGGTGCAGTAACACACCACTTTACCACGATTTAGGGAATAAGTCCTTCAATAACTACACTGTTTCACTTTCCATAATTAGTCTCCAAAGCATCTTCTCACTTATACATAATTAGCGTAAGAAATACAGTATCCAGGGTTGTAGCATGCATTCATCATTATTTTCACAATTTATTACGTTACATATTGTTATTTATTTGTATAGCAGTATAATTAACTGTACTGCCACATGGCAAGACAGTATAGGAAGAGCCACTGAGTTCTGAGCATAGAAGGGAAATAGTGCCTCGAAATAGTCAGTCCTTCCAATTTTGTCTGTTGGCACATCCATTGTCAGTTACCACAGAGAATAAGGAGTTACGCAATGTGGATTTCTTGTGACATACACAGCTCATTTTACACGAAGTTAGGTTCCATATTAGGAGCTACCACCCAGGAAAAAGATCTAGGCATCATAGTGGATAATATTTTAAAATCATCGGCTCAGTGTGCTGCAACAGTCAAAAAAGCAAATAGAATGTTAGGAATTATTAGGAAGGGAATGGTTAATAAAACGGAAAATGTCATAATGCCTCTATATCACTCCATGGTGAGACCGCACCTTGAATACTGTGTACAATTCTGGTCGCCGCATCTCAAAAAAAGATATAGTTGCGATGGAGAAGGTACAGAGAAGGGCAACCAAAATGATAAAGGGGATGGAACAGCTCCCCTATGAGGAAAGGCTGAAGAGGTTAGAGCTGTTCAGCTTGGAGAAGAGACGGCTGAGGGGGGATATGATAGAGATCTTTAAGATCATGAGAGGTCTTGAAGAAGTAGATGTGACTTTCGAATAATAGAAGGACTAGGGGGCATTCCATGAAGTTAGCAAGTAGCACATTTAAGACTAATCAGAGAAAATTATTTTTCACTCAATGTACAGTAGAGCTCTGGAATTTGTTGCCAGAGGATGAGGTTGGTACAGTTAGTGTAGCTGGGTTCAAAAAAGGTTTGGATAAGTTCTTGGAGGAGAAGTCCATTAACGGCTATTAATCAAGTTTACTTAGGGAATTGCCACTGCTATTAATTGCATCAGTAGCATGGGATCTTCTTAGTGTTTGGGTAATTGCCAGGTTCCTGTGGCCTGGTTTTTGGCCTCTGTTGGAAACAGGATGCTGGGCTTGATGGACCCTTGGTCTGACCCAGCATGGCAATTTCTTATGTTCTTATGTTCTTAAACTGCCCTCAGAAGTGCAAAATGCATAGGTACATTTTGGGGCGGATTTTAAAAGGCCCGCTCGCGCCGGCGCGCCTAAAGCCCCGGGACGTGCGTAAGTCCCGGGGCTTTCGAAAAGGGGCGGGAGGGGGCGTGTCCGGGGCGTTCCCAAAACGACGCGGTGTTTCGGGGGCGTGCCGCGGCGTTTCGGGGGCGGGCCCGGGGGCGTGGTCGAGGCCTCCGGACCAGCCCCCGGGACCGGAGGACGGAGCGGGGCTGCCGGCGACGCACGCAAAGTTAGGGGGTTTTTAGATAGGGCCGGGGGGGTGGGTTAGGTAGGGGAAGGGAGGGGAAGGTGAGGGGAGGGCAAAGGAAAGTTTCCTCCGAGGCCGCTCCGAAATCGGAGCGGCCTTGGAGGGAACAGGCAGCGCACGCTGGGCTCGGCGCGCGCAGGTTGCACAAATGTGCACCCCCTTGCGCGCGCCGACCTTGGATTTTATAAGATACGCGCGGCTACGCACGTATCTTATAAAATCCAGCGTACTTTTGTTTGCGCCTGGTACGCGAACAAAAGTACGCGATCGCGCAAGTATTTAAAATCTGCCCCTTTGCCTACAGAATTTGCACCATTTTTACAAAGGGAAACTTTCCCTTTGAAAATTGGCTAAGGAAACTTTCCCAAACAACTTTGCACTTACTGACGTGCAGATCATTTTTCTGGGCGTATTATGTATGCACATGTTTGGATTACCAAACCCCTTTCCATCCCCTGTTCTCAGGAATGCCTCCCCTCCCTATAAGTACAGTTACATGCGTAATGGCGGTTTTAGAAAAGCATTTACACCCTTAAAATTGGATTTTACATATGTAAATGCACTTTACTTGAGTAAATGGCCTTTTGAAAATTTCTACAGTATATGCTATTGAATTGTCCATAGGATTTATACGCGTATGTGCACTTTAAGCACGTAAATGGCTTTTGGAAATTGCTATGATAGTATGTTACATTTACAAGCATAAGTCCTTTGAAAATTACCTCCATAATGGGCAATTTTCAAAAAACCCATTTCTACAGGTCCTTAACCTTTAGAGATAGGTTTTATAAATGACCCTCAATATTATTAATTAAAAATCAAGTTTGTGATATAGCAATTAGTTGTACAAGATTTTGTGTAGCACATTGTGACAAATAAAATTTATATACCTGATTTCTCAGAAGATTACAGTAGTCAGGTTCACTTTCAACCTGAAATCTTGATCACCGGTAGATTCATAATCCCATGCACACCTATGACAAATTGCTTGTGTTATAGCAAGATTATAATAATATATCATCTGTCTGTAGCACCAATAAATGTTAATGGAGTTCTTTGAGGTACTTTGTCATCATTAAAATGGTCTCACATTCTTTCTCTTTGCAGGAAATTTGCAAGCCACAGTTCTATATTTAGGCAATTAAAGGAAGACATCATGATAGGAGAATGTTATGGTATTCTGTTAGTATATTCATGGTGTGAGCGCTGAAAAGCAATGCCAAAAATGCATCAGCTTGTCATTGTTCCTCTCTCTTCTTTTTCACACACATCAATTACACATGTGCCCTCCTATCCCATATATGATGCTTTCACATTCATGTGGTGAAAGCATCAAATTTACTGTTGCCTTCACTATTGTGATCTTGCATATTCTTCAGAAGCCAGAACTGTTGTCCTTTCACTTGAAGAATGTACAAAGACACATATGTTCTGTTAAGCAAACATCATCCTAGTCATGCTGAGACTTTCCTGAAAAGTTTGAGCACACTCAGGGCCAGACGGATTAAGGGCCTGATTTTCATAAGCATTTACACGCTTAAAAGTAGGTGTTACGTGTGTAAATGCACTTTACCCGTGCAAGTGGGCTTTTGAAAATTGCTAAACTATATTCCATTGAATTGTCCATAGGATTTACTCATGTAAGTGTACTTTAGGTGGGTAAATGGCTTTTGAAAATTGTACAATAGCAGTTACATTTGCATGTGTAAATGCTTTTGAAATTTACCCCCATTATGAGGAAAACTCTATAATACATCAGATCCTCAAATGTATGCCACTCAACCGTTATTGTGGGAATAAAGGTTTAAATCCATTTACCTCCTCCATAGTTGAACTTAGTTCAAAAAGTTAAAGTTTGAGAATGCAGTGCTTTTCTTTCATCTGTTAGGTGGATCATGTATTTTATTTATAACTATTGCACAGTATAGTCATCTACAGTCAATGGGGTTAGAAATCAAAACAGGAGTGATTCTTGAGGGCTATTGTGTGGCATGTGATTAGCATGAAGTTCCTTAGTATGAGCCCTGCTGTAAACATATGAAGGTCATCATGCCTCCACCTGTTAAAAAATTAGTATATAAAATGTGTAAATAATTAACAATATAAGCATTTGTACAGTTAGAATATATAAAAATATGCTGCTCTTAGATAATTAAAATTCATCTAGTATGTATTTTTATCTTATATATTACTATTTCAAATTGTGTCTATTTTTGCAATGTAGCCATTTTTCCACATAGCACTCACTGTGCATGGGGTTGGCTCCATACTCCATACATATACACAAGTATACTACATATACTTAGATATTCAGTATAATGTCAGGTCAAGTTTCAGGTATGATGCTGATCACACACTATACTACTATAGATGTACTGATAGATCACACAGTATATTATGGAATTTATTAAGATAAATGAAAAATATTGCTCAGCACCTTCAAGTGATAACCATTGTACCATCAAAATGGTAGCATGGAAAACTTGTCATGAATTTAGGCCTGGTAAAAATAATAATAGACTGAAATTATGCCAAGCATAGTAAGCTCCAGAAAACACTGTATACTTTCAGAAAATGTATTCTGTTTTATGATCATTATCTAAAATGTATTTTCAGGATCACTCTGAACTGATAGCTTGATTCATGATTGCAAAGAGCCTGTAAAATTAATTTCACATCTAGTTCAACTGTGGTAGTAATATAGGCTTGATAAAGTCAGCAATATTTTATATGACATTTTATGGAAAGCACAAAGGCACAGTAAAGTTGTATTGTTTATTTTAACCTTTTTAGATCATTTCAAGTGGTGATATAATCTGAATTTTCTTTTCTCTGGGATTATCTGTTACTGAAAAGTTCAGCTTTAGTATCTAGGGATGGACAAACTGGCTTTAATCAAATCCATACTTCACCCAAGTTGGACAGATGAGTTAGGTACTATTTGCTAGCATGTTCTATGTTTCTGTGAACTTTGGTGGGGAAGACTTGGAAAATCAGAGTCAAACTGGGAAAAGCCTTGAACTGAACTGAATTAGAGCCATTTGGCACTTGACTTATATAACTCTCAACTATTTGCTATGCAACCTACATCTCCATATTGACCTCAGTTCTGTGCTTCTATCTGAAGATTTGCATTATACTTCAAATGATCTGAATCCATGAATTTTTGCATACATCCTAATCTAGAGAAAATCCAGAGTCTCCTTATAAAATCAAATGAAAACTGACGCTATCTGAATAAAAGTAAGTCAAAAGCTCAGAGACCCAAACTCTGCCAGAGAAGGTGGCCCATAACAAATATTTTCATTTGATAAGGATACGCGTGTACATCAACACTTTAAAATAATATACTATGTGCAAACTTCAGACAGGAAAGACTAAAGCAGTATCATATGTCTTTTTTTTTTCCTTTCTGCTGGCCTATTAATTGAGAGAAGAATAGTCTTCATGAAGAGACTGTAGCCAGTGACGTGGTCTGCTTCATTATTTTCTTGCCAGTGCTACCTAAAGAAAAGACCAATGGCAAGTCAAGCAGCTTATCATCCTTTGTAGAGTGGGAAAACAGGAAATATATTAATTTTCACTAGGCTAGTAGGCTATTAGCTAGCCATGAATTCCCACCTAATTCCTACATGTATGAATGTTGATGAATTTCAACAGATGCGAGTAAATGTAGTCGTCTTTAATACAAAACCCTCCCTTTCAGGAATGAAGGTCTGCCTTGTCCAGTATTTGTGACGAAAACATTTGAACCAGGCATCCAATATGCCTGTATTGTCCCACTTCTGTAAAAGGCAGTACAGACTACAGAGAGCCGAATTATTCTTCACAAATGCATTGTGTTTTTGGACAATAATTGGGTCAGAACAATGATTACGTAAGTCCTATCCCATGGAGTAAAATGCAGCCTAACTGGAAGAATCAAACCAAAATGCTTGTGGAAGCAAACAGAAAAAATTTGGGGGAGGGGGGTGTTATTTACTAAATTATAGCACATGGTAATGTGCATTAATGCATATTATTGCACGATATTAGAGAATAGACCTAGAACTAAAGAGTGCTATAGTAAATATCATATTCTGCAGCTTAGTAAGTAACCCCCTTAATGCATTAGAAGAACATAGTTGATTTTTGATCTGAAAGTACTATAGTAACTGTAATGCTTTTGTCTTTACAGGCATGTATGAAATGCATAGTAACATAACATAGTATGACGACAGATAAAAGACCAAATGGTCCATCCAGTCTGCCCAGCAAGCTGCTTATGGTTGTAATTGCTGTTTGATGCAGGTGCCACCCCCCCCAATGCAGAAATGTTACACCATCCCTTTCTTCTTTTTCAAATTTTAGCCTTTAGGGATCCACAGTGTCTGTCCCATGCCCTGCTGAAATTATTTACTGTTCCTGTCTTCACCGCCTTTCCAGGCGTCCATCATCCTCTCAGAAAAAATATTTCCTGTTGGTTCTGAGTCCTCACCTCTGGAGTTTCATATTGTAACTCCTAACTCTACCATCTCCTTTGCAATGGAAAAGGTTCAAAATTCATTCATCATTAAAAACCTTTTAGGTATCTGAAGGTCTTTATCATATCTTCCCTGCACCTCCTCTCTTCCAGGATATACATATTTAGATCCTTCAGCTTCTGAAACAGACACCCCCCCCCCCCCCCCCCCACACACACACACCATTTTGGTCACCTTCCACTGGATCGTTTCCATCCTGTCTCTATCCATTTGAGATACGGTCTCCAGAGCCGAACACAGTACTCCAGATTAGACTCACCAAGGACCTGTGCAAGAGCATTGTCACCTCCCTTTTCCTTGCTGGTTATTCCTCTCTGCAGCCCAGCATTTTCCTGGCTTTAGCTACCTCCTTATCACATTGCTTCACTGCCTTCAGCTCGCCAGACACTAACACTCCCTTTCCCAGTCCGTGCACACTAGTCTTTTGTCCCCGTCACATTCAGCTCTTTTGGATTACCGTACCCCCAGGTGCATGACAGTACACTTCTTGGCATTGAAAAACATTTGCCAAATCTTCAACCATTACTGGAGTACAAGTTTTACCAATAAAAGGGACTGCTTCTAGAATTCACAGTACCATTCAAGATTGCTTTGCTGGTGTGTGCTCTATTTAAAGCAAATGAAAGAAATAGTACTTGAAAGGTGAAATTGTTCTTGAACCACTATTTTTAATAGTTTGTGTTAATGGCAAATACAAAGTCTAACACTGTTCAAGTTTACATATTAAGCAAAGACAACAGTCCAGAAGTGCCCTGCTTTACCCAGCTTGTCCCAGGCTAAACTGCATTTTGCAATACTAAATGGCGCCGGCCGTATGGCCATATTGCCGTACTGCAAAATGGCGCTGGCCGTATGGCTGGCGCCATTTTGTAATACGGCAAATACGATTCGAGTGCAGAGGTCGCTTCTGGACCCCCGCTGGACTTTTGGCAAGTCTTGTGGGGGTCAGGAGGCCCCCCCCAAGCTGGCCAAAAGTCCCTGGGGGTCCAGCGGGGGTCCGGGAGTGATCTCCTGCGCTCGTGACGTCGGGGGACAGGAACCAAAATGGCGCAGGCGCTACCTTTGCCCTGTCATATGACAGGGCAAAGGTAGCGCCGGCGCCATTTCTATTAACGCACCCATGGCCCGAGAGTGGAAGATCACAGCGGGACCCCCCCACTGGACCCCAGATAATTTAAGACATTTGGGGGGGGGGGTTCGGGAGGGTGGGGGATTTATTTTAAAGGGTCGGGATGGGTTTTGACGCTCTAACATACCTCATTGTTTTCCTAATGGAAGCGCTAGAGTGTCTGGATTTCAAGTAAATTATGACAAAACAGCTGCCTTAAACATTAATTTAGGTAAATATTCTCTGGCCTTAACACAAGCTAATTTCCCATTCAGGTGAGCAAAGCATCCCTAATGTGCCTAGGAATACTAACTCTAGAGAAATAGTACCGGAAGCTAACTTCCTGGGATTGATATGTGCATTGGATCGCAATTTGGAGTTGTGACCCTGCTATATAGTGTGCCGGTTTTCCCGCCCTCCCCCGATTTACGATTTACACGATTTTAAAAAAAACAAAACCGCGACGATCCGATTCCCTCCCCCCCCCAAGCCAAAATCGATCGGTAAGACGATCGATCACACGATTCACATCTCTATGTAACAATAAAATAAAATAAAATGTTAGGACAGAAAAGAAAGAGTTAGGAATATATCTAAAGAAGCAATACAATCAAGAAACAGGCAAATAGTTATTTTGAGGAATATATTGCAGTGTCAATGCTTCTGGTAGCAACAAAGATCGCATCAAATCATACCAAAGACTGCTTTCTATCGTGTATGAAATCTTGCATCTGGAAGATGTTTGATGATAGGTTTGTGCATTTCATTTCATCTCCAGAGTCATGTCTATAACAGGAAACTCTAGTTGTTCAGGAAATGTTGCACAAAAGCTAAGCTCTAGTTAGCCAGGTGATTACACATTCCTGACCCAACATTTCTGTCCAGACTGAGCTCTATGGTATGATATAAATTGTATTAGAATAGAAAATAAAGATTGGACCCAGATGCGGTATGTTTGGATTTAATTTGCTTCTTGTATTAGACTGACTCTCTTTTCATTGTGAGATTAAAGATGCACAACCTGATGGAAAAAAATGTTTGCGAACAGGTTCAGTGAAAGTGAAAGACGTCGGAGAGTTTCTTCAATTCATTTGAAAGCATTTTTATTAAGAAAAGCAATTCAGATTCCTTGAAATCGGTAAATCTTAATCAGAGTTTGAGCTGATTCACAGAATCCTCTGTTGGCAGAGTCAATGTATATTTTAGTGAATTGATGACATTTTTCCTCTCAGATTTGCAGGGTGACTTCTGCTGAATTTCCTCATTCAACCTGAGATAAATCTAAAAAAAAAAAAATCAAAAAAAAAAATCTGACAAATCTGAAACAGAATACAAATCTCCTTCCTCCCCCTACCTCCTGTTTGATTTTGATCATGAATGTTTTTCTCATCTACATTTCCTGGATAACAGAAACACCCAATATCAGTCTGGTGCCAGTGTAAGTAAAATGTACAGGCTATGTTAGATTGTATTGATGTAAGTAGAACTATCTGCATATAATGCTGTTTTATTTATTGTTTGTGTAGAGATGGCATATTCATAATTGTGAATATAATCCCTTTATTTGTGTAGCATTTTATTGCTTCAAAAAAGCAAATGTCTGGAAAATAACTGTTTTTATCTGTGTCCTTTTAGTTGTGTGTACATGATCTTGTAAATAATTCTTGTAAGCAAAAATGTCACATGCTCAGCATATAGCACTATGCCATTAATAAAATTCATCCTAGAAATTTGTTGGTGCTCGTGTGCATTGCATGCACATTTTTTTGGGCAGTCTTAATAAAGTCCCTAAAATGGTGGCAGCTATTGACATCACACTCAGGGGAAGAAAAATTGCACTCGACCTTGTTTCTCCATCCTTCCTTCCCTAGGATAGTGGCATGCACAACAAATGCATTATATCTTAATACAGGGAACCTACGAAAGATTTCAGGTGCCGAGACTCTTTATTTAGAGTCAGTGAGTAAGTCTTTTTTTGTGCTGTTTTCTTCGAAGTACCAAAAAAGTAGTACCTCGCACCTTATCCCATTGTCACA
Organism: Rhinatrema bivittatum; assembly: GCF_901001135.1. NCBI lineage: Eukaryota > Metazoa > Chordata > Amphibia > Gymnophiona > Rhinatrematidae > Rhinatrema > Rhinatrema bivittatum. Next base: position 759,482,444 of record NC_042615.1, read on the forward strand.
AAAAAAGACTATTTGCAAACTATCTTGCACCTTACTCTGTTTTCACTAAAAGACAACTTGACAAAGCGGCTTTCTGTCTCACTTGAACACACACACACACGCTTACTCTTCTCCCTCTCTGCCTGTGAATAAGTAAAAAAAAAAAAGGGCCTGATATTGAGAGCATGTTTAGCACTGGATAGCCAGATAAGTCAGTTAGGCCTGGATTTATCAAAATGCACTAAATATTGCATGTGATAGGAAAAGGGGTGTGTTTTGTGGTAATAGTTTATTACAATTTGTGATAATGTTTTCACACTTTGCAATAAGTCATACAACCACTGGGGGGGGGGGGAGGGAGAGAGAGAGAGAGAGAGGGAAAGAGAGAGTACCTAACTGTAATGCACTCATGCTAGATAGGTATTTATATCTCTATGGGAGGCCCACCTAGTAACTCCAGGTGAGGTTTAGGTACTAGTGTAGGGGTTAGGGCCCACTTTGACATTCAAAGTGAGACGTATGAACAGAACAGTGCTCTCTTGTGAAGATTTGATGACCTTCGGAGTGAGGAAACTCACCCAAAGATGAGATTTGTGCAATGTTCTCTCAACCTAGCTTGATGGACTCTCTACCTGGGTAACAACAAGCTAGGTTGAGAGAACAGTGCACAAATCTCAACTTGGGTGAGTTTCCTCACGCCGAAGGTCATCAAATCTTCACAAGAGAGCACTGTTCTATTCGTATGTCTCACTTCAAGGAGTCCTTGAAGAGGATGTTACATAAACAAAAAGGAAGAAAACAGGAAAACAATAAGAATGTCTAAAGCTTGCTTAAATAAAGGCACCCTCTAGCCCCCAGAATCCCTCCAACCTTCTCCCCATCTCTATCCCAGTCCATACCCCATTGGTGGTCTGCCAGGGGAAGCAGCAATCCTCAGTTGCTAGTACATTCAGCTCCGGATTTTCAAAATGGCCACCAGTCACCTAAGGGTGGTGCCATTACTTTTTTGTCATATTTTGTAACTGCCTGGAAAAATATGGAAAAAACTTTCAAATCTTTCTTGACCCTGATCAACTTTTGGTCTTCCTAAAGGATAAAATAAAAAATTTAGAGGGGAGTCCCTTAATAGCTTCCACTCTACTCAACTCTTTAATTTGTGATTTTATGCCTTAAACATTTTCCAGGTTATTTTCTTTGTTTGTTTTATGGTTGTAAACCGATCTAAATATGTATTCTCTGACATTTCTGAAAGTAGATATACCTTCATATAAGATGGCAGACAGTGTTATGGGAGTCTCAGTTTAGTGGACCCTTGGGCCGACCTGCAGGAGACTGGGAAAAGATGGACAATGTCTCTAGTAACTGGCAGGCCGGGAGGCAGATGTTCAGGCTGGACGAGAGGTGCTCTTCACCCTGGAAGCTGGTACTCCCCCGGGAGGAGCCCGTAGGAGCCCAACCCCTGGGACTAAGGTGGCTTCACCCTTGGAAGCCGAAGCCCCCCCGGGAGGAGCCCGTAGGGGCCCAGCCGCTGGGACTTAGGCGGTGGTGGATCAGGACTGGGAACTGGAACCAGACTAGGACAGTAGGTCAGTACTGTAACTGGGTACGGGTTCTGGAACCAGGCAGGAACTGTAGCAAGACTCGGGTACTGGAACCAGGCAGGTACTGTAGCCGGCAAGCAGGGACCAAGCAGGTACTGTAGCTGGTAAACAGGAACGGAGCGAATAGCAAGACAGGTCACTCCAGGGCACAGCACAACAGGGATCCGGTAGGTAAGCCCGTTGCAAGGCAAAGACTGGGTGGCCGCGGCCGGCTTATCAAGGCCGCAGCGTCTGACGTCAAGTATTGGGCGGAGTCACCACTGGCAGGAAATGCCCTAGAAAAGCGCCCAAGTGGCACGCGTGCGCGCCTAGAGACAGGGCGTCCACGGAAGGCTTCCCGGCGGCGCGGCTCTCGCAGGGATGCCGCCAAACAGGCCAGGAACTAGGCCAACGAAAGCGGGAACAGGTCTAGGAACCTGGAGGTAAGGGTCTGGTCGCGGTGCTCACGGCCAGAACCACAACAGACAGTGGTTCTCAACCTTTTTTCCGTCATGACAAACCTGACAGATGATACTCATGCACGTGACACATTGCACACTACATTTAATAGCTATACTAAAAAAAAAAATCCTGAATATTATTTTATTGTTGAAAATGATACAGGAAAAAGATAAAATATTCATTAATTTCAATAACTGCTTATAAAATATTATTAAATGCTATTTTTTTCACAAAAATTGTAATCTTTGCTTACTGCATTAGTAAGAAATCTAGGACTGATATGCATATGCACTTCACTGTCAACCTCAGGAAGTTTTGACCTCTTCTGAAGTTTATACAGAGCAGAGTTAGGAAATTTCCCCTTTCAACTCACCATCCAAAAAATATATTCAAATTCTGATATTCGCTCAAGTATTAGTACTTCAAAATCCCTTCCCTGCCAGCCACTGTGTGAAATAACATGAACATCTGCTAAAAAGATATTTAGAAATTATATAGCATACCAGCCATACCATAAGAGCACTAACACTCAGGACCTGAACAGCAATAACCTTACCTCTGAAAAAGCAACACTGCAAATATAAAACATAGTACGCTTACTATTGGAAAAAGAAAGCAAGCCAGACTGCTCTTGGTTCCTACACAGAATCTACATCCTAGTTAGCAGAATCCCTCACTTCTGTCAAATATGCAGAATGCAGACTGACCCTTATCTAATACAGAATAAAAGACCATAAATTATAAACAAACATATAGAGAAAAACTGAAATTCCAAGAAGCCAAGGGGAGGGGGTGGTGCGGTGGGAAGACGAGGGCAGGATACAACATGTCTGTAATATTTCTGGCTTGGACTGGTGGTGGCAGTGATTGCCAGGGTTGAGGGAAAAGCAGCAACAGAGAGCGGTGATGAGGAATTTGAAGTACCAGCTCCTTACTCTGCACTCTCTTCAAGCAGCAAGCACATGTGGCTGTTGTAAGCAAGCATAGACTTGCTATGTCAAATTTTTGATGACACACCTTCCACCTCTTGGTGACACACCAGTGTGTCCCGACACACTGGTTGAGAACCACTGGTTTAGTCAACAAATGTAATGTAGGTGTACAGGTAATAAAACAATAAGTTTAAATGACATATTATCACAAAGTAGCCTTATTTTGGCAAAATACCTGCATCAGGAGAACAATTTAATAAATCAGATAAAATGAAAATAAAATGGCAATTATTCTTTTCACAGTGGGACTGAGGAGCCAGCTAAATAGCAATGTCTTTGGTGGATCATGTAAAGGTTGGTGGTTGTAGAAATAACCTCTATACGTATCCAAGCTACGTCAGTTTTTGAAAAGTCATTATTTCAAATGTGACATGAGCAATTCTAGCAGTCCAATGGTACTATTGGGGATTCCAGATATGTTGCATTATTTATTTAGGTGCCACACTGAATGCTATATTATTGTGAGAAAGTACTGTATCCAATTGGACAAAGGTCTCACAACTGAGTTAACACAAAAGTCTAACAACAGAAACCAAGATTTAAAAGTACAGCATAAATGTCACACAATAAGTAGCCTTTCATATAAATGACCTCAAATCATTGCAGTTAAAACTGCATAGTAGAAGAAGAAGTGCAGAGCAGGGAATTCAAGATGGTGCCGGCACTGCAGCTTTTAACGCTGTGGCAGTGGTTCTCAACCAGTGTGTAGATTTGAAAAAATGCCCTATAGTGCCAGGAAAAAGCGTGGGAGGGAGAAGACCTACCCTGAGGCAGCTCTGGAGCCCCCTTTGACTGGCCCGATGGACGCCCACGTGGTTCGGGAGGGTTTTTTATTGGGAGAGGAGTCGCATCGGCAGGGAACCTTAGTTGAAGCACAGGTTCCCTTTCCGGACTCGGATACGTCACTGTCCCCGATGCAGAGAGAGGTGCCGGTAAACCCTGCTACACTCAGAAACCCGGAAGTGAACCTGGCTGCACTGCCAGCTGAAGTTGCAGGCGGTTTGAGCAGCCAGGCAGGGAGTTCTTCCCCGGGAGGAGAGAGTGTGAACGTCACCCCGTTGGGATATGACGTGGGACCCAGCAACTCACCCATGGGAGAGCGTTTGGAGATGAATGTAAGGGGCTCATCTATCCCTCTTCCTACAAGTTCGCAATTTCATCTTGCTGAACCCAACCAGGTAACTCTAGATTCTCTTTGGGAAGCTATTGAAGGTTTGGGGAATGTAATATCTAATCAGCTCAAATCCTTTGATTGAGAAATCAAATAAGCACGAACAGCGCATTCAGATGTTGGAAAGCACTGCTAAAACTTCTTCGCAGCAGTATGAAGAGGTTAAGACCACAGTGACCTCAAATAAGCTTTTGCAGGATTCTTTGATAAAAGATAATTTATTCCTGATGACTAAGCTGGAGAATATTGAGAATATGCTTAAAGGAAAGAATCTAAGTTTTGTGAACTTTCCTAAATTGCCCTATATATCCTCAAAAGAAATGTTCAAGAGATACTTAATGGAAATCTTAAAAGTAGCAGAGGAAACTATACCACCTTTGACGCTAGTGTTTTATTTACTTCTAGTGAAAGACTCACGAGAAGATAAAGTGGTTGGGTTAGCAAAGGAGGAGATTCAAGAGCCAGCAGAGAAGTTGGCAGAAGAGTCCGTTACAGCACCTTTAAATATTTCTGAAATATTAGAGACATCAGATTCAGTTCAAACCACACCAGCAACAATGATTGTGACTTGTTTTGGAACCTGATAAAGACTGAGGGGCAGATTTTATAAATCTGCGCACACGCGAAATCGGAGCGGCCTCGGAGGGAACTTTCCTTCGCCCTCCCCCCACCTTTCCTCCCTTTCCCTCCCTTCCTCTACCTAACACCCCCCCCCCCCCCCGGCCCTATCTAACCCCCCCCCCCCCCACCTCTATCACGAAAGTTATGCCTGCTCGAGGCAGGCGTAACTTTGCACGCGCCAGGCCGGCTGCCGCGCTCCATGTTCCGGTCCGGGGACTGGTCTGGAGGCCGCGGCCACGCCCCCGGAACGACCCCAGGCCAAAACCATGCCCGCGGTGCTGCCCCAGGATGACGTGCTGAACGCGTCACGCCCCTCGACACACCCCCCGATGACGTGTGGATCACGACACGCCCCCCGAAACGCCCCCTGCCCCAGGACTTACGCGCGTCGCGGGGCTTTTTGCGCGACCGAAGCCTATGCAACATAGGCTCGGCGCGCGCAGGAGGTGTTTGGGCCAGGTTTTCGGGGGGTACATGCGTATCTTACGCCCGTACCCCTTTGAAAATCTGTCCCTGGGTGTTGAAGCTTTTTTTCAGATATCATTCAGAATTTTTTCTAAATTTGCAGGTTAGGATTTTTCCTGATGTATCCAAGATGACACAAAAGAAAAGGAAGCAATTTTTGCTTCTTAGACCAAAGGTCCTTCAAATAGGGGCCTATTTTCTTTTAAAATTCCCCTGCAAATGTCTAATTAAGTATAAAGAAGCTTCATATTTGTTTTATTTACCTTCACAACTAACACAATTTTTAAGTGATAAAAATCTAAACTCATAAGGGCCAGATTTTCGAACCTATGGGTGGGCGTAGATTTGTGTGCGCAACCTGGCACGCACAAATCTACGCCCGATTTTATAACATGCACGTGCAGCCGCATGCATGTTATAAAATCTGGGGTCGGTGCGTGCAAGGGGGTGTACACATGCACCTTGCGCACACCGAGCCCTACGGGAGCCCTGATGGCTTTCCCTGTTCCCTCCGAGGCCGCTCCAGAGCTAAATAGGTTCGGCGCACGCAGGAGGGGTTTAAAAGGGTTACGCGCAGGAGGGGTTTAAAAGGGTTACGCGCGTATATTACACGTGTAACCCTTTTAAAATCCGCCCCATAGTGATGTTATGGGATAAAATAATAATACCATTGTCTCCCTAAAATGGCTGAGTGTACTCTCTCTTTTCTGTATTAGCCCCCCTTTAATGCAATGCTGTCATTTTTCCTTTTATTATTTGTTGGTTCTAATATATTAATGGAGGAATTGGATCCCCACAATTTGTGGACTTAAACATATGAAGATTGGTTCTTTAATAATGCTTTGATTTTTGAATGTATTATGCTTCATATAATCTGTTTTTCAAGATTGTTCTTGAAATGTAACTCAATAATTGCATAAATAAAAAATTTAAAAAAACAAACTGCATAGTAGATAAAGTCCCAAATAAAATTCAAGCTAAACTTTTGTTTCCACATAGCATTGTTCATACTTGCAAACAGATATCTTCTCTTCACAATTGTGAAATGGAGATCCAGTCTTGAATATGAATAAACACTTGATCACATTGTTAATAAATACATAAACAATCTAATTTACTCCCCACCCCACCCCCCAAAATAAATATTCATCTTATTCATATAGCTACAAAAAGAGACTTAATAAGGCCACCCACTGTGAAGATTCCAGAATGGTAACTATAACAGACTGATATACGTGATTTCCTCTAAATAAAATTCAAGTGTTTATTCATATTTAAGTGTGGATATCCATTTCTCAAATATAAAGAATGAAGATGTCTCTTTACAAGTATGAACAGTGTTATGTGGACACAAATGTTTGGTTTGGATTTTATTTAGAGGAAATCCTGTATATCACAAGATATGGGACAATTTTGAGACCTATGATTATATCCTGGGACACTATCCATTATGAAGTTTAACTGCAATGATTTGAGGTCCCTTATATGAAGGTGTACATACATTTTTCTGTATAAATTAGAAAGGATTTTATTTTTATAAACTGTATATTTGCTTTCCTTCTGTATAAGGTTTTTATTTTACCACATTAACTAAAAGGTAATATTTATCACAAAATTAGCACAAAGTTTACCTGTTCCTCTTTGCATGTGTGTATATGTGTGTGTGTAGATAGATAGATAGATATTGGGCCTCATTTTCTAAAGTATTGCAGGCCTGCGATACTTTAGAAGATGAGGGTCGGGGGGCCGAAACGGGGGGGAGGGCCTGCGCTAGCCGGCAGCGATCGCACCGTCGCAGTGAGATCGCTGCTGGTTTCGCACCCAATAGCGCCACCATAGGAGGTGTAGCTATTGGGAGCAAAAGCTGACGCGAAAAGGCACTTACCTTTTCGCTGTCCGCGGTGTCAGCGCAGAGTCGGCCCCGGTGACGCCCCGACTCCTCCTCTTCCGGGGCCGATTCCACCCCGACTCTGCCCCCATCCTGGTATCGCATGCAAGTGGCGTGGAAAATGAGGCCCATAGATATAGATATTTGAATGTCTATACTGGATAGTGTTTTGTAGACATGAGGAACTGGCTTGGCAAAAACCTAGAGAAAAAAACATGACAGGAAAAGCAAAATTAGATGAGAGACTGAAAATTAGTGATAAATCAAAAATAGATTGAAAAAGGGAAAGAATAAAAATAATTAAAAGGAAACATATTAGGGATGTGACAGCGCAGACGGGTAGCAGAATCGTTCCTGGGCAGACTGGGGAAATAAAGCTGTCAGAAACACGAGCCGTGTCGGGCCATCGCCAGCCAGATATTCCCGCTGCACCGACTATATATGATAAGTGCTACCTTAATATTACTGCCTTACAATAGGTGAAAATAAGCTAAAACTATATAAAAAAAACGTAAACTGGAGTAACCTATGATTATAATAGTGACGGTTTGGTATCAAAAGGGTATCGAAGTGACCACACAAGTACTGTATGGCTGACAGGGCTATTTGAATTGAACAAAGCCCGCCATTTTATATGAGGTTAACTCCGAAAAAAATACAAATTATACATTTTGCTATTACTGTTGCATAAATATGATGATGTTTAGAAATTAATTGCATAAGAATTCATCATATATCTGCAGTTATTATTCCACAGTCTATATCTATGTCATCAAGACCCCCTGTTTCTTCAGCCTGCCCTTCTCTGAACCTACCCAGACCCCTCACTTATAAAGAATTCTGACATACCTGATAATTAGCAGGTTTAAATATGCCCAGGTAATAGCCATACGCGCATCACATTCACAGGTTTTTTTGTTTTTTTTTAATAATTTCTTTATTGGGGCATGACAACAAAATAACATCCAGCATTATTCCAACTTGGACACATTCACACCACCAAATTTCAAAATGTATATATAGGTATATAAACTTGCAACATCCCCTCATCAGCAGTCACTGCTTCTTCCCCCCCCCCCCCCCCTTTGCAGAGAACCTCACAACCTTATGGGAAACATCAAACATTGGTTTGCAAGAAATAGAAACTTAAAAAGTTTACATCACTTACAATAATTCTCGAGGAAATGTGTGTCCTAAAATAATAATGGTGTTGTACTAAAAAGAAAAAGAAAAAGCAAAACAAAATAAAACTCTCCCGTTCTGGAAATTCACCGCCTCTTCCAGGAGCACAAGTGCCTTGGTGCCTTGGGGAAGAGTATTATAGTAGGGCCCCCAAATCTTTCGAAAAGTGTGTTTTTTTGCGTGGGCCAAAAGACTTGTACATAGAACCATATTCCAGTTGATATAGTTCCATCATCAAAGCAACCCAAAGGTCTCTGGTTGGGGGACGTTCTTCAATCCATTTTAGCAATATGCACTTTTTCACAATCAAGCAGGCTTTGGACACCAGTCCTGCGTTATCCACATTTAAACTGACATCTCCAATGTCATTATTCAGAAGACAGAAGGAACACGACCACTGAAGGGCCGTATGAAATAACATCCCTAGTTTTCCACGAACTGTGTCTCAAAAAGCAGATATCGTTGAACATTCCCACAAACAGTGGATTAACGACGCTGATGGTAGAGCACAGTTTAAACAAGCAGGTGAAGAAATGCTGCCCATCTGGTGAGCCCTTGTCGGTGAATAAATGATGCGGTGAAAGATTCTCTGTTGTAATTCGCGAAGCCCAACATTATTTGTGATCAGGGCAATGGATTGATAGCTGGTTCTCAGCATCCGTTTGTCCAGTGCTTCCCCACAGTCCCTGGACCATTTAGGAAGTAGAGTCGCAAACACAGAGAACGTTAATACAGAATGATAAAATTGATAAAAACAGGACAGAGAACCTGTCTTAGCTGTGAGACACTCCAGTAAAGAATTATAGGTAGAATTAGTAACAGCATTCCCTGCCGTCCCTTGCAACACAGCCTGGACAGATGCCTTCAAGTAACCATAAAGAAGAAAATGATGAGACGAGATCTAATTTCTCTTACACTGGGCAAAAGAATATACCTGGCCAGTCGCAGGGTCCAACACCTCATGTAGCGGCCAATTAGGTGTGATGTTAAAAGTATGTTGGGCTGGGAGCATCAGTAAGGACTCCGGAGTGAGACCTCGCAGTGGGAGATGAAAAGAAACATGCGTTAGTAAACCCAAGATTCTACGTGTAAGACCCCATACTCTTCGCACCGTAGCTACTAATCTATGGCTCGTATGTGGTTTTTGACATGTTTGGGCTGTGACATGTATAGTATAGCATGGGTCTGCTGTATCAATTTGGGATCAGTGTACTCCTGAGTGCCTAAAATCCAGTCTCCCAGGAATCTCAAGTTTGCCGCCCATGAGTAAACTATAAAGTTTGGAAGCCCATAGCCCCCATGGGTTCTCTGGGCGGTCATCGTTGAATATGCCAAACGTGCTCGTTTAGTTTTCCAAATAAATTTGCGTATTATGGTCTGAATTGCTCGATTGTCCCTAGAGAGAAGTATAAAAGGTAGCATGGACAATTTGTATAATATTTGTGGTGTGATAACCATCGTAATCACCGCAATATGGCCTTGCAGGGACAAGGGAAGGTTTTGCCATCCCACCAATTTTTTAGTAGCTCTATCAAGCACGGGGGGCACATTGAGGCTATACCACTTCTGAGGATTGGAATGGATGATAATGCCTAAATATTTAATAGTTGATTCAGCCCATTTTACTGGAAAATCAGACCAGGTAGTCCTTAGAGCCCCACCCAAATCTAGGGCCTCAGTTTTATCCAAATTCAGTTTGAACCCCGATAGTGTCTGGTAACAGTGAAAAAAATTGATGACTGCCAGTAGGGCTTTACGAGCATGGGATAACAAAAGCAAAATATCATCTGCAAATAGCAAAGTTAGGTACATTTGTGCCCCTACCGAAATACCGGTCACATCTGGGGCTACCTTCAAACTACACACCAGTGGCTCGACTGTCAAAATGAACAAAAGAATGGATAAGGGGCACCCTTGTCGAGTCCCCCTCTGTAGGTAAAATTCCTCTGAAAGTTGGCCATTGACCGAGATATGTGCGGAAGGATTGGTATAAAGTAGATTGATATAGTCATAAATTCTCCCAGCGAACCCCAACTTGGACAAGACCTGCCTAAGGAAGGGCCAGGCTACCCTGTCAAATGCGTTTCTGCATCGCAGGTGACTAATAAAGGTTCAGGAATCCTAGACGCCTTACAGAGTTCCAAGGCTGCCAGTACTTTATGTATATTTACGGTAGAGCGTCTCCCTGCCACAAACCCCACTTGGTCTGGCGATACTAAAAAAAGGCACAAGAGGCTTCAATCTGGTAGCCAAAATTTTGGCAAAAAGTTTTATATCCAGATTTAACAAAGAAATTGGTCAATAGGAGGACGCTAACAAAGGATCTCTACCACCCTTAGGAAGGACAACTATGGTCGCGGCCCGCATAGTGGTGGGCATTTCATGTCGGTCCGTCATATGTTCAATGACGGACTGTAAAACTGGGGACACCTCATCTATCAATATTTTGTAAAAAAACAGACTTCAATCCATCAGGGCCCAGTGCCTTATTGGCTGATAGTGACCGGATCGCCTCACAAATCTCTGCAATCTCAATGGGCCTCTGCAATTTCGACTGTTGTTCATCCGACAGGTATGGTAAGGGAAGCTCCTTTAAAAACGCTGTAAAATCAGCGTCCTCCACCCAATCAGCCAAGTATAACTTACAGTAGTATGCAGAGAAAATGTCGGCTATATCCGATGAGGCAGATTTAATAGTACCGTTAGAGTCTCTTAAGTTAGCTATAAATTTAGAGGATTCCTGTGCCTTCAAAAGAGAGGCGAGAAGATGCCCAGCCTTGTTACCAAAACAAAATAAAGAAAACTGCCTGAAATGCAGAACCCTCGTAGCTCTTTCATGAAGTAAATTATTAAGAGCTACACGGGCAGCATTGTACTGAGAAAGCTTTATGACGTCCTCCTTGATGTTAATTTGATGTTTAAGGGTCCTCAACTGTTTTTCCAAAGAAATGATTTCTTTGTCTAGTTGTTTCTTTTTAAAGCAAACATAACTAATAATATCCCCACGCAGGACACATTTTGCGGTTTCCCACAGTAAAATAGGCTGGCCGAGGTGCTGATGATTGACCTGCAAAAAGTTGTGTCAGTAGCCAAAAATGCCGGGAGTTGCCACTGATTTTGAGATAATCCCGGTCACTGACCATACGTCCCCATGACTGAACAGTGATCAGGGACCACTAAAGAGGCAATGGAGGACCCTGTAAATCTGGAAAAAATGGATTCATAAATTAATAAGTAATCAATTCGGGAGTGGGCAGGGTGTGCCCATGCCAGGTGAGTGAATTCATGCTCCCTAGGGTGCAGTGTCCTCCATAAGTCCAGTAGTTGTAAATGCTTACATAAAAAATTAGGGCCCTTATTTTCACTAATAGAGTGACCACCCCTAGGCGGTTGTCTGTCCAACTGAGGGTCAATGGCAAAATTGAAATCCCCTCCTATTACCAGAGGATCCTTGTTTAGTGAGATGAGAGAGTAGGGTGGTATAGTAAGTATGGTCATAAGAGTTCGGGGTGTAAACAGAAACCAAAATGACTGGGACCCCATCAGAATACCCTTTAGAATAAGGAATCTGCCTTGGGGATCCACTACTTTCTCCTGTAGTTGAAAGGAGGTAGACATGGATGAGAATTGCTACCCCTCTGCTTTTGGAGGTGCCGGTAGCATAAAAGACCTGTGCTACCCATTTTTTTCGCAGCTTTTGGACCTCATCCTCAAGCATATGAGTTTCTTGTAAAAAAATTACTTGAGCACGGAGTCTGGCCAGCCTCGCTAATACTTTCTCCCTCTTTATGGGAGTGCCCATTCCCACTACATTCCATGTCACCATTTCTACTGCCATAAGCCCAGGTATAAAAAGAGATGTTGCGACGACAACCCCTCTATGCCCCAGAAAGAGATCTGCAATCTATGAGGCCTCCACAGCTTCAGGGACCGCATCTGTAAGAACATTAAATAGGTAGAACACAGAAAAATCAAGAGTACAAAACACCATTCAGACAGTGTGAACCAATAAATATTGAGATTCTCTGCAAAGTACTCCCCCACTCCAATATCCCCCCCCCCCATCCTCAAGAAACCCAAAACTTAAAACTTTGAAACCCCCACCACCCATGGACCAAAAATCAGCCCAAGAGTGGAAATTGTACCCCACCCCCAATAGAACACAGGAACCCTATGTAGGGTTGGAGATCACAGAGGTGTAACCATGCGCACGGCTACCACCCTGCCAACTACTGAAAAACTCCTATAGACACATTAGAGCAAACCAGAAAATGTGCACCTCAAAGCGCAAAATGTACACCTCAGAGTGCAAGTCCAATAACCCCAAGAGATCCACAATTGACATTTAGAAATTTTTATATATGTAGTGGAGGAACTCATATGTCCCTCCAGTGAATCCCGGGGGATCAACCAATAATGATATGCCAAGCATACCACAAATAGTAAATTTAACCCATGGAACAATTAGAAAAACCAACTGGGAAACTCTCCACTGATGCACACATCATGGCGATGCCAGTGGGTCCGAGATGGTGAGACTTTGCATGAAAGTGTGAGCTTCCGATGACGAAGTGAAGTATTTTTGCTGGCCCTGATGAGATATTCGAAGCCGTGCGGGAAACAAAAGTGCAAAACGGATCTTCTTGTTAATGAGGTCAGTGCAGACTCCATTAAACGCTTTGCGAAGCAGTGTCACCCGCGGCGAAAAATCCTGGAATACCAAAATTCGGTGAGAGTCATAAAAAATTCTCTCACCTTCCGATAGTGCTGCAGGACCAATTCCTTGTGAGCAAAGTGCAGGAAACAGGTCAGTATCACTCGCGGTCTGTCAGCCATATCACCGTCGGTTTTCCTGCCCACCCGGTGAGCACTTTCCATTAGGCCCCCAGATGGAGAAGCAAGTGAAGGAACAAAACTCAGCAGCCAAGCCTCTAATAATCGCGGCAATTCAAAGTCAGGTAGGGATTCAGGAATCCCCACGAAGCGCAAGTTGTTGCGGCGCGAGTGATTTTTGAGATCATCCACTTTGTCTTCGCCGGCTTTTACCTGCTTCTCCAATGCGGCTACATGACATTCAAGCGCGCCAATGTCATCTTCGGCGAGTCCCACACGACTTTCAACCTGCTCCATGCGGCCGTCAAAATCTACCAAGGATGCTCTGACCTCAGCGATTTGTTCGGAGATTTGGTGGAGGCGCATGTCCAGGGCTGTCACCACCACGTGGAAAATCTTGTCTTCCAGGGAGCTTTCCACTAGCGATTCTGCCATCTTCGGGGAGGCAGCCATTTTGGGAACCGGGGGTCTTAAGTTTTTCTTTTTCTTTACGTGCCAGTCGGGAAGCCATATGATATCCCCCATGTCAGTACTCCGGTGCTGAAAAGTTCCCAGACATTTTGCTGGTGAAGCGCATTGAGAAAAACCCAGGTAAGCACGGTGAAAAAAGAATTTGGCTGGGGTGGTAGCTGGAGCTCTGATAGCTGTTGCCTATCAGGCCCACCACATCACGTGATCTCTCATTCACAGGTTTTAAAATAGCATCTTATATGCATAACTGTTGGCCCCGCCTTGAAACATTCCGGCCCACCCCGTTTTTTTATACGAGCAAAGTTTATTTGCACACCATTACTTGCGCAATTATGTGAATATGCACTATTTGGAGGTAATTTTAAAAGGTTTTACATGTGTAAATGTAACGTACTATCATGGCAATTTAAAAAAAACAAAAACATTTACGCATGAAAGCTGCACCTATACGTGAATATCCTGTGGACAATTGAATGGCACATATTGTAGCGATTTTCAAAAGCCCACTTATATGGGTAAAGTGCATTTACATGTGTAAAACCCAATTTTACACATGTAAAGTTTTAAAATCAGGTCCTATATGCGCACATGTGCTTATTTTCATGCATACAACTCTTTTAAAATTCACCTTTAAGTGAATATCCAGGTACATTTATGTACCTTATCTGCAGAGTATACTTCATGTTATATACATATAACATATATATGTATACATATAACATATACATATATACATATAACATATAATCATGTTATATACATATATCATATTATATACTTGTACTTCATGTTATATACATATAACATATATATATATACATATAACATATACATATATACATATAACATATAATCATGTTATATACATATATCATATTATATACTTGTATATAATTATCCTCCTCTATCTCTTTTATTTCTTACAATCCCAGTTCATTAGCCCTTGTTAATTGTAACTGCTTCTCTTCTCCACGTTTATTTATGTTTTTGGTTATATTTTTGCACCTCTGTTTTCTGTAAACCGACATGATGAGAACGAGTTCTTGAATGCCTGTATAAAAAAACCTTAAATAAATAAATAAATAAATAACTATACTGGGCAATCTATACCCATTAGCAGTGGCACTATTGCACAACTGTTCTTCATTATAGTGCCATAATGGCCTGAATGTTAATTCAATGAAGCACAGATACTGGACATCTTATCATGATGAATGTACAGTAGTGTAGCTGGGAATGTGAACTCATGACTTCTCAGATATTTAGACGTTACTGGACAGCAGCCCACATCTTTACAGTATATCTTTTTACTAGCTCTGAAAAAACTTTTGCATTTTATTAAAAGAAATCCTCTTGTTTTCCTTAACCATCAGGCTTTTTAACACTTTTAACATAGTACTGCTCAATATTCATTTATTTTGGATGAGGTGCAGCCTGTAACTCTGATCTCAATGAAGCTTCTGTTGGAACAGGTGAGGTCAGAGTCTATGTCTATATACTGCATATATTAGAAGAGCATGAAACTTCACTAGGATAAGATCATTTTACGTCATTTTTCTAATTTATTTCCCATTAAGGATAATGTTTAAAAGATTCAGAGTTAACAATGAATTGTATGTTCATAATTCAGCATCATTTGAATTCACAAATTCAGGAAAAGAATGTTGAATATTTTAAAATGTCTATTTTTTTTAACCCAGCTACAGTATATACATGAGGTTTATCTTTTTCTAACAATCTAAATGTTCTCTTGATGGCATAAAAATAAAAAAAGTGAAGAAAATATTGGAGTAGATTTTCAAAGGGTTGCGCGCGTAAGATACGCGCGCAACCCCCAAAAACCTACCCCTGCTTCCTCCTACGCGCGCCAAGCCTATCTTGCATAGGCTCGGTGGCGCACGCAAGCCCCGGGACGCACGTATGTCCCGGGGCTTGCAAAAAGGGGCGGGCCGTGGGTGGTCCGGAGCAGTCCGGGGGGCGGGGCGGGGCGGGACGGGGCCTGAGCCTCCAGGCACAGCGGCCATTTGCCGCTGTGCCCAGGATCGCGGGCCAGCCATCGGCCGGCCCGCGTAACTTCTTCAACAAAGATAAGGGGGGAGTTCTAGGTAGGGTTGGGGGGCAGGTTAGGTAGGGGAAGGGAGGGGAGGGGAAGGTGCAGGGGAAGTGGAAGGAAAGTTCCCTCCGAGGCCGCTCCGATTTCAGAGCGGTCTTGGAGGGAACGGAGGCAGGCTGCGCGGCTCGGCGCACGCAAGTTGCACAATTGTGCACCCCCTTGCGCGCGCTGACCCTGGATTTTATAACATGTGCGCGGCTGCCCGTGCATGTTATAAAATCGGGCGTAGATTTGTTCGCACCGGGTTGCACGAACAAGTCTGCGCCCGCTCGCAGGTTTTAAAATCTGCCCCATTATTACATCTGTGTCCAAATCTGAAGCCCCGTGAAGAAAAAATAATTAATTTTTTAAATCATGTTAATTCAAATAAAACATAAAACAGTCAGCATAATCTATGCTTCACATTTCATTTTTTATGATCTGCTTTTAAAAATATTTATGTTTTATGTTGCAAAAATGTAATGCTCCTGTAAAAAGTTGATTTTGACAGCATTGGAAACCTAAGTCCTCCAGGCAGTGACAGTGTAAGATGTCTTGTACTGCCCATGTGTCTTAGTTCTGTCCTGAAAGAACTATTTCTCTGTGGGAGATGATAATTAAATCTCTAAGTCTTGCAATCCTTGGCCTCTCTTCTGAGAATGCTAACATTCATGTCACTTATTGCTAAACTGTGATGATTTTATTGTTGGGGATGCCTTTTTTAATTGGAAACTGGATTAAGACTAGAGATGTGCTTCGGGTAAAAATTTCGTGTCGGGCTTTGTTTTGGATCCCTCCCGCGGGAATTTCGTTTCTCCCTTGGTTCAGGGGGTTTGTTTTTCAGGGCCTCGATTTTCAGTTTAGTGCGCACTAACTCAAAAATTTATTTTTCCAAAATTTCGAAAAAAATTCAATTGTTTTTAGGTTCTCCCGAACCATTCCGAATTAGGAAATTTCATTGACATTGCCTAATTCGAGAAAAATGAGACCATTAACTCATTTCACATAGGCTAAGAAATTGCTTTCAGGCAGAATTAAATTATGCTCAGGGAAAGTAAAGGTCAAAGGCATTTCTGCAGGTAAAAGGGTGTTTTACCTGCAGAAATAGCTCATTGTAAAACTGGCAACCCTATAGAGGGTAAATTAACCTGAGCGAGTTTATCCCATATGCAGGGCCGGTGCAAGGGTACTGGGCGCCCTAGGCGAACCTTCTGCCTTGGATCTTCTACCTTGACACTGCCCAGGTCCAGGCCCTGGCCCCAGCTCCAGCCTCCTCTGCCCAAACACACAAATAAAAATTATGCAACAGTAAAATAGAGAAATATAAAACATCAATAACAGTAAAACCATACTAGTAAAAGGAATATTTAAAAATAGCCGACAAATAGAATGACATCCAATAATTAAAAATAAAAAAAATGTTCCAGCTCCAAAACAAAAATTTAAAATAGCACACACATCAAATATTAACACCAAAGGATTAAAAATAACAAAACTACCAAGGAACTTTTGATTACCCTGAGATTGTCGTGGATTAGCTGATGGGGTAGGGAGCGGGGTTGTTGTGCACAAGCTTTCTACTTCCTCGCATATATACGTTCATTCTTTTTTACACACAATCACGAGATCAGCAAAGAGGAGTATTAGCCATATAAATTTTGAATACCGCAGGCAGGCACGTGAGGAGCAGCAGCAGAACAGGTTCCCACTTTTGTGTGTGTATATGTGAATAATAGCCTGCCTGTGTGTGTGTGTGTGTGTGTGTGTGTTTGTGAGAATGGTAGCCTGCCTGGGGATGGGGGGATGTGAATGGAAGCATGCCTGTGGGTGGGAGTGTGTGACTGAGAGCCTGCCTGGAGATAGGGGTGTGAATGTGGATGGTAGTCTGCCTGGGGAGGGGTACGTGTGTGTGTGAATAGTAGCCTGCCTGGGTGTGTGTGTGTGTGTGTGTGTGAATGTGAATGGTACCCTGTCTGGGTGTGGGAGTGTGTATGTGTGTGTGAATGGTAGCCTGTCTGGGTGTGTATGTGTGTGAATGGGAACCTGCCTGGGGGATTGAGGGGGGGTGCTTGAATGGGAGCCTGCCTCTGTGTGTGTGTGTGTGTGTGTGTGTGTGATTGGGAGCCCTTTTTGGGGGGAGATGTTTATGAGAACCTACCTGAGGGTGTGTGTGTTTGTGTGAGAGAGAGAGAGACAATATGTAGGAGTGAGAACTTGTGTATATGGGAGTGGGAGCCTGCATGTGAGAGTGATAGCTTGTGTGTGTGTATGTATGTATGGAAGTGGGAGCAGGAGCCTGCATGTGTTGCAAATCTTTTTATTATGATTATTTCTGTTTTATTGTAGATTATACATTTTTGGAAAGAGGATTTATTTATTTATTTATTTATTTATTTATTTATTTATTGTTTTGTTATACCGAGTTTCATGACAGGCATCACATCAACCCGGTTTACAATTAACAAAGTGTATAAAACATAACATAACGTAAAACAATGTTCTCAAAAAGAACCTTGAACTTTAAATATCGTGAATCAGATAAAGGAATTGAGAAAGTTACAATAAATCAGGGAAATCAACTTGGAACTGGAAAAGGGGGAGAAATTGCACAGAGCTATATTTACATTTCAGTCTATTAATGTAATAGAGTAGCATAGTGAGTAAATAAGAATATGTGAGAAACTGTGGCAATACCTCACTATGGAACGGAACATAAATAACCAAATGCATAAATACGACAGTGGTATGATAAAAGTTCAGCAGGTATTGATGATTGTCAATTAAGGTTGATTGAATTGTATTTGGTCCAGTTATTGGATAAGAGTTTGTGCTGTTTAATGGAGGTATTATTCAAGGCTTGGAAATGCTTTTTTGAAAAGCCAAGTTTTTAGTCTTTTCCTAAATGTTAGAGAGCATGGCTCCTGTCTCAAATCTGGTGGGATAGAGTTCCAGAGAGTTGGACCTGCTGAAGAGAAGGCTCTGAGACTCAATGATTTATGTTGGTAGGTTTTGGCCTTTGGTATTTGGAGTGACTCTTTGGGAATTCAAATGGATACAAATCTATCCTTATCCTATCACATTTCCAATCTGGTAAAAAATTCATTCTTTAAGCTGCATACTTTAAAAAGATTAAAACCTCTACTCTTCAAAAATGACTTTCAAACTGTTTTACAGTCTCTTTTGTTCTCGGGTTTAGATTACTGTAACAGCTTGTTTCTGGGTCTTCCAGACTCTGCGATAAAACCATTACAGCAAATACAGAATTCAGCAGCTCGTCTTTTAGTAGGACTACCTATGAGACATCATATTTCCCCTATCTTGTATAAGCTTCATTGGCTCCCAATTAAATATCGAGTAAAATATAAGGTTCTCTCTATAATTCATTCATTAATTCATGACCATGATTCTACATGGCTTTGTACATCTCTACGGTTGTATAAACCAATGAGACACCTTCGATCAACATCTCAATATTTGCTCGATATTCCTACAGTTAAAATAGCTAGACTTAATATGACCAGGGAGAGGGCCTTTTCAGTGGCTGGACCGCTGTTGTGGAATTCTCTCCCTAACACCTTAAGGCAAATTATTAGTCATAGCGAATTTAAGAAGGCAGTTAAAACTTATTTATTCAAGATTGCATATGCTCATCTTGAAAATTGACTACTTCATGTTCTAAGCCACATTTTTTGTAGTAATTTACCATTCGATTATACATTTTGAAGGAAAATGGTTTATATGAGTTATATTTTATATTCATTATCTCCTTTCTATCTTTGACTATTTTTGTTAAAAATTAGTATATTTATTTTATGAGTAGGGACTATAACAATTTATTGTATTTTTATTCTTTCTATGTCTTATCTATATTTTTAAATCTGATGTTTTTATTTTATTTTATTTCTATTTTCATTTTTTATTTTTTCCTGGTTAACTGGCTCTATATAATCGAAATATGTAAACCGTCTTGATCAAACTAGTTTGAAAAGACGGTATAGAAATATTTTTAAATAAATAAATAAATAAATAGCATTCCCTGATGGGTCTAGCGGAAGTGTATTTTTTAAGAGGTATTTGTAGGTCGAGGTGCGTGTTTTGGTTGATAGTTTTGTATATGATGTTGATGGATTTATACATGATTCTATAGTGGATCGGTAGCCAATGGAGGTTTTTGAGGATAGGTGAGATGTGGTCCATTTTCCTGGAGTTTGTGAGGACTCTGCCTGCAGAGTTCTGGACCATTTGTAGAGGTTTGGTATAGGAAGCTGGGAGGCCTAGTAGTAATGAGTTGCAATAATCTAATTTGGAAAAGATTATTGCTTGCAAAATTGTTCTAAAGTCTTGGGCGTGAAAAAGTGGTTTAATTCTTTTCAGGATATGTAATTTGTAGAAGCAGTCCTTGGTGGTTTGGTTAATGAAAGGTTTGAGGTTGAGTCGATTGTCCAGGATGGCTCCTAAATCTCTTACATGGGCTGTTTGAAGGAGTGTGGGTGGTTTTGGGTGTGTATTTTTGTTTTCCGGTGATATGAGCAGGAATTCTGTTTTAGAAGCATTAAGTACCAGGTTTAGACTGGTGAGGAGAAGTTTAATTTCTACTAAGCAACTGTCCCAGTATTCCATTGTTTTAGATATTGATTCTTTTATGGGGATCACGATCTGTACGTCGTCTGCGAAAAGGAAGTGTTTCAGGCTTAGTTTTGTAAGAAGTTGACAAAGTGGTAGGAGGTAGATATTGAATAGCGTGGGTGAAAGTGAAGAACCCTGCGGCACCCCTCTATTAGAATGGTGGTATTGGGATTCTTTATTGTGGATTTTGACTCTATATCTTCTATTTTCAAGGAATGTTTTGAACCAGTTTAGTGAGGCACCTGTTAAACCAATGTTTGCCAGCTGTTTTAGAAGGAGGGCGTGGTTGACGGTGTCGAATGCCGCCGAAAAGTCAAGGAGGATTAGTAAATATGCTTGGCCTTTGTCAATTCCAGAGAGGAGGAAGTCCGTGAGTGAGAGTAGTAGCGTTTCAGTGCTTGCGGCTTTGCGAAAACCATATTGATTTGGGGAAAGAATACTGTTGTCCTCTAGGTAATTGGATAGTTGGGTGTTTACCAATTTTTCCATGATTTTCGCTATGAATGGGAGGTTGGAAATAGGGCAGAAGTTGTTGGGATCGCTTGCATTTAGATTTGGTTTTTTTAACAGTGGCTTGATTGAGGCAGTTTTTAGGTCATCAGGGTAGATACCATGTGATAGAGAGCAGTTTATGATATCTGCTAAGGTTTTTGCTATTGTGTCCGGGATGAGAAGGAGCATTTTGGATGGAATTTGATCAAATGGGTGAGATGATGGTTTCATTCTTTTTAACACCGTTTGTATCTCTGTGATTGTGATGTGTTCGAAGGCAATAAACTGGATCTCTTTGTTTTGGGGGAAGTATGTGTTATCTGGAGAAGTAGTGATTGGAGTTAGCTGATTGAGGAGATCCGATATTTTTTTGTTGAAATGGAGAGCCAATTCGTCTGCTTTAGTCTGGGCTTGTTCGGGTGGGATATCTGGAGTGATCGGTTTAGTGAGGCTGGAGACGAAGGTGAATAGAGCTTTTGAGTCAAAGGTGAGATGATGAACTTTTCGGGCATAGTAGTCTCTTTTGGTTTTAACGTGGTACTTTTGTATAGATGGAGTGATCGTTTGTAGTCCGAGAGTGTGGCCGGAGAAGGGGCTTTACGCCATTTTCTCTCTTTTTGCCGAAGTAGTTGTTTGAGCTTTCGTAGTTCATCGTTAAACCAGGGTTGTCGTTTGGATGCATTGGAAGACCTTGTTTTGGTTGTCAGTGGGCAGAGAGTGTTTGCAATAGCTTTTGTTATTTTGGACCAGGATTGGAGGGCAGAGTTGGGTGTGGAGACATCAATGAGTGGTAGATCAGAGGTTAGAAGTTTGCTGAGGTGTTCTGAGGAGCAGGATTTTCTGTATTGGAAAGAGGGTCTTGAGTTGAGGTTGGAGTCTGATCGAGGTATAGAAAAGCTGGTGGAGATTAGAGAGTGATCTGACCATGGGACTTTTTTACAATTTGGTTGTTCTGTAAGAGAAATCTTGGCGTTTGTAAAGAGGAGATCGAGCGTATGGCCTGCTTTGTGAGTGGGTTTGTTGATTTGTTGGCTGAAACCCATCGATGACAGTGAGGTGAGGAAAGCTTCACAGTTTGTTGAGAGGGGGACTTTGTCAACATGTAAGTTGAAGTCGCCCAGAATTATAGCAGGGGAGTCAAGATTAAGATGTAAGGTTATGGTTTCAATAATAGGTGAGGGGTCTGACTCTAGTAAGCCTGGAGGGGCATAGACTAGAAGGATTTGGAGATGTTCTGATTTGAACAATCCTAGTTCTAGTTTGGTAGTTGTACTGATGGGGTGGTGTGTGAACCTTAAGGATTTTTTTGCAGCGAGGAAGATACCCCCGCCTCTTTTTTTTTGTCTTGGGATGGAGAAGAAATCGTAAGTCTGTGTTGGTAGTTGATTAATGAGTGTGATGTCTGTGGATTTGAGCCATGTTTCAGTTATGGCGCAAAAATCTGGGGTTGTGTCCTGCAGAATGTCGTTGAGTATAAGAGTTTTGTTGGTGATTGATTGGGCGTTGAATAGGATTATGGTGAAAAGGGTGAGACCTAGGAACTGTGTTGTGGGGGAAATCATGATTGGGGTGAGTGATTTGTAGGTGCGTGGGCGGTAGTGCATAATTGTTGCTGGAGACTGGATGCGTGCTGCTGGAGACTGGATGAGTGCTGTTAGGCTGGATGAGTGCTGCTGGAGACTGGATGAGTGCTGCTGTTAGGCTGGATGAGTGCTGCTGGAGACTGGATGAGTGCTGCTGGAGACTGGATGAGTGCTGTTAGGCTGGATGAGTGCTGCTGGAGACTGGATGAGTGCTGCTGTTAGGCTGGATGAGTGCTGCTGGAGACTGGATGAGTGCTGTTAGGCTGGATGAGTGCTGCTGGAGACTGGATGAGTGCTGCTGGAGACTGGATGAGTGCTGTTAGGCTGGATGAGTACTGTTAGGCTGGATGAGTACTGTTGGAGATTGAATTGGTGGATGAGTGGTCGGTGAATGAATGGATAGGGGAGAGAATCGGCCCCGGCTCTGGGACGCTCCAAGGGGCGCGCTAAGGGGCAGGCCCCTTAGGTCGCGCTCCTTCGGGCGCGCGACGCCAGGCGTGCGACGCCTCCGAGATGCGCCTGAGTTTAAAGGGGGCAGTAGCCGCCCTCTGATAGGCCTGATGCCTGCTTAGGGGCGCGGCTCACTCACCACGTTGCGTCCTGCGTTTTGCTTTCGTTTTCGTATTTCTATTTTTTTCCTTTGCCTCCGGTCTCTCTTGCACGGCTCGAGATGGTTGGTGAGCAGGCTCTTGCCCCGGATGGGCAAGAGCCTGCTCACCAACCATCATTCATATTCATAAAAGAATATATTGCTATTTGTTTTATTTGGTGCAATATATTGCTATTTGTTTTATTTGGATTCATAAAAGAATATATTGCTATTTGTTTTATTTGGTGATTTGATCTGATGTTTCTAAAGGGGCGGATTTTCAGAGCCCTGCTTGCGTAAATCCGCCAAAAACCGGGCGGATTTACGTGAGCAGGGCCCTGCGCGCCGGGAAGCCTATTTTACATAGGCCTCCCGGCGCGCGCAGAGCCCCGGGACTCGCATAAGTCCCGGGGTTCTCCGAGGGGGGCGTGTCGGGGGCGTGTCGGGGGGCAGGCCCGGTTGTCGCTAGTCAAGAAGAACGGACACCGCAAACAGCGGTATTTATACAAAATCTCGCGATGTTGAAGCGATTTTTCGCGCCAAAATCATAATAATCAAACCACTCCCATCTGTTTGATTTTGAGCTAAGGAACTGCAAATCAACTGATGTTTGTAAATAACGTGATGCATACTGTATTTTGATTTAAAAATGCGATCATAACATACTGAATTATGCAATTATGCAATTATCCACTTATAATTAGTTTATTATTTTCCTTAGGGATGACACCTCAATTTAGTGACCAGTTCACATCTATTTATTTTTTAACATACTGTTATTTTTAAGTCACACATTCTGAGATTATGTTATAATACACGTCAGGATATAATAGAACTTTTGAAAGGTTCAGAGCTTCCCTCAACTTCCTTTAGTTTTCTTTAGTTCTTAATTCAGTATGTTATGATCGCATTTTTAAATCAAAATACAGTATGCATCACGTTATTTACAAACATCAGTTGATTTGCAGTTCCTTAGCTCAAAATCAAACAGATGGGAGTGGTTTGATTATTATGATTTTGGCGCGAAAAATCGCTTCAACATCGCGAGATTTTGTATAAATACCGCTGTTTGCGGTGTCCGTTCTTCTTGACTAGCTGAAGGACGGCTGGTCCGTTTGAATGTAAGTACCGCTCCTGCACATCACAATCGGTTAGCTCCTTAACACATTTCCATTTTTGTATTTTTGCAGTATTTATATAGATACAGTCACCCGCTTCCTTTGTTTACAGCATGCACTTTTGAGTCGGTTATGCAGTTCTGCAAACATTTTGTCTTTAGCGAGTCAGCAATTTAAGATTAGCGTTTTTTCCACAGTAAGAATCTTTAAGCCATCTATACAGCTCTATAATTTTGTAGTTCATAGCGAATCAGTAATTTTGTATCGAGAGTTTGCTGCAAGCATAGTGATTAGTTAAAACATAGAAATGAGCCGTACATTGTGATCTTCTACATTATGCTAGTCATAGTTTTTAAGTTATTTATACAGTTCTGCAAATATAGAGTTCACAGTAAGTCAGTATTTTTTGTATTGAGAGTTACCTGCAACCATAGTCATTAGTTATAAAACAGAAATAAGTCGGTCTTTGCGATCATCCACAGTATGCTAGTCTCTTATGAGAGACATCACATACATTGACGTGTACAATAGCAGGACATCATTTCAAACAGTTTGAGCGAGCTAAACCTTGACTATTAACACCATATTTTTTGTTTAATTTAGTTGCTATATACGGAACATTTTTTACTCCAACGCTGGCATCACGTAGCACCGCTATGTTGATAAGAGAAAGTCTATTAGTCTGAGTAAGAATTCATCTGCGACAAAGGTAGACCTCATTAAGGTTACTATATACTATCTTTACACACATATTATTCTCATTAGTCATCCTTAAATTTTTCATAGTTGATTTCATTGTGATTTTTTGTTTATTTTTTAATTTTCTTTTTATTTTTTATTCTTTAACTTTCTTTAATTTCTTTTCATTTATGTATCATTTCCCTATTTTTTGTTTTTTATTTTATTTTTTCTTTTATTTTTTTGTTCGAATACCCATTTTTTCTCTCACCTATTTTTCAATTAGGCATAATCAATCTGATATCTTCCACATTGATCAAATCAAGTCCTGGATAAATGAAGTAAGCTTCACATTTGATTTCGTAATTCATTTCACAACCAATATTGACTCCACTGTTTATATATTCATCTTTATATATATGACACAAAGTCACCACCTCCACTTTTCTGAGTATTACCTCGTTATTCAGTTCTGTAGTAACTTCATGTTTGTCATACATTTATGTTGTCATTTAATTCACTGCATCCATAAGTATATACATATTTTTATACACATATATATGTATTTATTTTGTTTTTATGTCTTTCAAACAAAATTATTTTATGAGACATATTTTAAGTGAATGTATGATTATTGTCAGTTTTTATATATGTAATATTTTTTATGTATGTGTTTTAATTATTTGTATGTCCATTTTTAGTTGCCCCTGAGGCAGCTCTGTGCAAGGGAGCGAAACTCGGCCAGAGTCGGGCATTTTAATAAAGGGCTTGCTATCATCCGATTCTCCTTGTCGTCACTGTTACACAGCTCACTGGATCGGTTACCGCTTTGTATAAACTGCAGTAAATATAAGATAAATTAATATAGATTAATAAGGCATTTTTTATGTTGGTAAGTGTTTGAAGTAATAGAATTTAAATATTTTAAAAAGTCACTCATGCATGATGGCTGTTGCAAACTACTCAGAAATCCATTGTAGGGTGCATACTAAGGCATTATTTATTGATAAGAGTACAAGTAGGGCCTAGATTTCTACTGCCTACCTACACATGTTAACTTTAGAACCCCTCAAAAATTCAGTTCTTGCTACGCCACTGTTTTCAACACAAATAGGTTAATCCAAGAAGGATGATTAAACTACGATTCCTTACTATGGGTGTGTTTTATGGTAATAGGCAGTTTATTGTAATTTGTGCTAATACCTATGGGGTAGATTTTCAAAGGGTTGTGCACGTAAGATAAGTGCGCAACCCCCGAAAACCTACCCCTGCTGCCCCCTGCGCGCGCCGAGCCTATCTTGCATAGGCTCAGCGGCGCGCGCAAGCCCCGGGACGCGTGTAAGTCCCGGGGCTTCGTAAAAGGGGCGGGAAGGGGGTGTGTCCGGGATGTGTCGGCAGTCCGGGGGTGTGTCCGGGGTCCATGGTTCGGGGCGGGCCGGGGGTGGGATGGCAAGCCGGCGTGCGCAAGTTACACCTGCCTTGGGCCCTGGATTTTATAACATGCGCGCGGCAGCATCGGGTGTAGATTTGTTTGCGCCGGGTTGTGCGAACAAATCTACGCCCGCGCATACATTTAAAAATCTACCCAAATTGTGATAATGTTTTTGCACTTTGAGATAAGTGCGGTATTTCCTACATACAACCACCGGGGGGACCATGTTTATTGAGAGAGAGAGAGAGTGAGCACCTAGCTATAATGCTCTGACACTAGATAGATATTTATATCTCTATGGGAGGCCCACCTAGTCAAAGTGGCCCCTAACCCCTACACTAATACCTAAACCTCACCTTACTAGGTGGGCCTCCCATAGAGAAATGAATACCTATCTAGTGTTAGGGAATTATGGCTAGGGGCACTCTCTCTATCTCCCCCCTATAACTACTAAAACAGGCATTTATGGTGCTATTAAAGGCATTTTCACATGCAATAAGCCCTTAATGCCTTATAGCATTTTGATAAATGACCCTACATGTGTGGTTATGGAAAAAATGTTAGTTTGTTATTTCAGTTTGATTGACATTTTTTATTTGTTTCCTTCATTTTGGTTCCCAAGTTCTTTCATTTAGTTTGTTATATTGTTTCATTTGATTCCATTAAAGTCAAGGGGATGCAGTGCCTTCTGTTTTGGACTCTAAGACTGGGGTTTTCTATACAGGGAACAGCAGTCAAAATATGAGGAGTTGGGGGCAAAAGCATCACACAGTGGTGAGAACACTCTAAGGCACCATCAGAGGGGTAAAGCAGAACTAATGGCAGAAATCTCTTTTGCAGGCAGAAAACTGGCAAACATGCTGCTTTGCTAGGTGACTTCAATCTGCTGGATGTTGATTGGGACATCTTGGCTGCAGTGCCTTCTTGAAGCTGGGAGATCCTGGATTTTCAGCAGGGAGAACTGTACTGTCAACTGGTAACAAAAGCCACAGGGGAGGGAGCAATACTGGTCCAGGTGTTTACCAATGGGAATAGCGCTTCTGATGTCGTAATAGTGTAGATCATTATTAAAGTGAAGGCAATGATGGTTCACTCTAAGGCAAGGATCCTGGAGATTAGAAAAACTAAGGGGGTTATTTTCCAAGCCGTATTATGGGCTTTTCGCATGTGAAAAATGCCTTAATGCATGCGAAAAGCACCATAACACATGGTGCGATGCTAATTTAGAAAAGGGGTGGAGTTTGGGGCAGGATTTCTGGCCAAGTGGGCTGGCTTCGCAATTTGCGAAGCCATATCACACAGTTTTAACGCGGCAAATAACTACACCACTTTCATTTTCGTTAAGCTGTGCGACATGGCTTCATCGCACTTTGCAATGTTTCCGCACACAGTGGTAGATTTTAAAAGGTGCACGTGGGAGTAGATTTGTTCGCGCAACCCGGCGCGAACAAATCTACTCCTGATTTTATAACATGCGCGCGCTGCCACACGCATGTTATAAAATACAGGGTCGGTGTATGCAAGGCTGCGCAAAATCAGCAACCTACGCGCGCCGAGCCATGCAGCCATCCTCCATTCCCTCTGGCCCCCCCACCTTCCCCTCCCTTCCCCTATCTAACCCACCCCCAGCCCTAACAAATTCCCCCCCTACCTTTATTTTACAAGTTATGCCTGCCCGAGGCAGGCATAACTTGCGCACACAGGCTGGCTGCCGGCGTGCCATGTTCCGGTCCGGAGGCTGGTCCGGAGGCCATGGTCACGCCCCTGCAACACCCCTGGGCTGGAACCATGCCCGCAGCCCCGCCCCCGGCCCGCCCCTGATGGCGCGCCGGCCGCGACACACACCCCGACACGCCCCCCCCAGGAAAACCCCGGGACTTACGCACTTCCCGAGGCTTGCGCGCACACTGAGCATATGCAAGAAAGGCTCGGTGCACGCAGGGGTGGAAGGGGCAGGTTTTTAAACGGTTACGCACGTAAGATACTCACATAACCCCTGAAAAGCTGCCCCATAGCGTTTTTAGTCTTTTAAGCTGTTGAGAGAGAAAGAGAGCACCTAACTATAAGGCCCTCGTAGTAGTTAGGTTTTTATACCGCTATAGGAGGCCCACCTATTTACTTGAGGTGAGGTTTAAGTGTTAGTGTAGGGGTTAGGGGCCACTTTGACATTCAGATTGAGACGTACGAACAGAACAGTACCAAGTAGAGGAGAGCCAGACGTGAGTTACCAGAGAGAATGCTAGGCTAATGAGTGAGCTGAGAAAAACTCCTAGTTTGCCAGAAGCAAGGCCAGAGATTGGAGCTACAGGGAGTCCTGGTGAAGACCATGTAGGGTGTCCAAACACTACTGGGAATCTAGAAATAGCTCCTGTGAGAATCACAGAGAAGGTGGCTGTTAGAGCCCCAAGGAGAACAACATAGAATGCCCAGGAGGAGGCAATAGCGAGAAGTTGGAAGTCGGTGCTACAGGTGATCCGGATGAAGATCCTGTAGGGTGCTCTAACACTGCCGGGAATCCAGAGACAATTCCTGTGTGAAGCCCAGAGAGAGAGGGCATGGAAAGGCAAATGAGAGATGCCATGGAGAGCCTAGAGTGTGGTGCTGTGGAGACCCCAGAGAGTGAGGCTGTGGAGGAGCTAGTAACTGGTGTGGGCAAGTGGCCATATGTACAGAAGAGGAGTTCATGGAGAGCCCAGAGGGAGGCGCTGTGGAGAACCTGGAGGGCCCAGAAGGAGGAGCTGTGGAGACTCCAACAACAGAGGATATAGAGGAGCCAAGAAGGGGCTCTACATCAGAGATACCAGATACAGAAAGTGGGAGCAGCCGGTGATAGAGGAACCAACACTTGAGGTCCCTCAATCAGTCCTTATAGCTCCATCGAGGTGGAAGTCAAAATTAAAGGACTAGGGATGTGCACTGTGTGAATGGCACACTGGGTAGTATTCATGACATGGTCGAGGGTAACCCTAAGAAGGGGACTGGGAGGTCTTAGACTCTCCTGGATGAGATCCAGGAGGGAGTAGGGATGCTTGGCCCTATGGGTCCATGCTGAGGGGAGGGGTATGTGAGGCAGTGCCCCTAGTGGTCGCCTATTTACCTGTGCAAGACCAGACTAGACACCTGGTCCACCTTAAATTCCCTAAGGAGAGTATGATCTATGGGTAGGATCCTGCGGGACAGGTGGAGCTCAGAGGGCATAGCTAGAGACTGGGGCATAAGAGCTGGGATCCAGGTGGGTATAATAAGGCCAGGTGTGAGGTCTCCGGGAGGAAGGTAGCTACTGTGCATGGCACTGTCCAAACCTTCAGCTGAGAAGAAGCAACACACTGTAAGTAAAGAGTGTATAACCTCTGAGGGCACCACGGGGAGATTCTGACCGTGGGCCCTTTAAATTTGCATAGGTCAGGTGCGGGCCTGCACACTGCCGAGAGCAACAAAGTATAGAGAAAGAAAGTGGAAAGGGAGATAAAATACATCCTTCTCCCAAGAGGTTTTTTTATTCCCCCTTCGTTAGGCAACCAGTGTTCTTCAATAACTTTCAGTCTCTTTGAAACTGGAGAAAAAACTGGAGAAAAAAGTAAACTTTACAGTTGTCTGGTGCATCAGGATGAAATATTGGAGGTCCCTTAACAGGTTTTGCAGAAAAGGTGGATATTTAGAGGGCATTGCATTGATTTTCTCAGATGCAATGATAGTTGATGTTTTCAGTTTTGGAGTACAATCTCTCCACCACCTCCATTTCCACCTCTCCATCCCCACCTCTCCTCTACCTCAATACATTTTTTCTCTCTCCCTAGCTCTCTCTTAGCACTCAGGCAGTTTTTCACTATGACCTTCCCCATGAAGAACCATGCTAAAATGGCAGAGAAGGTCAGTGTGAGTATGTTAAGAACTGCAGAAAGGTCAAAATAGTTTATTAATAATCACAGAAGTAATCTGAGTGATAAAATTGAATCTGCAAATGATCCAGACTAGGCTTGTGAGCTGGAGACTGAATTCCCCATTTATCATACTACAATTTACCTCAAATGCTTTTGAATGGCAAAAGAAAAATGCATTTAAAATTTACTTATGGGAAAGTAAAAGGAGGATTAACATTATAAATTTGTTTTAGGACAAATTGGATAAGTGTTCTGCTGTACCTTGAAATAAAATGTAGCTTCAAATGTCAGAGCCCTCATCCCTCCGGATTATTTAATAAAGAGAGATTTTTGGATAATCAAGCAAAGCATTTGATAGCAATGAGAAGTTTTCAACAAAAAGATTGCAATTAGTCTCCTGCGCTGTATACCCTGAACTTTCCAAGCAGCAAAGGAGTTTTAAATTATAGTCTTTTTCTGTTGTAAAACTTGTGGTTCCCGAAAACCAAAAAGGTACTCCTTGTCAGTTTTAGCTGCCATTTATCAGTCATTGACATAGTTCCATGGTTCTGAGATAGCCACACTTAAAAGCGACACAATACCCACTAAAACTTCCTCTCCCCATTTATCAGTCACAGAACATTCTCGTGCACGTGCTTTGAGGTTGCTAAATCATTATGACATTACTTGTACGTTCCGCATCATGCTCCTTCTGGTGTCAGAAGCAATACTTGGAAATATCATTTCTTCTGAAGATTTAAATAACATACAAGCTCCATCACAAGTAGAAAGGGCAAGCGAAAAAAAATAAAATTAAAATTGAGATCAGTTTACCCTCCCGAGGCAAAGTGGTTGCACAATGTCAGAGATGCATCTGCGACTTTTCGGTGCTTTCAGCAGTGTGCATTTCTATAATGCGCTATTTGTTTGCAGCCTTTGTGCAATGATGATGTGGTGGTGTTTCAGGATATTCTAAATCTCATGGGATGGCAGGTCATGCGTGGTATCAACAGCAAAGCTGACTTCTACTGTATGTATTCAGTATTAATTTTGTCTACCATTTCTGAATTTTACTTGCTACTTGCTATGACTCCACAGATTTGTTTTTCAAATTTCAGTTTTGCATATTAATAGATTTCTTTCCTGAAACTGAAAGCATATGGACCAGGTCAAATATTTTGTGTGACAGGCACCAGAAAAGCCAGTGCTGATTAATTTTATTGATTAGTTCCAGCTTTTACAATATATAAAACACTGCTGTGCAGTTGATTCATAATCACAAAATAAAAGTTTGTTTTCTTTGTTTCTGGTTTCTTTTTTTTTTTTTTTTTTTCTTCTCTGTCTTCATTTTTTCTACTCTTTCTATAACTGCTTTAGCTTAGGATATCTGCCAAGTTGTCAGCTATGTAAGCTTGATAGTAAGATCCAAGATGGCTGCAATCATACCTTGCTTGGTCCTGTGAGCTCTGATGGCTTTCAGCATCTTTAGCCATGACTCTTCTTACCTGCAATATGGTTAAGCAGAAAGAAATTGAAGGTTTTCCTACCTAGCCTGAGGCTCCCTGAATCAAGTCACAGGATTAGTTTGTCATGCAAACAGTTTCGTCCCTGATGCGGTCCTTGGCAGAGGGAGTTCTTTTATTCATGGGACTCAGAAATTCCTTGGAGCCATAGGGAGTGACTACCACATCCTGGTGGAACAAAGAATACCAACCCTTCCTCTGTATAGTTCTGTCAGAAAGATTACATACCAGTGGACTTACAGTATATCCTGCTGTCTTTGCAGAACACGTTAGATAAGCAATTTTGCTTTACAGGTATAAGGGTGGCCTATATAGTACAAGAGTTATCTTAGCAGCATTAGTAGGAGAACCTGCCACAGAGGGAGTAAGGAGAATCGGAGATCCTATCTGAGGTTTTGGATGGGTGAATGAAGGCAACTTTACTCTACTGAAGATGTTTTATTACAGTCATATTAAAACTGCTTACAATAACAGGTGTTCTCCTAGGAAAGCAGTATGTAAGTGTTCACAGGTGAGTGACACTAATCAGATGGATCATGGGCCAGTAACATTTACTACAAATCTTCAAGAAGCCTTGGCACACTCTACAGAGCATGTGTGTGCTGTCCCATATCACGGATGTCGCACCAGAACAATTTCAGTTCCTACTATAGCTCAAAAGTTATAGGAACCAGCTCCAAGGGGATGTGGGTGGGTTCCATAAGGACTTTCATCCTACTGTCCTAGGAGAACTCTGTTACAGGTAAGCAAATTTTGCTTTCTCCAAAGACAAATAGGATGTTAAATCATCACAGGTGTGGAATCCCTGGCTATAGGATGTTTCCAGTGAAAAAAGGGAAAACAGTGAAAAAAATGGTAACAGGTAAAACTTATTTTTGATGACTGTTGTGTTTAGTGGTCCTCAGGGCAAGCCTGTTCTTGCCTAACCTTGCTGCTCTTAAAGGGCGCATGGTGTGAAAAGGCCAGTAGCAGCCAATGATGACATCACAAGCATGGACCTATAAAAGGTCACTTCATCAGTTCATCCTTGCATCAGCAATAGGAAGACTACCATTGGAAGTGCTAGTTGCCTCAGCATGTTCCTGGTCTTTGTTCCTGTGTTCCTGTTCTTCACTCTTGTGTTTCTGGTCATTGTCTTGGCAGCTCTTCGTCTTCTTCCTGAGTTGCAAGAGCACTAGGGAGCAGTCCCAATTCCGGAGAGGTTAGTGAGCCCTTGGACCATGACACGACTGCAGAGGAGCTCTGTGGAAGCGCCAAGGCAGGCAAGACGTGTCGAAGCATGGGTGGACAGACTGAAGATCAGGAACTCTGACCTCTGCCAAACCTGAACACATCAGAAAGAGACCAAACAATGCAATGCTGGTCTCTGGGGTAGCCCTCCGGCCACTCGATAGCCCTTTCAGATCTGCCGTTTGAAAATGGCATATGCGACAGGATGGACAGCGGTTGAGGACAGACGATGGTACTTGAAATAAGACAAAGACATGGTTGAGATGAAGACACTTGCAGACATGGTCAAGACGGAGGTACTTGAAGACAAGGTCAGGCAAAGGCACTAGGCAAGACTGAGGCACATCAGGAACATTGGCGAGGACACTTGATGAGTGAACAGAAGACAGCAGGGTTAAAACTCAACATGAAGAGGAATCTGGGCAACACTCGAAGCAACCTCTGACCAGGACAGAGAACTTCAGTGACCCAGCGTGATCAACACAACCCCAGCATAGAAAATGCACCAGAAGGTCATCTAGAACTTAAACAGAGGAGGGCAGGCAGCTAGGAGTCGAATCTGGAACCAGGACATCCGAGGACAAGGCTTCCAAAAGAGGAGCTGGAAACAGAGAACGCCTGGAGGCGGAACATCTAAAGACTAAGACATCAGGATAACTAAGACAAGGACATCTGAAGGCACGGACATCTGAAGACTAGGATATCAGGGACATCTGAAGGTGAGGACATCAGGAACATCTGAAGATGAGGGCAGACGAGGACACAGGAACCGATGAGAGACCAGAACATGGAACAAAGATGCAGACGAAGGATCAGGAACCACAGATAAAGACAAGGGGATTCCCCAAAGAAACAGAGTGCCTTGAAGAAGAGAGGATGGATTTCGGAACCTCCTAGATGAAGAGCTGTAACAGCAGAGAATCCAGGAGCAGGCGGCTCCTTGAAAAGGTGAAGACGGACTGGCGAAGGGCCCTTTTATAGGGCTGAAGAGGAAATGCCTGGATGACATCATCAGGAGGGGCTGTGGGGCTACTCCCACCGCGGGCCCTTTAAAAGACTGAAGGAGGCGCGGCCGCACGCCTAAGGAGGCAGGACCCTGGAGAGCGGTGACCCTGCTGTGGAGAAGGAAGCTGGAGGTGGCACTAAGCTGCAGAACAGGGCCCAGCATATGAGGCGGCTTCCTGCTGCAGGAAAGGAGGCTGGGGGTGGCACTAGGCCGCAAGGCGAGCCAGAGGCTTTCTGCCACTGGAGGGGAGAAGAATGGTGGCTCCCAGCCGTGTAGACAGCAGGAGCAGAACAGCAGCTGCGGTGGACCCCAAGTCGCATGGGGGCATGGCAGTGGCTCCCTGCTGCCGTGCCGAGAGAGGAGGACATCGGCAGACTCCGGGCCATGGAGGCAGGGAACGGGCTAAGATGGATTAAGTCAGCGGCCTCCAGGCTGCAGAGGCAGGACGGTGGCGGCTCCAACTGCCCCAGAACACAGGCGGAGGCCCCAGGCCGTAAGAACAGCGTTGGGGCAGCAGGCAGGCAGATGGACTGGCAACAGAAAAGTGAGAGGATGCTTGTGGGCCTATCCATGAGCAGAATCATAACACTTCATCTTCATCCTATGGTTTGTCTTCGTTGTCATTGTCCTCTGGTCAATTCCTCAGTGTCTTCTCCTGCCTACCTCACCTCTCTACCTACCTTTCCATCCCATCTTCCTTCGGATGGATCTCTGGTTTTGACCTTAGCTTGCTTGACACTTGACTATGACTGAACTCTGCCTGCCTGTGACCACTGCCAGACTCTCGACCATGCCTGACCCTATCCTGGCCTGGACTTGCCCATCTTCATGGACTTCCACCTCGTCAACAGAGGCCTGCGCCTGCTGCTTTCAGCATCTGAGGGCTCAACCTAAGGGGAACAAGGGCAAGTATAGGTCAAGTTCCAGTTGGGCATTTCTCATAGTCAGCTTTACCAGCCAATGGTGGGGACCTGTGCCAATTTCACCTCAGTCCAAGGGTCCACGCCTGCAACAAATTGCCTAGGCCATGGACTTGGAAGATGCCACTGCCATCCAGGCCATTCTGAGTCTTGCTCACAGGCTTCAAGAACAGCAGCGCTTTCTGAAACTCCTGATGGTTTCCATGGTGCAATACACCACTCGCCTGGATGCAGCCTCAGCGTCAGCCATACCTGCACAGCCTTCAGCTGCACCATCCGCACTTGCAGTACTGAGTCACTCCCATCCTACATCTACCTGCTCCAGCCTGGTATGCCGGGGAACTGAAACAGTGCTGTGGGTTTTAAACCAGTGCTACATTTACTTTATCCTCCAAGCAGCACTCTTCCCTGTAGACGAGGACATCTGGAGACAGGAACCGGAAAACTGGAATGACAAGGCACAGGATGGACAAGGATGCAAGATCTGATGAGAGACCAGGAACCACGGACGAAGACAAGGGAGCTCCCACAATGAACAAGGGACTTTGAAGGAGAGATGATGGACCTCAGAAGCCTCCTGGAAAGATGAGAAGAGACGAGGAATCTATGAGCAGGCAAGCTCCTTGAGAAGGTGACGAGGATCTGCTGGAGTACCCTTTTATAGGGCTGAAGATAAGATGCCAGGATGATGTCATCTGGCAGGACCGCAGAGCTTTTCCTGCCATGGGCCCTTTAAATATCGTGAAGAGGCACGGCTGCGTGCCTAGGAGAAGCCAGGACCAGGGACAGCGGCGGTGGCATTCTGCCACAAAGAACAGAGCCTGGAATGTTGGTGGCTCCCTGCCGCACAAGAAGAGTAGGTCGGTGGTGGCTCCATGCCGTGAAGGAGTGCAACATCGGTGGTGGCTCCCCCCTGTGGGGAGGAACGGTCAGTGGCGCTCCGGGCCGCAAGAACACAGAGATGTCGGCGGACTCTGGGCTGCAAGGGATGAGCAGCAGCAGTGCTCATGCCGCGAAGAACGGTGGCTATGGCGGCGGCACTTGGGCCGCAATGAAGAACGGTGTCGGGGCTGCAGGGCCAGCAGGACCAGTGAAGTTGAGAGGCTGCTCACAGCAGGGACCCGCGAGTAGCATCGTAACAGTGCATGAGGGTAACTTGGTAGTGTGACGGTTACTACACTTAATCAATAAGCCCTCATGCTGTTGATGCAACTCCAACATTGCTCTCTGCTTCAATGACAGGGGGAAAAGAGGAAAAGGGTAATTAGATTAAGACAGCAACCAACAAGGACATTGAATTGCACAATCTGGGAAAATGAATAAGCATGGGAGTAACTTGCTGATATGGCGGTTACTACCCTTAACCAATAAGCCTTTATGCTGTTGATGCAACTCCAACATTGCTATCTGCTTCAATGACTAGACGGAATGGGGAATTGGACTCAAACAGCAACCAATAAGGGCCCTGACTTTGACAGTGTGGGAAACTGATAATTATAAAGCTGGCTTGTATGGCCAGTAGTTACAACCATAAACCTGCTGGGCAGACTGGATGGACCATTTGGTCCTTTTCTGCCATCTTTTCTATGTTTTCTATGTGTATATGAGCATATTTATTTATTTATTTATTTAAAAACTTTTCTATACCGTCATTTAGTAATTACACCATCACAACGGTTTACAGTTAGGCAGGTATAATCAGTTTGGTTTGTACATTTATCTAGGGAGGTGCCAATCAGTTTTTCGGTTACATGTTTCAAAAATCTATTCTATATGGAAAGTGGATTGGAACTTCCATTTATATGATTCATTGGAAAATCATATACGTTTTAAACTGTCTCTCTTAAATTAATACTTAATTATGATAAAAATAGTAAAGAAAGCAATTACGCTTTTAGGTGACTTTCAGCTGTGAGTAGGTGCGACTGAGTGTTTGTGTGCGACTGAGTGTTTGTGTGTGTGTATGATTAAGCATGTGAGAGAGAGCGAACGAGTGTGTATGTGTGTGTGTATGGTTGACCATGTACACAATAACTCCCTCCTCTCTCCCTGCTAATCCATGACCATCTCAGGTCATCTGGAAATCAAAATTTCCCAGGTATGGATATCAGGAGATTTATTTTATCCTTATTTTTAATTATTGGGTGTTTGATGTTATTCTTTCTCTGAGGGGCCCTCGGAACTCTCTGTCTCGCTGGCTGTTAATGTGGACCTCTTACAGGTTAAGGAGAGGTTTTAGGGCCACTCTTTTACAGGAAGATGCAGTGTTCCCTGATTATGAGTGCCGAGAGTTGGATAAATCTCAAACTTGATTGGTTCCCTGATGGACAACTCCCATAGAAGTAGAAACCAAATCTATCTTGGCCATTAGGGGTCTATAGAATCATGGTCCCCTAGTTTCTGAATTTTAGAAAAGTTTTCACCACTAGAAGAACTGGAAAAATAACATAGAGAAGACTTTCCTCTCAATCCAGGGAGAAGGAATTTGAGGCTTAGTGTGCCTTGTGTTACGATCCTGCTCGCGGAGCCCATCCCGCGATCAGGCATCTTCACTCACCTGCGAACCACTACCATCCAGGCCTCTGACACCACCATTGCCTTTCTGGCTTACCACTTCCGTACGGTCTGACGCCGCCCTGTGAGGCAGGAGAAGCCACTGCTGTTTGTCTTCGCGGCCCTGTGCCGCCGCTGGAGCTCTGCCTCCACAGCGGGGAGTTCCCTGCTGGGATTCCTTGGGTGGCCTGAGACCACCGCTGGTGCTGCCTCCTTCAATGCGGCCCGGAGCCGCTGCCGGGACCTCTTCATCATGCGGCAGGAAGCCGCCTCCGGTCCGCCTCTCTTCGCAGCCTAGTGCCGCCGTTGGGGCCTGCTCCTCTGTCTGTGCAGCCGGGGCGCCACGTCTGTGGTCCTGCTCCTCCCTGGGCCCTCCTCTAGGCGCCGGCGTGCACCTCTTCACACTATTTAAAGGGCCAGCGGCAGGAAAAGCCCGCAGCCCCACTGGAAGTCCTCTTCAGTTCACCTCCTGCCATAGCCCTATAAAAGGGCTCACTTCCAGTTCCTCAGGGCCTTTCATCCAGAATCCACAGTTGGCTGTGTTCCTCTTCGGGTCAAGATCCTCTGTGGTCTTTACTTGTCTAGATAGCTCTTCGTTCTGTGTTCCTGGTCTCCTCATCCTGATGTCCCTGGTCTCATCCTTCGTTGGAACTCCTTCATCGCCTGCTCCATGTCCTGATGCTTCTTGGTCCTGATGACTAGAAGTTCTGTGGTTCCGTTCCTGAGTCTTGATGTTCTGTGTTCCTGATGTCTTGATCCTGATGCCTTCATCTTCGCCTCTGCAACCAATTCCCAGTTTCCTGTGTCCACCTTTCCTGGAGTGCCACCGTCGTGGTCCATGACCAGCCCATGGGGGGCTGTGTAGGGTGCTTTGTGGTACAAGGCCTTCTTCTTGTCTGCAGCGCAAGTCTCCGGAAGTCCCTTGTTTTTAATGTTCTGAGTTCCAAGTTCCGAGTCTTGAATCCTGAATCATGAATCCTGTCCCGGTCTTCGGAGTTCTTTGCCTCCTTCCGTCCATGCCCAGGCGGCTGTGTAGGGCGCGCCCTGGTGCAGGCCTCTACTGAATTTTCAACATGTTCCAGTCTCAAGTTCCATTACTTCGCCTGGAGTCTGCTTCACGCTCAGCGTGTCTGCGACCAGTCATGGGCGGCTGTGTAGGGCGCGCTGCGATGCAGTTCTCACCCAGTACTTTTGCCTGAGTCCTGAAACCTTGCCTGAAACCTTCTGAGTAACCTGAATCCTTGTCTGAGTCCTTCCAAGTTCCAAGTCTTTGTCTGAGTCCTTCTAAGTTCCAAGTCTTCGTCTGAGTCTTCCAAGTAACCTGATTCCTCATCTGAGTCCTTCCAAGTTCCAAGTCTTCATCTTATTCCTGCCCTCAGCCTCCGTCTGGCCTCACGCACTCATCGTTCCCAAGCAGCGGGTTAGAAATGGCTTTCGAGTGGCTGGAGGGGTACTCCTGAGACCAGCATTGCGTTGCTGGGTCTCCTTGGTGCGTGTAGGTCAAGCGGAGGGCTGATCCTGCTTGGTGCCTGTTCCGAGTTCCTTGCCTTAGTTCCAGTCCTGCTTGTTCCTGCTCCGCCTGTGCTTGTATGCCTCAACGCCCACAGTGTGGCTCAGGGCTCCTCTCTGAGTCATGCCGTGGTTCAGGGGCTCATGCTCTCCCATGAGCTAGCGGCCACACCTGTATCAGGATCTGTAGGTCATGATTGCAACACCTTGAATCCCCCTTCTGAAGCAGAAGTTCAGGAACTTTCTGTTTAGAGGAGATGCAAACAGATCTACCACAGGCATCGCCCACTCACTTAAGAGGTAATTTTAAAAGGGGTTATACATGTAAATGTACATACTATTGCAGCAATTTTAAAAAGCCTTTCAATGGCATATATTGTAGCAATTGTCAAAAGCCCACTTAATTAGGTAAAGTGCATTTACAGAGCGGTATTTTTCATAAAAATAGCATGTACACGTGTAAGTTATGTTGCGCTTCCTGGCCGCGTAAGCTCCGCAGCTGGGCCTGCTCAGCTCTCCCAGCTGTCCACGAGTGCAGGACTCCCTTCCTCTGGAGGCCCCGGCCATCCCCGTCGCTTTCTCCAACCTGTTGCGGCTCCGGCGGTGTTGCAGGCCTCATAGCGGAGCTCCCGCCAGGGCTCCGCATCCAGCGTTTCCTCAGCCCCGCCCCTAGGCACGCGAGCAGCCAGTGTCACAAGCTTTAAAGGGCCAAACGCAGGAAACCCAGACCTGACGCTCCCTGATGACGTCTCCGACCCTTAGTATATAAGGCAGGGCTCAAACCCATGATCCATGCCTTGGCAATCGGGTCGATCACTCTGTAATAGCAAGTTTGCCTTCCTGCGTTTCCTGTGTCTCCTATTCCAATCTCTCTGTTGCAGTGTCTCCTGTGTCTCCAGTTCCAGCGTCTCCTGTGTTTCCAGTCCCAGTGTCTCCTGCTCCTTCATCTCTCCATTCCTGGTAGTATCATTTGGACTGATCTCACGGTACTGACCTCTGCTTATTCTTGACTACTCCTTGATTGCTGTCTGCCCTGACCTCTGCCTGGAACTCTGACTATCCTTCTTTGCTGCCTGCCCTGACCTCTGCTTGGAACATCGACTACTCTCATCTGCCGCCTGGAACCTGATTTCCTGCTTGACCTCACTATGCCTGGACTGACCTTGCTACTAACCCTGCCTGGCTGATCAGTCTACTTATTGACTCTGGCCTTGATTCTAGCTATACACTCGGACACTCTATTCCGGCCTCCTGCGACCTCCAGTTCTCCATGTCTGAACACCGACCACACACCCTTGTTCGTGGTGGGCACTCCTTTGAACTTCCTCTCTAGGAGACCCTGGGAGGCCCACCTAAGACCAGGCGGCCTGGGTAACCAAGGGCTCAATCTGAGGGAACCCCAGTTTGCTTTTGGTGAAACTCCAGCTAGCCTCTGTCTCTTCCTGTGCTCCGCCTCCTAGTGGTAGACGCTCTCATGTCCAACCGGAGGGTCGTATCAATCCTGCACCAAGGCAAGGGTCCACTCCCAGCACAACAGGTTGCCAAGTCCAGGGACTTGGCGGAGTCTCCTGCCTTGCAGGCCATCCCTGGCCTAGCAGCTCACATCTGAGAATAACAGCAAACCACTGAGGCACTGACTTCTTCGATGGAGAGACTACGGTCTCAGCTAGAAGAGGCCATCATGACCAACTCCTGGGGTTGGTCTCAACCAGCGCCCTCACGGGCATCTCTGTCCCTTCCTGCTCCACCTCACTTCAATGGAGATCCACGCCTCTGTCGAGGTTTCCTCAACCAATGTTTCATGCAATTTACATTGTTGCCTGAACGTTTTCCAAGTGAGAAAACCAAGATCACTTTCATACTCTCACGCCTTGAGGGGAAGGCCCTGGCATGGGATTCTCCACTTTGGGAACATTCAGATGACATCCTCCGTTATCTCTCTCATCTCTGTGTTCAAGCAAACATTCCAGGACCCCGGCCGACAGGCGGTTATGGGTCACCAGCATCTCTGTCAAGGCTCACATTCGCTCACCGAATTCATGGTGGAATTCAGGGCATTAGCCACCGAACTTGGCTGGCAAGAGGACTGCCTAGGGGCAATCTATCTGGATGGCTTATCTCCTACCCTCAAGGATGAGCTGGCCGCTCGCAAGATTCCCACATCTCTAGATGACATCATCACCTTGGTTGGCAAGATTGATCACCGCCTACACCAGCGACATCTGGAGGCAAAAGCCTCTCGGCCTTCTACCGCATGCCCAGTCCGGGCCACAAGTCCGCAGCTGAAGGCCTTATCAGCGCCTCCTCCATGAACAGAGAAGCCTATGCAAATCAACCTCGGGCGCTTATCCCCTGAGGAGCGCCTTCGACGAAAAAGAGAAGGCATTTGCCTGTACTGCAGTGGCTCCAGACATCTCTTACAAGCCTGTCCAGTTCATCCGGGAAACTGCAGAGCCTGAGCCTGGTGGGGGTTTTGAGCTTGGGCGCCACTGTTACTGACCCCCAATTACTACTTCCTATCTCTCTTTTCCGAGAGTCATGAGCCTTTGCCACCACTGCCCTTGTGGATACCGGGGAGAGTGGCAATTTCATCTTGGCCGATATCGTCAAACTTCTCCAAATTCCACTCCAGCCTTTGGATATTCCTCTCAAGATTGAATCCATCCAGGGAGAGCACCTTCCTGGATGCATCACTCATTGCACCCTAGCTTTCCGCCTCTCCGTGGGAACTCTCCATGAAGAGGAGATCTCATTATACATCCTAAAGCGTTCCACGCACCCAATAATCCTTGGACTGCCATGGCTCCAGGTGCATGGACCGCAATTCGATTAGCAATCCATACAGCTATTCCAGTGGGGACCCCAGTGTCAACACCGCTGACTACTTCAAGTGTCTCCAGAAGTCACTGTGTTGAACTCTACAACCCTGTTGCCTGCTCCATATACAGACTTCCAAGATGTATTCTCTAAACAGAATGCTGACATCCTACCTCCGCTCTGGAAGTTTAATTGCCCCCTTGAACTCCTACCAGGTACCACACCTCCCAAAGGCAGGACCTACCCTCTCTCAATACCTGAGACTAAAGCTAAGTCTGAGTATATTAAAGAAAATCTTGACAAGGGATTCATAAGACTGTGGCATCCATCGCTGCTCGACGCCCTCACTCCGCCCTCTTTTCCTCTGTGGTAACTCCCTCCTGCTCTGATGGATGGTTAGCTGCCACGGCGTCTCCTTGCCATCTCTCTCCGGCGTCCCCGGACCGGCACGACACTGCGGACCCGCCATGTTGTCTGATGACGTAGGGCGTGCATGCGCTCCGATTGATGTACCAGCAAGGGCGCGAACCTCAGGGGCATCCCCTTTGGATGACGTCATCCGCTTCCAATATATAGGTCTCAGTATTTACTAACGAATTGAGTTAGCAAGGATTCGTCCAAGCTACTCTGCCTCCTCGGACTTACCAGGGATAACTGCTCCTCGGGGGCCTTTCTCTCTTTTCTTTATTTCAGATTGCAGATAGGAACCGGTACTCGCTCCTCGAGGGCCCATGTTCCTGAACACTCTGAAGATTCTCTACTGCCTGGAAGCCATCGCAGATACAGACATTTGTGAGTTACCATCGCTCTCTCAGAGCTTTCCCTGGATCCAGGTACTCGCTCCTCGAGGGCCTAACCCTTTCCAGCTACTGAGCTTCTTTAAGACCGTATGTGAGTTTTGTCATCCAGTTCTGGCTATGAACATGGCATACCCTGTCTACTCACTATCTATAGTTTCTCTCCAGCTCAGTAACCCTGGGATCGCTGTTCCAGTACCTGAGGGACTTCAGCCCTGCCGGGCATATATCCTCACTACTGCCACCTCTGGTGGTTCTACTAACCTGTCTAATAAAAGAATTATCTGTGTCTGTCTCCATACCCAAGCCTAGCCAGTGGTCCCTCTCAGGATATCCTCCTGGGGCACTTTCATCTGCCATCGGCCCAAGGATCCACCTATCTACATTCCTCTACAGCTGGGTGCCCTCTCCAAGCACTCCGCTGGTAACAGATTGCTACTCCTTACCCATCAGGAGCCTTCAGCAACAGATTCATAATAGATTGCAACTCCACAGTCTATACCTTAATGGATTGTAACTCCTCCTTCCACAGGAGCAAATTCATAACAGATTGCTAACTCCTCCCTTCTTGAGGAGTAGAGTCATTGGGAGTATTTCCTACCATGGGAGGGCTTCGGCCCTGAGGAGAACTGGTAGGAGCCCTCCCGCCACATCTATGACAAACAGCTCCTCCAGGACTTCCACAGAGACCACCCTAACAAACCAAAGCCGGTAAGGGGGAGGCCTAGAAGGGGGGGTACTGTTCCGCTTCCCAGCCACGTACGCTCCGCGGCCGGGCCTGCTCACCTCTCCCAGCCATCCACGAGGCAGGACTCCCTTCCTCTGGAGGCTCTAGTCGTCCCCGTCGCTCTCTCCAACCCGCT
The DNA here is from genome assembly GCF_901001135.1 of Rhinatrema bivittatum. Classification (NCBI taxonomy): domain Eukaryota; kingdom Metazoa; phylum Chordata; class Amphibia; order Gymnophiona; family Rhinatrematidae; genus Rhinatrema; species Rhinatrema bivittatum. The sequence goes on from NC_042615.1 coordinate 759,525,776, forward strand.
GTTGCTCTGGTGGTGTCACAGGCCTCACAGCGGATCTCCCTGCTGGGGCTCCGCATAAAGCGTCTCCTCAGCCCCACCCCTAGGTGTGTACGCAGCCAGTGTCAAGAGCTTTAAAGGGCCAAGCGCGGAAAACCCAGACCTGATGCTCCACAATAACGTCTCCGACCCTTAGTATATAAGGCAGGGCTCAAACCCATGATCCCTGCCTTGGCATTCGGGTCAATCACTCTGTGATAGAAAGTTTGCCTTCCTACGTTTCCTGTGTCTCCTGTTCCAGCTTCTCCTGTGTCTCCAGTTCCAGCATCTTCTGTGTCTCCAGATCCAGCTTCTCCATGTGTCTCCAGTCCCAGTGTCTCCTGCTCCTTCGTCTCTCCATTCCCGTTAGTACCCTTCCGACTGATCTCATGGTACTGACCTCTGCTTGTTCTTGACTACTCCTTGATTGCTGCCTGCCCTGACTTCTGCCTGGAACTCTGATTTCTCTCTGAGCGTGCCTGCCCTGACCTCTGCCTGGAACTCCGACTATCCTTGATCGCTGCCTGACCTGACCTCTGCCTGGAACATCGACTACTCTCGTGTGCCGCCTGGAATCCAACCTCCTGCTTGACCTCACTATGTCTGGACTGACCTTGCTACTGACCCTGCCTGGCTGACCATTCTACTTATTGACTCTGGCCTTGATTCTAGCTATACTCTTGGACACTCTATTCTGGCCTCCTGCGACCTCCAGTTCTCCTTGTCTGAACACCAACCGTGCACCCTTGTTCGTGGTGGGCACTCCTTTGAACTTCCTCTCTAGGAGACCCTGCGAGGCCCATCTAAGACCAGGCAGCCCGGGTAACCAAGGGCTCAACCTGAGGGAACTCCGGGTTGCTATTGGTGAAGCTCCAGCTAGCCTCTGTCTCCTCCTGTTCTCCGCAGGCACTCTCCGGGTCCAACCAGAGGGCTGTACCAATCCTGCACCAAGCCAAGGGTCCTCTCCCAGCACAACAAGTTGCATGTGTATGCATATATGCTATTTTATAAAAAACAAGAGTACACGTATATTTTTTATTTTGTGCATACATTTTAAAGGAGAAAAGGGGGTTGTCTAGGGGTGTTTAAGATGGAGTTCTGAAGTACATGTGGTAGTTACTATTTTATAAGAGGTGTAATTTTCAGTATTTCTCAATTGGGAACAGTATAGTTTTTTGTTTTTGTTTTTCTTTTGATAGCCTCCTTTACTCTGCCATTCAACCATACAGATTTATTGTGGGACTACTTGGTGGGTCTTTGGTGCTCTGCATTTATTACTAGTGGTCCTTCTAAGCATATATTCTGAGAAAGTTACAAATGCTAATGTGGGAATTTGCTTTCAGCTGCCTCCACTGTGCTTCCCTGTTTGTGCCAGTGGGCTTTTAAATTGCAAGCTTGACTTGCACTTTTACAATTATGTATTCTTCTTCCTATGCAAGGAAGTGATAATGTAAACTTTTCTTAAATCTGGCCTTAAAAGGCTAACCTAACTATATATGTTCACAGTTGATTGATTTATTTATTTAACAGTTTTTTATACCGACCTTCATAGTAAATAACCATATCGGATCAGTTTACATTTAACATAGGGTATAACTGAAGGAACAATTCAGGTAAACAATAAATAACCATAGATAGGAATAAGTCAAAGTTACAATCAACGGGAGTCAAGAACTTGGAAGCTTAAAACAAGCTGGAAGGAAGATAAAGGCAAGTATTAATTATGAAAGTTGATGAATTTGAAATTACCGTAAGTTATTTCAAAACAATATTTTGTGCAAGCAATGAAAGAAAGCCAAAGAATATTTGAATATTCAGAATTATTTTTTTCTGAATTGTTGAATCAAGCTTTAATATATTCTTTCTCTATCTCCTTTTTTTCTTTTCATAAAATCAACCTATATGAACTTGTTTTCAGACCCACACAGCTGTAATTGCTATTTAGCATAGGGGACAAAACCAAACAGTTCTGGTTCTCTGGATCAGAAGTGCCTTTGTTTTGGAAAGCTGTCACTTCCCAAATGTAAACTACCATGCCAGGATCTGTGTCTCCAGCGCAGGTTTCGAGTTCAGCATCCATCTCCTCCTGGGTTTACAGCAAGTTGTGAGTCCATGAGGAATCTTTCAGCAAAGTTCCATGTCCTTGTTTATTCGCAGTTTCCCCCCTGTGAGAGAGGAATCATTTTCTGGGATGCTCTTGGAAACAAAGGGATATTTATTTTGTACTCATTTTTCATCCTTCTTATTTATGCACTTCAACCAATCATGATTTCTGAACTGACTGCCAGAGAAGTAATAGTTTGTTTACTTTCCCTGAAGGAAAAAGTTCCTTGGTTCCATCTTGGATAGCTTTCATTTTAATTTTTTTTTAAGGGCTTGTCCCCCTCACGTACAAATACCTTTTGGTTCTCAAGATGCAGATTTAATTACAAAGGCTGTAATCTATTATTTGGTGCCCATTCCTTCTGAGCAAAAACCAGAGTTCCTCAGCTCTAAAGTGGCAGTAGAGGTTGCACTGATCGTGTTTCCAACTGCCGGGAGGCTGAAATACCTTTGGAATAGCCAGAAGGGATCATCTGCAATATGCTTTAGTACAAACCAGCAGTGACGATTTTCTGCCAGGTCATGCCAGGTGACCAACCCTGGATGTTTTTAAAATGCTTTTCATTTTCTCTGTTGCTGGAAGGTGGAGGCTGCCACTGGGCCTACCCTGGTACCTGCTTTTTTAAATTTATTTATTTAAGAAAATTGCTTCTGCAAAGCAGAATTAACCTGTTCTTCTCTGGTGATCTATGTATCTAATTTGTATTGACCTGCCCTTTTCAAATTGTTTTTGGATTGTGAGCATCCAGAAACACTGAATTAAAAGAGTTCAGGTTTTTTGTTTTTAAATCAGGCCCATCTCCATTTAGAACTGGAGTACAGGGAGAGTTTGGTGTGGCTCAGGTTATCTGAACTGTAATTGCTACTGGTCTTGATCTAGCCTAAGCTGGCTCTTGTGGATTCAGGCTCAAACATTAGTTCTTTTAAGGAATCGCTCAGTTCTACAGAACACAAAACAAACTTTGGAATGGTATACAAATATAAATATGTTTTTTTTAAATTGCAGTTCTTATTTGAATTCCCATAAGCAAAAACAACAGTCCAATGTTATTTCATTTACCAAAAGCCTTTAAAAAAAAAAAAAAGCCTAGCATATGTCTAGATCCATTCAACTTCTGGTCTCTGTCCAGTAGCACCTTATAGTTCATTGCTCAAAAATACACATGCACTAAAGTTTAGCATGCATACTAAGGCTATTTAGTATTCACAAGAAAATAGCATGCAACGTATTAATGCCTTAGCTTGCATGCTAAATTGGGCTCCAACAGTGTTAGTTATGTGCTAAAAATAGCATGCACCAACATGCAAATAATGGAAAGTCAGCTGCAAATGAGGCTTTAGCAAGCATGCACAAAATAGAGGGTACAAGAAAGCCTCCTTACAGGTCATGAGTAAGGCATCAACCAGAGTGCTGTGTTCAGTTCTAGAGGCCATATCTCAGAAAGGATAGAGAAAGGCTAGAGACAATCCAGAGAAAGGCAACCAAAATGGTGCGGGCTGTGTACTGATGGAGGCAAAATGGGGAGGGGGGTTATGATACAGACATTTAAATATCTGAAAGGTATTAATGCTCATGAAGCAAAGATATTTCAATGGAAATAAAGTTGTATGAAGCTCAAAGGGCATAGACTTAAAAACGTCAAGAAATATTTTTTCATGGAGAGGGTAGTGGATGCCTGGGATACCCTCTGGAAGGAGGAGGTGGTGGAGATAAAATTTAAAAACACATGGAATAACACAGAGGATCCCTAATGGCAAAAAAATAGTAATGAAGTGCTGGGATAATCTGCATGGAGCAGCAGTTAGAGCCTAACAGCAGTGGTATGAGTGAATTGTGCTTTTAGAAGGCATGCAATAACCGACACGGAGCAGCAATTTCAACCCTAAAAAGCACATGGGAGAAGGGGGAGAAGAGGTGGCAGGGTTCCATGTGGGAATTTCTATAAACATCTATCCAAAGAGGACAAATTGCTACTGAGTAAACTGAATGGACCATTTTGGTCTTTATCTGCCATCATTTATTATGTTACTATGAAAATTAAATCTCTGGATAAGAGATGTGTTGATGTATATAGGGGGAGGTTGCCTTTTGGATGGGGTGGTTGCTTTTTGGGGAGTTTTATGTTGTTGTGTTTGTGGTTTTGGTTTGTTTCACTTTCTCTCATGCAATTTATTTGTTTTTGTAAGGTTTAGTTGGTTTTTTTATTTATGCATTATTTCAACCCTAAAAAGCACATGGGGGAAGGGGGAGAAGAGGTGGCAGGGTTCCATGTGGGAATTTCTATAAACATCTATCCAAAGAGGACAAATTGCTACTGAGTAAACTGAATGGACCATTTTGGTCTTTATCTGCCATCATTTATTATGTTACTATGAAAATTAAATCTCTGGATAAGAGATGTGTTGATGTATATAGGGGGAGGTTGCCTTTTGGATGGGGTGGTTGCTTTTTGGGGAGTTTTATGTTGTTGTGTTTGTTGTTTTGGTTTGTTTCGCTTTCTCTCATGCAATTTATTTGTTTTTGTAAGGTTTAGTTGTTTTTTTTATTTATGCATTATTTCCTGGATCAACAAAATAATTATCCAAAGATATTTTTGTACCCTAGATAATTGCAAGAAGACCTTATGAGACTGAGAGACTGGGTATACAAATGACAAGTGAAATGTAATGTGGACAAGTGCAAAGTGAGGCACATAGGGAAGGGCAACCCAAATTATAGTACATATTGCAAAGTTCCTGTTGCGCCGGAGGTGGACTCTTGGGCCGAGGTGGGGTTGACACAACCCGTAGGTAAGGACCTATAGGTCCCCATTGTTGGCAGGCGGAGTGGGCTGATGGATGGAGGCCAGCTGGCACTTCACCATTACCAGCCTTCGTTCCCTGCGGGTTGAGCCTTTGGGTGCCGGGGCTGGCTGGACTTAGGTGGGCCTCCATATGTTGTCGTCGATCAAGAGATCGAGGTCAGCCCAGAGACAGCAGGAGAGAGATGGTACCAGTCTAGTACTGGACGAGGTAGTGTCCCGGAAACTCGGGCACCAAAGGAACAAAGTCAGACAGGGGGCGCCCAAGCAAAAGCAGGCCGAAGCCTGAATAGGCCAAGTCCAGGGCGTAGGCTGAAGAGACATCGTAGAACAAGCTTGAGTCAGGGCTGGCGGCTATCTACAAGCTTGAAATTTGAAATCTGAATTCTGATCATGGAGATAGTCAAACATAGTCAGGCGATGCAGAGGTCTGGGTCTGGAGAGAGGCAACGGAGTAGTCAGGCGATGCAGAGGTCTGGGTCTGGAGAGAGGTAACGGCATGGGCAGGCAAAGCAGAGGTCCGGGCTTGGAGAGAGTCAACGGCGTGGTCAGGCAAAGCAAAAGTCCGGGCTTGCAGAGAGTCAACGGCATGGTCAGGTTAAGCAGAGTCAAAGTCCATGTAGGCAATCCGAGGAAGGGTTGGAGAACAGGAAAGTAGGAGCGAAGGAAACAGGAACCAGGGTCAGCGAGGAACAAGAACACAGGAATGAGATGAATCTCTCAGGAGGCAACGAGTTCTTGACCAGTGAGGATACCTGTTGCAAAGCAAAGCTAGGGAGCAGAATCTGGGCTTTACCAGTGCTCCACTGACGTCATCATCCGGGGCCACGGCTCGGTTCCCGCCACGAGCCCTACTTAAGGTTTAGTGATGAGTGTGCGAGACTAAGGAGGGGCACGGCGCCGAGTAGCAGCATCTCTCTGCGGGCCATGCGGAGAGGCCCGGCGTGGAGCAGTAGAGGTGGTAGCTGGACTGGAGACACCAAGGTCTGTAGTTGAGCCAGAGGCACCAAGGGTGGCCCAAGGATGAAGCCGATGGCCTACCACTGCCAGAGACGAGGGACCAGGCACTGGAGTTACTGAAGAGAAACGAGGGGCCATGCCACTGGTCTGCCGCGGACAGCACGCGTAACAGTTCCACTTTGGGAGTCTCTACCCAGAAAAAGGAAATAAGTGTCATTGTTGATAATACATTGAAATCTTCTGTCCAGTGTGCAGCAGTAGCCAAGAAAGCAAATAGAGTGCTACGAATTATTTGTAAAGGAATGGAGAATAAAATAGAGAATATCAGAATGCCTCTGTATTGTTCCATGGTGTGACTGCACCTTGAGTATTGTGTGCAATTATGGTCACCGTATCTCAAAAAATATATAGCAGAATTAGAAAAGGTACAGAGAAGGACAACTAAAATGATAAAGAGGATGGATCAATTTCCCTATGAGGTAAGGCTAAAGAGGTTAGGGCTCTTCAGCTTGGAAAACAGATGCCTGAAGGGAGTTATAATAGAGGTCTATAACATAATGAATGAGTAGAATAGGTAAACATGAATAAGTTGTTTACTCTTTCAAAAAAGTACAAAGACTAGAAGCAGGGCCAGCATAACCCACTGTGCAAATTGTGCACTTGCACAGGACAGCGGCCTGAAGGAAGCAGCAGCTTGGGAGGCACTGGGGCCCAAAAGACAAAGCCATGGAGCCAGCCAGCAAAATAAAAACAATGCCACCGCCAATAGACTGCAATTCATCATGCACCCGAGATGAGAAAGAGACAGCTGCCTACCTGGCGGAAACCCTCCAGATGTCCTGGAAAAGCCAATGCTGCAGAGTTGTCCAGTGGTTCTGGGGCTGCCCAGCGGTTCCCAACCCACCACGTGGCTGAGATGAGAGAACTATGGGGCCACCCGGCGGTCGTTAACCTGCCGTGCAGCCAAGATGAGAGAGCCGCAGGGCCTACCAGTGATTCCCAATCACATATGCGGCCAGAAGAAAAAAGACCATGAGGCAGTTCCCAACCTGCCCCTCAGTGGAAGTGAAGAAGAAGAGGGCCCCAGGCTGCCGAGAGAGACCTTGGTATGTGTGAGGGAGCTGCTGTGTGTTAGCATGTATGTGTGTGTGTGTGTGTGTGTGTGTGTGTGTGCGCGTCCGAGCATCATAGCATGTGTATATGAGAGGGAGTGTGTTTGTGTTTGTCTGAGCATGTGTGTTTGAGAGGGAGTACTGAAACAACTGCAGAGACCGACCAAGCTCTAGGGAAATGGAGGAAGAAGTCTGAATAGTAGCAAGTTCTTTTCAGCTGTAAATTCTGCAGTTTATATCAGGAAAGGTTGTGGTACTGAAGCACACGGTGGGTGGGAATCCAGGCCTGCCACTTCTCTTTGAGTATGTGTCTGTTATGATTATTGATGTTTGGGTGGATCCTTGGACACTGTGGCAGCTGACCACACCCACGGGGGGGGGGGGGGGGGGGCAGTCCCTTGAGGGACCACGGTGTCAGGCTAGACTCTGGACACATAAACACAGATTTGAATCTTTTATTATACAGTTTTGGAAACCACCAGAGGTGGCAGTAGTGAGTAGTGGATGTTGAGCCCAGCTGGGCAGGTCTCCCACAGAATGCTGGAACAGCAAATCCTCTACTAGGCTGTGCTGTAGTGAAAAGAGACTGAAAGTTATGAGTACACAATGAGAAACATTCAGTCCCAGGTAGAATTAGGAGAAGCTCTGAGATAGGGAGAGCAGGTCCTCGAGGAGTGAGTACCTGATCCCTTGTAGCAGAGAGACTCAGTTCTATTGTACTCACGTAGCAGTAACAGAGATTCCACTAGACGAGAGGTCTGGCACCAGAACAGAGGGCAGGCCCTCGAGGAGCGAGTACCTGGTTCCAGTGAAGCAGTACTGTGGAAAAGATGGAAGTTGTACTCACAGATGGAAACTGTTAGTGAAGTCTTCCAAGTAGAAAGGTTTGAAGATGCAGGCAGCGACTCAGGGAACATGGGCCCTCGAGGAGCAGTACCGGTTTCCTGATAGCACCTGAAAGAAGTAGAAGAGGCCCCAGAGGAGCGGGTACCCTGTTAGCAATCCCGAAGGGTGTAAGAGTTCCAGATAGCGCTGGAGTGGCAGAGTAGCTTTGCTACGAAGAGCGAATCCCATCCGTAAGGGTTTCATTGCTAATTCAACGAGCTAGCAAATACTGTAGGCTTAAATATCCGAGTGTGACGTCATATCAGGAGGACGCCCCTGAGGTTCGTGCCAATGTGGAAATAAAGATAAGAGCATGGCGGGAGGCAGCACCAAAGCCAGTCCAGGGATGCCGGAGAGGACGGAAAACAAACGCCGCGGCAGCCAGTAGTCTGAGGTGAGCGGGAGGAGCCGCAAGTAGTGAGAGGTAGGCGGTGTGAAGCCGTCGTAGACCGATGGTCGCAAAAGTGTCTGAGCATGTGTGTGTGAGCGTGAGAAGTGTATGTGTGTTTCTGAACATGTATATGCACTTGTATGTGTGTGCATCTTAGCATGTATGTGTGTGAGAGAGAAGGATCTTGCGTGTATGTGAGTAGGTGCATGTAAGAGGGAGCATGTGTGAGTGTATGTGCTTCTGAGCATGTGTGTGAGAGAGAGGGTGAGTGTGTGTGAGTATACGTATGTAAGTGGGAGCATGTGTGTGTATGAAAGAGAGGGAATATGTATGTATGTGTGTGGGAGAAACAGCATATATGTGTAAGTATAGAAATATCTATATCTATGAGAGAGGGAGGAGAAAGTTTTTGGATCCTTCTCCCACGAATCCAAGACAATCTCAGAGTGGCAAGAAATCAAAAGTTCCCAGGTATGGAGAGCAAGAATTATTTTATCCTTATTTGTTGTAATTTTGGGGTATTTGCTGTTTTGAAATATTTTACTGGTGTTTGGGAAATTTAAAACAAATTGTATATGTTAATTATTGTATCTTCCATTCATCAGCTGTTTTGAAATATTATTTTTAATAGTATGTTTATACTATTAATATTAATATATTTATTATATTTCTTGATTTCATTGTTTAATGCCTGAGAATTGATAGTTGTGTTTGTCCATTGTTGCACTGCATACAGAGTCTGACATAGCGGTTTCCAGATCAGTTTTTGCCTACATGTTTTTATTATACTTTATGGTTTCTATTTTTCTGTATTTGGTGAGGATCTGCATGTGTGACTGAGGAGAAGCCTTCTGCTAGCGATAGGAATCTATAGCAGTTGGTTTGTTCTGTTTTCCTAATAGGACCTGGAGCAGTATATGCAATGTTGCCTTTTCATAGGTAGGCTTATTACTTTTCAAGTGCTAGCAGTTAGTGCTGTTTTGGTATGGTAGGTTTGTTATTTTAATTGTAATGTACTCATGGCTGTCACACATTACAACAAACATAATGCCATATCGATTCCAAGTGTCTTTTTTGCAGGCTTTTCTGTACATGTAAATATAATTATACATGTTGTGATATTTTTACCTTAGAATACTGTACTTTGAATACGCTTTCTCATGTAAAATCTGTTATTATAAATGCATATTTCTTAACTTTGTGCATGGGGGGGGGTGCCAAGGGTGTAAGATTTGCCTAGGGCACTTAATACTCTTGCATTGGCTATGGGTTCCAGGGTAGGGGGTAAAGACATGAAGGGTGGTGGTGACAGTTTTAAGTCGCTGGAAGGAGCTGGGCTTTTTCTGGTGGCCTGAAACAAAGACTGAATGAAAGCAGGGGGCGGGTGCACAATGATTGTTCACACAAAGTGGAAACAAAGCTAGCACCAGCTCTGACTAGGGGACAAACAATGAAGTTACTAGGTAGTACATTTAAAATAAATAGGAGAACATATTTTTTACTCAATACATAGTTAAACTCTAGCATTCTTCGCTAGAGGATGTGGTAAAAAAAAATGATAATGTAGTAACTAGGTTTAAAAAATGGTTGGACAAGGTCCTGGAAGTAAAGTCCATTAGCCATTATTAAGGTGTTCTTGGGGAAATCCACTGGTTATCCCTGGGATAAGCAGCTTGGAATCTATTTATCTTTTGGGATCCTGCCAGGTTCTTGTGACCTGGATTGGCCACTGTTGAAAACAGGATACTGGGCTTCATAAACCCTTAGTCTGACCCAGTAATTCACTCTGTATGGCAAAAAGAGCCAGACTATATTGTGACGAAAGTTAGGAGATCAGCACTGGATGACACAGAATTAGGTCAACACCACTTTTATTTTCATTGAGGCCAAGATGAAATATATGTTTCCCAATGGAAAGTGCAGCGTGCTCTGTGCAGGGTGCATGGAAACTTTCTTTCAGCCTGAGTTATTAGAACGCTTCTGATAACCAAGAAACCATTGAGATCACTGGAATCCAAACAAGAGCTGTGTCAGCACAACAAATATGATATTCAAAAGCACTATCTGAAATGCATGCCAGGGAAAGAAAATAGTATCTTGGTTATACGGTCTCTTAGATGCTGATGCCTGTGTCAATGAGAATTCCCTTAGTGAAAGTTAGAAAAAAAATTAGTAATGTTAAGATTACATATTGACATTGTAATTTTTTCTTATTCTATTGATACATGCATTTTTTAACATACAATTTCAATTAAATAAATCTTCATATAAAATAACCGTGCACTCATTGCAATGTTGTATAATATAACAAAATAAGAAATACCATACTGGGTCAGATCAAGGGTCAATCAAGTCTAGCATCCTGTCTATGACAGTAGGCAATCTAGATCACAAGTACCTCGCAGGATCACAAAGAATAGATTTTATTCTTCTTATTTTTATCTATATATTCATTTAAAAGATTTATATCACATGTACTCCATGGCAGGGTAAAACAAAAAAATATATACAACATTTTTAGACGTATATGTTGCGGTCGCGGCCGCCACGGGGGCGTCCGAGCCCTTACCTTCCCTCCAGGTCCCGGGTCTGGGCCACGGTCCGCAGGCTCGGAGCTCGTGCGGGCAGCATGGGCCTAGTTCCTCCTCGTGGGAGACGCCGCCGGCCGTCGCGGGGGACTCCTCCCCTTCGGGGGAACGCACGCGCGCGACGGGAGGGTTTTTCTGCTGTCAGCACCCGGATGTGCTGACACGCCCCCCGTGATGTCAGACGCCGGGTAGGGATTTAAACCGGGACCCGGGGCTTTTCGAATTGCCTTGCAACGAGGTTCCTTCCTTGAAGTACTAGTTGCCTTGCTGCTACCCGGTTCCTGATTCCTGTTGCCTGCACTTGGATTCCAGCTTGTCTTCTGCCTGCCTTGATCCCGGTTCGTGACTCCGATTCCAGTTTGTCTTCTGCCTGCCTTGACCCCGGTTCGTGACTCCGATTCCAGCTTGTCTTCTGCCTGCCTTGATCCCGGTTCGTGACTCCGATTCCAGCTTGTCTTCTGCCTGCCTTGATCCCGGTTCGTGACTCCGATTCCAGCTTGTCTTCTGCCTGCCTTGACCCCGGTTTGTACTCCGATTCCTGCTTGCCTGCCATCTGCCTAGACTCCGGTCCGTACTTCACTCCTGGGCTTCTTCACCCTCGCCTAAGTCCCAGCGGTCCGGGTCCCTACGGGCTTCTCCTGGGGGGACCTCGGACTTCCAGGGCGAAGACTCCTAAGACCTTGCGACCCGGGCTCTCACAGCTCCTCTGGAGGAGTCGCGGGTTTCCAGGTGAAGCTCCAGTTGCCCAGTGGGAGTTCTGCCTCCCGACTGTTCCCGCCGGGCAGTCGGCCTAAGGATCCACTTCCGGATTTTGTCTATCACAACAGTTTGCAAGGCCATGGATCCGGCAGACCTCGCCGGGCTACAGGCCATTCCGGGTTTGGCCCAACGCTTAGTTCAGCAACAACAAGTTTTGGACTCTCTGGCCGCTACTGTAGAGCGGTTGGCAGCTCGCATGGATGTCGAGCCGCCCGCACCTGTACAGGTACCGGTACCTGCTCCTGTACCGCTGGTAACCTTCCAGACTCCGACACAGCTTCCAGCCCCATCCCGCTACTCTGGGGATGCCAAGGCGTGCCGAGGGTTTTTAAACCAATGTTACGTGCGCTTTGCCCTTTTGCCTAACCAGTTCCCTACTGACGGCGCCAAGGTGGCGTACATTTTTTCCCTTTTGGATGGACGGGCCTTGAACTGGGCTTCACCCATGTGGGAGAATAGTGATCCGGCTCTGGGCGATTTGAACCGTTTTGTTGAAGAGTTTAAAGCGGCTTTTGATGAGTCAGCACGACAAGCTTCCGCTACTACTGAGTTGCTCCAGCTTCGGCAAGGAACACGGTCTCTTGCGGACTATGCATTGGATTTCCGCACACTCGCCCACGAGGTAGGCTGGCAGGATGAAGCTCTACGGGGCGTTTTTCTGGAGGGCTTAGCAGGCCGTATAAAGGATGAGCTAGCGGCTCGCGATCTGCCAGAAAACCTCAACTCTCTTATTGACCTTGCGGGTCGAATCGATCGGCGTTTACAGCAGAGGGCGAGAGAGGCTCGCCCTTTTCGACGCCTGACATCTGTGGCACCAAAGACCCTGAATTCTGGCTCTCGAGGTACTACCGCCTCTTCAGCAACTTCTTCGGAGGAGCCCATGCAATTGGGTCGTTCTTCTTTGTCGCCCGAGGAAAGGCAGCGTCGCCGCGACCTGAGGTTGTGTCTGTACTGTGGCGGTAAGGGTCACTACCTTGCGCAATGCAAGGAACGAGCGGAAAACTCCCGCGCCTAGAGGTAAGGGAGGAGTGTCCCCTAGGCTGCCTTAGCACTGCTCCTCCATGTACCATACCAGTAACTTTGGAATACCCGGGTGGTTCTTTTTCCACGCAAGCCTTGGTCGACTCCGGGGCTGGAGGCAACTTCATTTCTAAGGAGCTCGTGCAACAGTTGTCTCTTTCTACACGAACTAGGACTCCTGCCTTGAGGGTAACCTCTATTCAGGGTACTCCTCTATCTGGGTGCATTTCCACAGAGACCTTCCCGCTTATTCTGCAGACGGGGTTATTGCACACCGAAGAAATTTCATTTCTGATTCTGGAGAAAGCTGTACATCTGATGGTCCTTGGTCTACCCTGGCTCCAAAAGCACTCTCCAGTAATCCGGTGGAAGGACTTTCAGATCACCCAGTGGAGCCCCGACTGTTTCCAGTCCTGTCTCCAAGCTAAGAAAGTCCACCGGATTCCATTGGCACTCATCGAACCGGAGTTACCGGCCCCGTACGCGGATTTTAGGGATGTCTTCTCCAAAGAGAAAGCGGAACTGTTACCACACCACCGACCTTTTGACTGTGCTATTGAACTGCTCCCGGGTTCTACTCCTCCTCGGGGACGCGTATACCCTTTGTCTCAGCCTGAGACTCGGGCTATGTCAGAATACATTACCGAAAATCTGGCGAAGGGCTTCATCCGCCCTTCAAAGTCTCCCGCAGGAGCTGGTTTCTTTTTTGTTGCAAAGAAGGACGGAGCCTTACGGCCGTGCATAGACTACCGTGGGCTCAACGCCATCACCAAGAAGAATCGCTACCCGCTGCCTCTTATCCCAGAGTTGTTGGACAGACTCCAGGGGGCTCAAGTTTTCACCAAATTGGATCTGCGCGGTGCATACAACTTGGTCCGGATCCGTCCCGGGGATGAATGGAAGACGGCGTTCAATACCCGGGACGGCCATTACGAATACTTAGTGATGCCCTTTGGGCTGTGTAATGCCCCTGCCGTCTTCCAGCACTTAATGAACGAGATTCTACGAGAGTTACTACATTCCTGTGTAATAGTCTATTTGGACGACGTGCTAATACATTCTCCAGACCTTTCCTCCCATCGACAACATGTGAGACAAGTCCTCCAGATCCTACGGAACCATCACCTGTATGCGAAATTTGAGAAATGTCTCTTTGAGCGGGAGTCGTTACCCTTCTTAGGGTATATAGTGTCCTCTACCGGTTTCCGGATGGATCCCAGCAAGGTGTCCGCCATCAAGAAGTGGCCCCGCCCTGAAGGGCTTAAAGCGTTGCAGCGGTTTTTGGGGTTTGCTAACTTCTATAGACACTTCATTCCCCAGTACTCTCATTTGGTGGCACCTTTAACTGCTTTGACTCGGAAGGGGGCTAACACCCGTCTATGGCCTGAAGAAGCTTGCGAGGCTTTTGATCAGTTAAAGAAGGCGTTTCTCCAGGATACTTGTCTACGTCACCCGGATCCCACTCGGCCATTCTTTGTTGAAGTAGACGCTTCGAATATTGCGGTGGGAGCGGTCCTTTCGCAAGTTTCCACTACCGGACATCTCCTACCCTGCTCCTATTTCTCCAGAAAGTTTTCTTCAGCTGAGTGTAATTACGGCATAGGAGATAAGGAGTTGCTGGCCGTCAAACTTGCACTGGAAGAATGGAGGCAGTGGTTGGAGGGCTCTCTCCATCCGGTCACGATTTACACTGATCATAGGAATTTGGAGTTCTTAAACCAGGCCCAACGATTGAATCCCAGACAAGCACGTTGGTCACTCTTCTTTAACCGTTTTGATTTCATATTAAAATATCGGCCAGCCGCGAAGAACGTTCGGGCAGATGCACTCTCCCGTTATGAAATTCAGGAGGAAAAGGAAAATTGTCCCCAACACATCATTGACCCGGCTAAGATCCAGGTGGCTAATTCCACTGTTTCTACTCTAGGTCGAGTTGTGGTTTCCCGCAGGGACCGAAGAAAGGCGTTAGCCTGGGCCCACGATTCCCTTTCAGGAGGTCATGCTGGCAGAGCGAGGACTCTCGATCTACTAAATCGCTATTACTGGTGGCCTCAAATCCGTCAGGATGTACGGTTGTATGTGGATTCGTGTCCAGTATGTGCTCGGCAAAAACCCTTGAATGGCCGGTCCTGGGGCCTGCTGCACCCACTACCTATTCCCGCGGAACCGTGGTCCCACATTGCCACGGATTTTGTGGTGGATCTGCCATCCTCAGAAGGTAATACGGTCATTTGGGTAACCGTAGACCGTTTCTCTAAAATGATCCATTTGGTGCCTCTGCCTAAACTACCCTCTGCACCTGAGCTCGCGCTTTTGTTTACTCAGCACATCTTCCGGGCTCATGGACTACCTCAGAGTATCGTATCTGACAGAGGACCACAGTTTACGGCCCGTTTCTGGTGTGCCCTTTGTAAGAAATTTGGGGTACAGCTGAATTTGTCTACGGCTTTCCACCCACAGACCAATGGTCAAACGGAGCGCACTAATCGTACTCTTAAGACTTTCCTCCGAAGTTTTGTTTCTGAGAAGGGGACTAACTGGGTTTCTCTTCTGCCTTGGGCTGAGTTCGCCTACAACAACCACACCCATGCCATCACGGGACGAACGCCTTTTCAGATTGTGTTTGGTCGCCACCCGCGGCCCCCAATACCAGTACCTGTTTCCGTTCCTTCCCCTGCTGCACTAACCACAGCAAGTCAAGTGCATCGTCTCTGGAGGAGTATTCAGCACAGACTAACCAGCGCAGCGAAGAAGTCTCAGCAGTTTGCTAATCGCCACCGACGTCCTGCACCAGTCTTCCTGCCAGGCACCAAGGTTTGGCTCAGCACCCGGAATCTTCACCTACCCAATCGTTCTCGCAAATTGGTTCCCCGTTACTGCGGTCCTTTCCAAGTTGCGGAACGTATAGGAGCGGTATCGTATAGACTTCGTCTTCCCACTACCCTGCGCATACATAACGTTTTTCACGTCTCCTTGCTGAAACCGGTGGTTTTTTCACGCTTCCATCACCCCTCCTCGGATGCACTTTCTTCTGCTTCTTCAGGTGAGAATACGTATCAAGTACGGGAGGTTCTGGACGTCCGCTTCCACGCCCGTCGCTGGGAGTACCTGCTGGCATGGGAGGGGTGCGGTCCCGAGGAGGACTCGTGGGAACCAGCTCGGAACATCTTGGACAAATCACTGCTAACTCAGTTCCATTTGGACAATCCTGGGAAACTTGGCCCTCGGCGGAGAGGGCGTAAGGGAGGGGGTACTGTTGCGGTCGCGGCCGCCACGGGGGCGTCCGAGCCCTTACCTTCCCTCCAGGTCCCGGGTCTGGGCCGCGGTCCGCGGGCTCGGAGCTCGTGCGGGCAGCATGGGCCTAGTTCCTCCTCGTGGGAGACGCCGCCGGCCGTCGCGGGGGACTCCTCCCCTTCGGGGGAACGCGCGCGCGCGACGGGAGGGTTTTTCTGCTGTCAGCACCCGGATGTGCTGACACGCCCCCCGTGATGTCAGACGCCGGGTAGGGATTTAAACCGGGACCCGGGGCTTTTCGAATTGCCTTGCAACGAGGTTCCTTCCTTGAAGTACTAGTTGCCTTGCTGCTACCCGGTTCCTGATTCCTGTTGCCTGCACTTGGATTCCAGCTTGTCTTCTGCCTGCCTTGATCCCGGTTCGTGACTCCGATTCCAGTTTGTCTTCTGCCTGCCTTGACCCCGGTTCGTGACTCCGATTCCAGCATGTCTTCTGCCTGCCTTGATCCCGGTTCGTGACTCCGATTCCAGCTTGTCTTCTGCCTGCCTTGATCCCGGTTCGTGACTCCGATTCCAGCTTGTCTTCTGCCTGCCTTGACCCCGGTTTGTACTCCGATTCCTGCTTGCCTGCCATCTGCCTAGACTCCGGTCCGTACTTCACTCCTGGGCTTCTTCACCCTCGCCTAAGTCCCAGCGGTCCGGGTCCCTACGGGCTTCTCCTGGGGGGACCTCGGACTTCCAGGGCGAAGACTCCTAAGACCTTGCGACCCGGGCTCTCACAGCTCCTCTGGAGGAGTCGCGGGTTTCCAGGTGAAGCTCCAGTTGCCCAGTGGGAGTTCTGCCTCCCGACTGTTCCCGCCGGGCAGTCGGCCTAAGGATCCACTTCCGGATTTTGTCTATCACAACAGTATAAGTAACTTTCAGAGGCAGAAGGGATCAAACCCAAAGCTAGAGAAACCTGCAGCGGAGCTCCAGGGACCCTGAATCATTAAGCATTCTGTAGAAAATGCTAAAATGAGGCCAAGTTAGGGAGACATGCCACTGAAGGATCCCTATGGAACCACTATTAAGTGGCTTCCAAACTGAGGGCTGTATATAAGGAGCTCTAGCTTGACATACGTTTGCTGGTCCACCAGTCCTTATAGAGTTTGTGCTGTGATACTCTGTTAACTGGCTGAATTTCTGCATGTCCTGGTTCCTGCTGTATCTGGATTCCTGCTCTATTCCTGGTCCTTGACTCTGATCCTGGCCTTCAGCTCTGATCCAGTCCCAGACTTCAGCTCTGTCTCCTGGTTCCTGATCCAGTCCTAGTCCTGGTTCTTGCTTCTGCTAGCAAATCCAAGCAGCTGCTGGCACCCAAGGGCCCCACCTACACAGAATGGCGGCTGCACCAGGTAGAAGACATCATCTCTAGATCACCCCGGTCTCCCCAAGGTATGCTCCTGTCCAAGCATAGTACCTCCCTCCGCCCTTTGAGGAGTGGGCTGTGACAGTATCAAACATCTAATACTATGGTAAAAACAAGACAAAACATACTCTATTACAGAACAAAAAAAAAAAAATCATTTTTAAAAAGGAGAGGGGCTTAACTGCCATTAATGAACTAAATGAGCAAACAATTCCATCAAGTGTCACAACTACCTAGATAATACAAGATCTAATTGTTATACTCAAATGACTGCCTGTCTAAAAAGCTAAGGCCTGGATTTATCAAAATACACTAATATGAAAAGGGGTGTGTTTTATAGTAACAGGCAGTTTATCACAAAGTGCACTAATACCTATCTGAAATGCTAACATTTTCACATTTTGTGGACCATTTTAGTAGTTTTAAAACTGAGAGAAAGAGAGAACTCTGCTATGATGCTCTCACACTAGATAGGTATTTATATCTCTATGGGAAGCCCACCTAGAAACTCGAGGTGAGGTTTAGGTATTAGTGTAGGGGTTAGGGGCCACTTTGACATTTAAAGTGAGATGTATGAACAGCACAGTGCTCTCTTGTGAAGATATGAGAACCTTCGGAGTGAGGAAACTCACCCAAAGATGAGATTTGTGCAATGTTCTCTCAGCCTAGCTTGATGGACTCTCTACCTGGGTAGCATCAAGCTAGGTTGAGAGAACATTGCATAAATATCATCTTTGGCTGCGTTTCCTCTTTCCGAAGGTCATCAAATCTTCACAAGAGAGCACTGTGCTGTTCATACATCTCAC
Organism: Rhinatrema bivittatum; assembly: GCF_901001135.1. Taxonomy (NCBI): domain Eukaryota; kingdom Metazoa; phylum Chordata; class Amphibia; order Gymnophiona; family Rhinatrematidae; genus Rhinatrema; species Rhinatrema bivittatum. The sequence continues at coordinate 759,543,857 of NC_042615.1, forward strand.
TTTGAATGTCAAAGTGACCCCTAACCCCTACACTAATACCTAAACCTCACCTCGAGTTACTAGGTGGGCCTCCCATAGAGATATAATACCTATCCAGTGTGAGGGCATTATGGTTAGGTGCTCTCTCTCTCCCCCCCTCCCCAATAGCTAACTGGCTTCTCCAGGAGCTTCAAAACTATTATGCCTAACACCAATGAAAAAGGTGTAGTTAAAGCCATGCAATAGGGCTTTGCAAAACTGTGAGTCCAGCCCACTCCTCCTCTTTTTCAGATTTGCATCCCACCATGCATTATGGTGCTATCGTAAGCATTAAGGGGTTTTCGCTTGCGTTAAAGGCACTTAATGCATACAAAAACACCATAACGCGATTTGATAAATGACCCTGTAAGTTTTCAAGGCCTTCTTAAATGTGTCAGTACAAGATGAGATACTGTCGGGCATTGAGTTCCACAAAAGACAGCTAGCAACTAAGAAATTTTGGTCTTGCCTCAACCAGATGAGCTATGCAAGGAGAAGGGACCTTGAGGAGACCTTTCTGCACCTATCTTCTTGCTCATAATCAGGGATAAGCAGTGGCTTCTCCATGTCTACATGACTAGAAATGGTTTATGGATTTTTCCTTCAGAAACTTTATTAAACCCTTTTTAAATCCAGTTACGCTAACTGCTATGTACAGATTTACTCTATATAGTCTGCATTTCAGAAATGGATTGTTGATTCAATTTTCTGTTTTCAAGGCTGTATATAGTTAGGGAATTACCATCATAATAAGATAGGGTACAAACAGCCCACAGATATTTGCAGGCTATTAGGCCAAAACTTACATCAATTTTCAAAGCAAACTTATGACTGCAAATTTGCTCTGAAAATTATCCTGGCAAAACTCCCCACAAAAATTACACTTGCTAATTTGCAAAAATGGAAAAGTATGGAAGTATAAACCGCCTTAGAGGCAGGGCCTCCCCAGTTTTGATGGCTGGAAGTATGTGGGCTCCCCACAGTGGTATGATTATGGGGGTCCCTAGCTGTTATTCTAAGAGAAATTTACTTTTGCCATGTCTACCAGGTAAACTAAAAATTAAGGGTGGTCCCACCTGGACTTGGCTTCTCCCAATGAAAAGCGGGGATTTAAGAAAAGGTTCTGGTCCTTAAATGAGTTGTTCACAAAAAGAGACAAAATCACTGTTTCAATGATGGTAAGTTTTATTCACTAGCAGGTAGAGGTAGTTGTTCTTCATCTGGCAGAATGAAGCACATTAAAGATTTGCAGGTAAACAATTATAAGATAATACTTTGCAAATTACTATTCCAGTACACACTTAAAATAAACCAGCTTTAACTTTCTTTTCCACAGCTACTCAGCAATATACCAGGAAAGTATTTTTAAACTCTATTCATTTTCCTTCTGTTTTTTCCTTTTGAAAGCTCATTTCTCTTTGTTTTCATTTGCATCAGGAAAGAAACCAGAAATAAAATACACTTTTCTATTTTTATAACACTCTAGATTTTTTGTTCTTGTCTCTTCTTTTACAGTTAAACTTCACTCAGGACTTTAAATCTGATAAATACTTTCCCAAGATTATAATTTCCTCTGAAAGGTTCTATTGCTAGAGAATCTTTTTGCTAAATATATGCTTTATGTCATAGGGTCTGCAAAAAAAAAACCCAAACCAGATACCACAAGCATCTTTGGTATTATGCCTGGCCAGATGTGTGTAAATATCTTTTTAATTGATGCACAATTTTTCTCACAGTTCTGTAGCTTGCTGGGCACCAAAAAGTTTTCAGAATCATCATAGTATTGCAGATTCTCTTGGTCAGCACAGAAACATCATCCTCTTGATTTAGAAACAGTACCTACTCATCTTACTTTAAAAAATCAGTAAAATAAAATTGACTACACTTTAACATCAGTGATTATGCAACACTATTTATACAAATATTCCCTCCAGTTATGTTTTCTGGAACCTTTGAGTATTATGAATATAGTATGATAAAAATGTAACATGAAACATATTTCCCTGACTAATTCCCTTTCAGAGACTGTTATCGAATCAGAACACGTATACTCTCACTTTGAAATAATTCTGTGACTTTAAGTTTTAGTTTAGAATCAGCAGCCTTAGGATTCTACCACCATAATAGAATCTCAGCTAAAGAACTTAAATTTTGCCCAAGGTGAATCTTTCTCTGTCTCTTGGCTACAACTTGAAAACTGGCATCAATATATAGCATGAGTTGCTGTTTTCATTATTATACTTTTCTTATATGGCATAACCCAAGGGTAGGCAACTCAGGTCCTGGAAGGTCACAATCAACTCTGGTTTTCAAGATATCCATAATGAATATGCATGAGATGTACTGTATTTGCATATACTGCCTCCATTGAATGCTATATATATTGTACCTCATTCATATTTATTGTGGATGTTCTGAAAACCAGACCTGTTTGTGACACTGCAGGTTCAGAGTTGACTACCCCCATCATAACCATCGTGGCTTGAGAACAATAGCAAATGTGATTTTAACTATAGTCTTGTCTCAGAATCTCTAATCAAATTTTACGGTCTACAAAGCACTCTCAAAATTTTATGCTAGTTAATTTTTTTCAAAAATGCTTTTCTTCACAGTTTATTAAGATGTTTTTATTATTTGAAGCCTCACTCAAAATATTCATAGTAAAAAAGAGCCGTTCTTTTTAATCACATGCATCCTATTTTTTAAAAATCTCATGTGACTGCTGAAGAAAACTCTTTCAACCTTCTTTCAGTCATTCTTTTTCCTGAATTTAACTAACAGGATTTTCTCAGGGAAAACAACATTTAGTTTTATAGTTTTACTGTGACTCAAGTTTTAACACACTTTCACACATATACCACCCTATCTTAATTTAGTCACCATTTCCCTCAAATTAAATATTTAACCAATTTTCTCTTTTAAAATGTACTCTCAGACAGCAGTGCTTCTAATAGCATCTCTCTCTTGGCAGTGTCTTTCCTCAACTCTCGTTTTTCAAATGTCTCTCACATAGCCCAAACCTCTGATAACCTTTACAATCTGCCAAGAGCAAAACATTCGGATTGGCAGAATATAAATGATTTTAACGAATAAGCATCCATGAGCTCAGCAGTGTCAAGTTGCAAATAGCATAAATTACAAGTACTTTTATTCTGTCTTGACTGCATCACATAAATATGTCCCTACCAGAAAGAACACTCCTCAATAGTTCACTTTTTGCCTAGGGCTTTATTTTATGTAGTATCACAGTAGGAGAGTTTCCACAATTGCTCCCTGCTGTTCATTTCCCTCTCTTCCTGCTCACCAGCCTTCTTGTGGAGCTGGCAAGGAGCCTCTGAGAGCTGGTCTTTGTGTCCAGGTTCACAGCTAATCTGCGCTAGCCTGTCATGCTTTCTCCATTTCTTCAGAAGTAGCAGAAGCTTTACTAAGAACTCCCACTGCTCCAATTGCAGGTGACATTTCTGTATTTGTTAAGCAATTCTGCTTTCTCCTTGACAACCTACACATATTCCCAGCTTCACCTATGAATCTTACAATAACAATTTTGTACTTCCTCATCACTAATATATCTAAATATGTAATTGCCCTCTTTTACCATATTCATTAGCTTTTTTTTCCCATGTATGCCATTGCTTTCCTAAGTACTTTCCCAACATTTCATAGCTTCATCAGATATTTTTACCTGTTTTCCATTTTCTGCAATCTCTTGTAGTTTACAAACCCTAACCTTTTCTTCCCTTATCTTTTCAGCCACTTCTTTAGAAAACCACAGTAGCCTCTTTTTCCTTTTCCTTTTATTTATCTTTCTAACAAAAAAGTTGGTTGCCTTTACAATATCTCCTTTCAGTTTTGCCCACTGCTCGTCTACTTCCCCTAGCTTATCCCATCAAATTAACGATTCCCCACCACCCCATCTTCAAAATGCAATTATCTGCATTGTCTCAATTTAACCTCTTGCTCAGTTTGGTCTCCTCCTCCCAAAGTTTTCTCAAATGATTGCTTCTCGGTGATCTCAGATGGTGTTTGGTTGATATAATTTTGCTTATAGCTAGTTTCTCTCACATTATTGCTAGAGAATCTTTTTGCTAAATATATGCTTTATGTCATAGAGTTTGCAAAAAAAAAAAAAACCAAACCAGATACCACAAGCATCTTTGGTATTATGCCTGGCCAGATGTGTGTAAATATCTTTTTAATTGGTGCACAATTTTTCTCACAGTTCTGTAGCTTGCTGGGCACCAAAAAGTTTTCAGAATCATCATAGTATTGCAGATTCTCTTGGTCAGCACAGAAACATCATCCTCTTGATTTAGAAACAGTACCTACTCATCTTACTTTAAAAAATCAGTAAAATAAAATTGACTACACTTTAACATCAGTGATTATGCAACACTATTTATACAAATATTCCCTCCAGTTATGTTTTCTGGAACCTTTGAGTATTATGAATATAGTATGATAAAAATGTAACATGAAACATATTTCCCTAATTCCCTTTCAGAGACTGTTATCAAATCAGAACACGTATACTCTCACTTTGAAATAATTCTGTGACTTTAAGTTTTAGTTTAGAATCAGCAGCCTTAGGATTCTACCACCATAATAGAATCTCAGCTAAAGAACTTAAATTTTGCCCAAGGTGAATCTTTCTCTGTCTCTTGGCTACAACTTGAAAACTGGCATCAATATATAGCATGAGTTGCTGTTTTCATTATTATACTTTTCTTATATGGCATAACCCAAGGGTAGGCAACTCAGGTCCTGGAAGGTCACAATCAACTCTGGTTTTCAAGATATCCATAATGAATATGCATGAGATGTACTGTATTTGCATATACTGCCTCCATTGAATGCTATATATATTGTACCTCATTCATATTTATTGTGGATGTTCTGAAAACCAGACCTGTTTGTGACACTGCAGGTTCAGAGTTGACTACCCCCATCATAACCATCGTGGCTTGAGAACAATAGCAAATGTGATTTTAACTATAGTCTTGTCTCAGAATCTCTAATCAAATTTTACGGTCTACAAAGCACTCTCAAAATTTTATGCTAGTTAATTTTTTTCAAAAATGCTTTTCTTCACAGTTTATTAAGATGTTTTTATTATTTGAAGCCTCACTCAAAATATTCATAGTAAAAAAGAGCCGTTCTTTTTAATCACATGCATCCTATTTTTTAAAAATCTCATGTGACTGCTGAAGAAAACTCTTTCAACCTTCTTTCAGTCATTCTTTTTCCTGAATTTAACTAACAGGATTTTCTCAGGGAAAACAACATTTAGTTTTATAGTTTTACTGTGACTCAAGTTTTAACACACTTTCACACATATACCACCCTATCTTAATTTAGTCACCATTTCCCTCAAATTAAATATTTAACCAATTTTCTCTTTTAAAATGTACTCTCAGACAGCAGTGCTTCTAATAGCATCTCTCTCTTGGCAGTGTCTTTCCTCAACTCTCGTTTTTCAAATGTCTCTCACATAGCCCAAACCTCTGATAACCTTTACAATCTGCCAAGAGCAAAACATTCGGATTGGCAGAATATAAATGATTTTAACGAATAAGCATCCATGAGCTCAGCAGTGTCAAGTTGCAAATAGCATAAATTACAAGTACTTTTATTCTGTCTTGACTGCATCACATAAATATGTCCCTACCAGAAAGAACACTCCTCAATAGTTCACTTTTTGCCTAGGGCTTTATTTTATGTAGTATCACAGTAGGAGAGTTTCCACAATTGCTCCCTGCTGTTCATTTCCCTCTCTTCCTGCTCACCAGCCTTCTTGTGGAGCTGGCAAGGAGCCTCTGAGAGCTGGTCTTTGTGTCCAGGTTCACAGCTAATCTGCGCTAGCCTGTCATGCTTTCTCCATTTCTTCAGAAGTAGCAGAAGCTTTACTAAGAACTCCCACTGCTCCAATTGCAGGTGACCGTTCTGTATTTGTTAAGCAATTCTGCTTTCTCCTTGACAACCTACACATATTCCCAGCTTCACCTATGAATCTTACAATAACAATTTTGTACTTCCTCATCACTAATATATCTAAATATGTAATTGCCCTCTTTTACCATATTCATTAGCTTTTTTTTCCCATGTATGCCATTGCTTTCCTAAGTACTTTCCCAACATTTCATAGCTTCATCAGATATTTTTACCTGTTTTCCATTTTCTGCAATCTCTTGTAGTTTACAAACCCTAACCTTTTCTTCCCTTATCTTTTCAGCCACTTCTTTAGAAAACCACAGTAGCCTCTTTTTCCTTTTCCTTTTATTTATCTTTCTAACAAAAAAGTTGGTTGCCTTTACAATATCTCCTTTCAGTTTTGCCCACTGCTCGTCTACTTCCCCTAGCTTATCCCATCAAATTAACGATTCCCCACCACCCCATCTTCAAAATGCAATTATCTGCATTGTCTCAATTTAACCTCTTGCTCAGTTTGGTCTCCTCCTCCCAAAGTTTTCTCAAATGATTGCTTCTCGGTGATCTCAGATGGTGTTTGGTTGATATAAATTTGCCTATAGCTAGTTTCTCTTCTCTGAATTCTCTCTCATTGATTACTAGCATTGTATCTGTGGCAGTATTCCCCATTTTATGTAAAATGCTCTTGATATTGATGTTACTGCAGCATTGTAACACGCTTTCATCTCATCTGCTGTAAGAGTGTATAATAAATGATTGATTGATTGATACAAAGGTAATCCTGGTTAGGGTCACCAGAAATATCTGGAGAGTTAAGAGTTCTTCTTTCCCCAAATGGAGGGCATTTAGAAGACAGAAACCCTGTACACACAGTGCTCTGCAGGGTGCATGTTTCCTTCCTATGAAGAATAGCCTTGAGAGGGTACAAATACTGCTTCAACACAAGTCAGTGAGAGAGAGCTGACTTGGACCTGACATGAAGTGGAGTTTGTAGGTGTTTTCTACCTATTCGGTAGATGAGATTAAGAGTGAGTTAATAAGTGATAGATTTAAGCTACGTACAGCTTCCTAAGTATGAGGTGCTGGTGTAGCTGAAGATTTGTTCTATAAGATAAGTGACAGGCATGTCCAAAGTGAAGGTAGGAAGATTTTATTTTTGTTTTGGATATGAAAATGCTATCCAAAGACTTTATGGTTAAAGAATGAAGTTTGCCTTAACATATGAAAGGAGATGTACTGGGTTTTTTTTCCGGGTGAGAGGAATGGATGGTGGGGCCGGGAGGCCTTTTCTTAGCATGATACAATCCAAGCAAAATAACAATACAGAATTAATACTCTTAGGAAAAAGGTGGAAACAAGTAATTATCCATTCAAAAAGGTAGTGCACTCCAATATACTGTGTGTGTATATCTATATAATCCATTCAAAAAAAGTACTATATAGTATACCATATATATATATATATATATATATATACTGTATATACTCATGTATAAGTAAAAAACTTTACCCTCAAAAATAATCCTTAAAATCACGGTCGTCTTGTCCAAGGGTCAATCTACATAGTGCCGGTATGATGGCACTTGTAGTTGAGCAGGTACGTCCTCCCCCCTCCCAAGCCAGGGTTCAAATTGTGCAACTGGGACCCCATGGGGTAGGAGGGAGGATGTGCCAGAACGACTGCAAGTTTTTCGGATGACAAATAATTATGCAGAGTGGTTAAACCTCAAGCGGAATGTGATGAATTGCAGGAGGATCTTGTGAGACTGGAAGATTGGGCTTCCAAATGACAGATGAAATTTAACATGGACAAGTGCAAAGTGATGCATATAGGAAAAAATATCCCTTGCTGTAGTTACACAATGTTAGGTTCTATCTTAGGAGTTGCCACCCAGGAAAGAGATCTAGGCATCATAGTGGATAATACATTGAAATCATCGGCCCAGTGTGCTGTGGCAATCAAAAAAGCAAACACAATATTAGGAATTATTAAGACTAGGGATGTGAATCGGGCTTCGGATGATTGAAAATATCGTACGATATTTTCAAAATCGTCAGAAATAGGGGCTCCCCCAAAATGATAGGAAAACCCCACGAAATTGTTCGAGGGGGTTCTCTTATCGTTTTGGGGCGGGTGGGAAAAACGGCACACAAAAATAACCCCTAAACCCACCCCAATCCTTTAAAACTAATCCCTTAGCTTCCCCCACCCTCCCGACCCCCCCCCCAAAACATTTTACAGGTACCTGGTGGTCCAGTGGAGGTCCCGGGAGCGATCTCCCACTCCTGGGCCGTCGGCTGCCACTAATCAAAATGGCGCCGATGGCCCTTTGCCCTTACCATGTGACAGGGTATCCGTGCCATTGGCCGGCCATGACACATGGAGCACTGGATGGCCGGCACCATCTTTAAAAATGGCGGGGGCCATCCAGTGCTCCTACCATGTGACAGGGGCCGGCCAATAGCACGGATACCCTGTCACATGGTAAGGGCAAAGGCCATCGGTGCCATTTTTATTAGTGGCAGCCGATGGCCCGAGAGCGGGAGATCACTCCCGGGACCCCCACTGGACCACCAGGTACCTGTAAAAGGTTTTTTGGGGGGTCGGGAGGGTGGGGGAAGCTAAGGGATTAGTTTTAAAGGGTCGGGGTGTTTTTTTTGTTTATCGGCTAGGGCGCAGCTAATAAACAAAACCGCGATCGGGCCAGACGAAAAAAAAAAACACGATGTGAATCGGAACCAGAATCAGAACCGATTCCGATTCACATCTCTAATTAAGACCACAGCTTGAATACTGTGTGCAGTTCTGGTCACCGCATCTCAAAAAGGATATAGCTGCACTGGAGAAAGTACAGAGAAGGGCAACCAAAATGATAAGGGGCATGGAACGGCTGCCCTATGAGGAATAGCTAAAGAAGTTAGGGCTGTTCATTTTGGAGAAGAGATGACTGAGGGGAGATATGATAGAAGTCTACAAAATCATGAAAGGACTTGAGCAAATAAATGTAAATCAGTTATTTACTCTCTCAGATAATAGAAGGACCAGGGGGCACTCCATGAAGTTAGCAAGTAGCTCAATTAAAACAAATTGAAGAAAATTATTTTTCACTCACCACATAGTTAAGCTTGGGAATTCAGTGCCAGAGGATGTGATTACAGCAGTTAATGTAACTGGGTTTAAAAAAGGTTTGAATAAGTTCCTAGAGGATAAATCCATAAACTCCTATGATGGTAATTAATAAGCAATTGTAGCTTGTGATCTGTCTAATGTTTGGGTACTTGCCAGGTACTTATGACTTGGATTGGCCACTGTTGGAAACCGGATACTGGACTTGATGGACCCTTGGTCTGACTGACCCAGTATGGTATATTCGTAATCCTCATAGGAGCAGCAAGGGATCCGGAGGAGTTGTGGGGAAAAGCTGTCCTACCACTACACTGGGAGACCACGGGGGAGGGGGAAGGATGTTCCTGAGCAAGTGCCATCATTGTCCAGATAGCAGCAGGTGAGTAAAGGAATCGGGATGGGTGGGGGGGGGGGAAGGATTCAAATAGGAGGGGCAGCCACGAGGGAGGGCAGGAAGGATTCAGATAGCAGGAACAGACATGTGGGAGGGAGGGAAGGATTCAGACAGCAGGGACCGACATGAGAGAGGTAGGAAAGGATTGAGACAAGAGGGACAGCCATGGGAGGGAAGGATTCGACATGAGGGACAGCTATGGGGGATGGAGGGAGGGAAGAATTCAGACAGGAGGGTCAGACATGAGGGAGGGAGAGAAGGATTCAGATAGCAGGGCCATTAGAATAATGACATCTTACCCTCAGGAAAATGAACACTAAGAAGAAAAAGAGAGCATCTTACACTGTATCACTGAAACTGAAGGTTATAGATTGTACAAAGGAGGCCAATAATTGTGTAGCTGCAAGAGAATTTGACATTAGTGGAAAACTCATCAGAGATTGGCGAAAAAATGAAGAAAATCTGCTAAAAATTCCAAAGTCAAAGAAAGCCTTACATTTCAAAATTGCACCTTTTGAAGGAATGGGAAAGGATTTGAATGACTGGGTAATGGAATGCAGACAGAATGGCTACATTGTGACTCGCTCGAGCATTAGGATTTGTGCCCTGCAAATGGCAAGAGAAGGAAAATATTCAGCAACAGAAGGTCTGAAAGAATTCAAAACATCGTCTGGTTGGTTCATGAACCGATATGGATTGTGCCTTTGTCAGCTCACGAATACTTCACAGAAGCTGCCTAAAGAGCTTGATGAAAAGATCTGTTCATTCCACAAATTCATTATTCAGCAGAGAATAATCATTTCGATATGAATAACATTGAAGTATGGCTAAAACGCTATGACATTTGATATACCTGGCAATTGCACTGTAGCTGGTGTTGGTGAGAAGACCATATTTGTAAAAACAATTGGTCATGAAAAGACCCATTTCATGGTGGTCCTGTCTTGCCTGGCAGATGGCACAAAACTGTGTCTGGTGGTAATATTCAAGAGGAAAACAATGCCAAAGAATCTAAAAATTCCAGCAGGCATAACTGTTCAGGTTCATCCTAAAGGATGGATGGATGAGGAGGGAACAATGATTGGGGTAGATGACCAGATATGGGGCTAAGAAAACAGCCATCACTATTGGGGCAGGATATGTTCTGCACACATATAACAGAGGATGTGAAGGATGATGCAAAGAACATGGCAATCACATTAGCAGTGATTCCAGGAGGTCTGTCATCAGTGCTCTAGCCGTTAGATGTCTGTCTCAACAAGCCTTTCAAGGACCAATTGTGGCATATGTGGCAACAATGGATGTCTTCTAGTCAAGCAAAGTTAATGAAAGGAGGGAACCTGATGAAACCAGACATGATTTGGTAGCGAAATGGGTGAAGGATGTCTGGGAGTCAATGCCACCAGAAATGGTCAAGAAGTCATTCCTGAAATGCGGCATTAAAAATGCTATGGATGGATCAGAAGATGATGCCATCTATGAAGGCAAAGATGAATCAGAATCAGATGATGATTCAACAGATGGAGACACTGAAGACATTTATGCTGATCACATGACCAAAGAACAATTCCATGATTTATTCGGCCATTTCAACGATGAAGAATTGGACTTGGAAGGATTTGAATAAAAGAGAAGATTTCAAACAGCAGGGACAGCTATGGGGGAGGGAGGCAAGGATTTGTACATCAGGGACATTTTTTTAAGTTGTTAAATGATGTTTTTTATGAGATACTTCATTCTGCTTTAAAAAAATTAATAAAAGCGATTTTCTTAAGCTATCTGTTTGTCTCTTAGTATGATTTCACCATTTTATAAGCCTCTAGGTTTTACCTTTGACTTATCCACAGATGACAGATAATTCTTGATTTTGGTGCCCAAAAATACCCTTGACTTATCCATGGGAATGAGATTGACTATATATATATATATACACACAGTATATTGGATTGTACTACCTTTTTGAATGGATAATTACTTGTTTCCATCTTTTTTCTAAGAGTATCAGTTCTGTATTTTTATTTTGTCTGGATTGTATCATGCTAAGAAAATACCTCCCAAGGTTGACTGGCCACATAACCCATTCCTCCCACTCAGAAAAATGCGTGGACCAGGATTCTCCCCAGCCCCCACTTACGCAATGCAGGGGGGATGTGCTGACAAGGTCTATGTCTGGGCCAATGCTCGGGCCGGTCCGGAGGCCAGGTCCCAATGCTCAGGCCTGATGCTGAGGTCCAGCCTGAAGCCAGGGCTTTGGCACAGACCCAGGCCCTATTATGGGGTCCAGCCCGGAAGCTGGGTCCCAATGCCTGGGCCTTGGCCAGGGATAGGACCTGGATCCAGGTTCAACTCCGTAGCCCGATCAGGAGGTCAGGTCCCAACACCAGGGTCAGGGCCTGGTGCAGATTCTGGGTCTTGATGCTGAGGCTTTGGTCTGTGCCCAGGCCCAATTCTGGGGCTTCAGCTTCAGCCTAAGCCATCCGAGAGGTTAGAGCCCAGGCCTCATATGCATCGCCCTCTTTTTTCTTCTTTACAATGATGGCGGCTCCTGGGGAAGCGCTGGAGTTAATTAACTCTGATGCCTATTCATAAGTATAGGCAGCCATTTTGTTGTACAACAAAATGGTGGTCTCCACTGAGGAGGGAAGTTTATGAGTTAATTAACTCCAGTGCATTCCCAGCACATGCAATCATTGTAAAGAAGAAGAAGAAGGAAGAGGACAATGCGTACGAGGTCTGGACCAAGGCCAAGGGCACATTATTGAGCATGGGCCTAGGCTGATACCCCAGTGTTAAGCCTGGGCTCGGGCCAAGACCATGGCATTGTAACCCATACTCCAAACCCCTGCCCTGGCATGAGGCCTGGGCCCAGACATTGGCTTGGCCCTCTGGTACCAGGCCCTGAGTCTGACTTCCAAGCCTGGCCGAGGACCAGACATCAGGACCTGGTCTCCTTCAGCATTGAATATTTTAATACTTTATCTTCTTTCTTTTTCTGTACTATTCTCTTGCTTTTTCCCTTCTTTCTTCTCTTTCTTGTCTCCTCTTCCATTTCTTCCTTAGTGGTTTGCTTTCACCCTTTATCCTTTTTCTTTCCTCTTTTTCCTGTGCTTTCTCCTCCATTCTTCATCCCCTTCTTCTCATTCCCTCCAATCAATGGTCCTCTCCTCCATCTCCTGCCATTCATGGTATTATCTCCTGCCCATCATCCTTTTGTCTTCCTCCTCCTTCTCCTTCTCCCCATCCCTCATCTTTAATCTATATCCTCTCTTATTGCTCTCCACTCTTCCCTTTCACTATTGATCACCCCTCCACTTTGCACCACCTCACATTCCCCCTCTCCCCCAATTCTTCTCTTTCCTCTAGCTATTCCCTCTCATCCCCCCACTTTCTTGCTCCTTCATTTGTGTGCCCCCTCCTCCCATCCTTGCTCTCCCTGCTCATACTGTCTCCCCTCTCACAAACACATTCCCTTTGTCTCCCCTCTCACATACACATTCCCTTTATCTCCCCTCTCACATACACATTCTCTTGCTGTCCCATTTACTGTCCCCACCAGGCCTGCCCCTAGTGGGAGTGTAAAGCATGCAATTGCATGGGGTGGCACATTTGGGGTGGAGGGTGGTGGCAACTGTCAGCATCAGCCAGTGCAGGGCCAAGGGGCAGTGGTCATTACCTTTAGTCCAATCATGGTGGTGAGCCAGGAAAAATGGGAGGATGAAGAAGGTGCTGATCTGCAGCCGCTGGAGCTAATGCCACCATCTGCCAAAGAGCACCAGCCTGGTTTGTTCTGCATTGGTGACTCATAACCTGGTGTAATATTTGCAGTGTTGCCTTTTCTTAGATAGAGTTGTTGCTTTTTGAGTATTTTTTATTTATTTTATTTATTTGTTTTTATATACCGGTGTTCGATCTGAAATATCACATCGGTTTACAGTGTAACTGGGGTTCTAAGAAGACAAAGGCTTCTTATTTTACATTGTAACTTCATATTATTTCTTACAGTATAACTTAGAATGAAACAGGAGCAACAATAAGAATATCTTACAGTGTAACAACAAATACAATATAAATTACAAAATAAATTAGAAAGGACCAGAAGCAACATTGTTTTTAACTGTCTAGCTAGAGTAGCATAGAGTAGAGCGATTTTGACATCAAATAGAACAAGTGTCTACAGATTGACATAGAGTAAATTAAAGTATAAATAAGATCAAGAGACTACATTGAGGATATTCGGGTGGAGATGAGATTGGTTATTGATATGTGTATATGAGTATTAATAGGGAGTCAAGGAGTCTTGGAATTAGTGAGGTATACGGTGCTACTGGTGGTATAGTAGGGGGTAGGTATGGGGGATAACCAGGAGGTCTGATGGGGAAGGATGTTCTTCTTAGGGCAGTTGGTAGATGGGCATTAGGTAGCTGTCGGGAAGGGCTTTTTGAAAGAGCCATGTTCTGAGGTTTGTTTTTTTGAAGGATTGAGTACTGGCAGTTAGTGCTGTTTTGGCATGGGATTTTTTACTATATCGAAATTGTAATTCAGTTTATTTCTGAGGGCCAAGCCTATACCCAACAAGCATTAACATAGATCTGAAGCCATATGGGTTCCAAGTGTCGTTTTTCTGGGTTTTCTGACAGGCACCGCACAGTGCATGCAAATATGAAATTTTTACCTGAGAAGATTGCACTTTGAATGTCCTTTTTCATGTAAAATCTATTATTATAAATGCATATTTTTAATTGTATGTGTGTGTGTGTGTGTGTGTGTGTGTGTGGAAAGCACAATGGGTGTGTGGGGGGGGGGGGGCACAAGGTTGTAAGGACTGTCTAGGGCACCTAATATTCTTGCACTGGCTCTTGATTCTGTGGGAGGGGGTTAAAGCCTGGGGGAGAATGGGTTAATTTTTTAAGATGAGATCACTGTAGGGAGCTGGGCTTTTGTGGTGAGCCCAGGACAGACTGAATGAACACAGAGCACAGTACAGTAATCTTTTGCACAGGGCAATAAACAAGCTAGCCCCAGCCCTAGCCCCCACATACACAATCTCTTGCTCTTTTTTCTCACAGACCCACCAACATACTTTGTCTTCTCATTGCCACCTCCCCTCCATGCAATCTCCTGTCACTGCCCTCACCACCCCCCTCTCCACCCACCTTGCACACTCTCTGTTGCTCTCCTGTCACTGCCGACCACACACACTCCTTTGCTTGCTCCTTGGGCCCCACACAGGCTGCATTATGGAAAGAGGAGACAGCTGTTTTCTTTTTGGATCCATAGGGGCCTCATCACAGTTGCAGAGCAGCAGACTCATAACAATCCTCGCAGTGTGATGTCAGAGGCAGCTGCCCCATTCAACCCCTCTTCACCCCCCCCCCCCCCCCAACTCCCTGCTCTGTTCAGTGCCTTGCTATGGTTTTGCCAAGTGCCACTTTTGCTGTCGCTGTCTAGCATACTCCTCCTGCCCTGCCTCTCTCCTGGGCCATTACTTTGCTGTCTTGATGCCACTTAACTTGTGGCTTCACTCTGGACTCTGTGCCTTAGGAATTGATGCCACTCTTCACATCATGCTATGCCTTGGGGTAATCATGCCATCATTTGTGCTGCTTTCCTCTCTTTGGGTGACTTGAAGTTTTCTCGCCAATATCTGTGATGCTTTGCCCCTCTCATGGTACCTTGAGATGTTCATGCCTCTGTTTGGGCTGCATTGTCTCTCACATGGTGCCATGGGGAGCTCACACCACTGTTGATCATATTCTGCCTCTCTTTTGGTGCCCTGTGCTTTTCATTCTAATTTTTGTGATGCTTAGTTCCTCAGAGTCTTGAGATGTTCCTGCCATTGTTGGTGCTGCTTGAGATATCCATTCCACTGTTGGTATGACATTGCCCCTCTCATAGTACCCTGGGCTTGTCATGCCACTGTTGGTGCTACTTTTCCCAACTCATGGTGTCTTGGAGTACTGTTCCCTCTACTGTTGCTGCTTGCTTGCAATTTCCATTAAACTTGAATAAAATAAACAATGTGAGAGTCTAAAATTAGATGCATCGCTTTCCCAATTGGCTTGGAGTTCAATGCAATCTCAGTGGGAGATTTTTCTAACAATGTTGGAGGAGTAGTGAATCAAAGATGATGGGCACTGCTCTTGGTTTCATTTTTAAGGTTAAAAGTCTTATAGTTGTCAGGAGAGACTTGACAGCTGCCTAACTTACAGGCCGATTCAGTAAAGTCCACGGGAGAGCGGTCGAACACCTACTCTCTCGGCACTCGCACAGGCCACTCGCCTGTGCGTGCGATACAGTATTCAAATGAGGCCCGGCGGTAGAAACGGGACGCGTGTTTTTTCCGCCCCTTACTGAATAAGGGGTAAGGGAAAACGCGCGTCCAATGGCAGGTAAACAGTGTGCTCCGTTGGAGCGCACTGTACTGTATCGGCCTGTTTGAGCTTAATATTTAGCAGGGTGGCGAAAAAACAGTTTATTCAGCTAAAGTTGGCACTGCTGACTACTCCAAGGATTGTTTCTTAATTTTTGCTTCTTGGCCTTCTAACTGATAAATGGCTAATGGATTTTTGCTCCATAGTTGCATACTTTCATGCAATTTTTTCATGGATACAGTTTTCACAGCCTTAAACATTCTGCCCATTTTTTTCAAGACCCCTTTTATTTTTTCCAGCCCCTTCTGTTCTGGCTGCCTTGTTAGCAGATTTTTTGTTATCATCTGCAGACAAACATTTTCCCTTCAAGGTCCTCTACAATGGCGCTAATAAAATAACTAAAATGAAATGGTCCTAGTACAAATCCCTGAGGTACCCCACTTGACCTCCACTCTCTGCATTCTGTTGTTCAACCAGTTCCTACCCATATCAGCAACTTTCTGTCCTATTCCAATACTGTCCAGTTTGCATGTCAGATTCCTATGTGGAAGTATGCCAAGTGCAGGTAAGCAACACCTACTACACCTCCCTGATCTGCTACTTTTTATCATCATTAAAAAGTTTGACAGGATCTTCTCTCTATGAAATCATGTTGTCTGGGAAAACTGGTTCAAGTTGCTGCATTTTTCCTTTAGCATTGTTTCCATAGAAAAGGAGTAGGAAAGAGAGAACCAGCAACTTAGAGCAGGAGGCTGAGAACCAGGAAAACAAGGGTTCAAATTCCAGTGCTGCTCTTTGTGACCTTGGGCATGTGATTTCACCCTCCATTGCCTCAGGTACAGACTTAGGGGGTCATTTATCAAAATGCGCTTTTGCATGCATTAAGGGCTTATCGCATGCGAAAATGCCTTTAACACACGTGATAGCAGCATATCGTATGGTGTGATGCAAATCCAAAAAAGAGGAGGAGTTAGGTTTACCAGTTTCTGAAGTCCTATTGCATGGACTTAATGCTGATTTTAGCTACTCCTTTTTCAGTAGCATTCAGCCATGTGATAGCTTGGCAAGGTGTTAGTGCATTTTGTGATGTCTCCTGAAAGGGCTGTTTTGAGAGAGAGAGAGAGAGCAGCCATGATGGTCTCTCCCTAGATAGGTATTTGTATCCCTATGGGAGGCCCACCTAGTAACTCGAGGTGAGGTTTAGGTATTAGTGTAGGTGGTTAGGGGCCACTTTGATATTCAACGTGAGACATACGAACAGAACAGTGCTCTCTTGTGAAGATTTGATGACCTTCGGAGAGAGGAAACTCACCCAAAGATGAGATTGGTGCAATGTTCTCTCCACCTAGCTTGATGTTACCCAGGTAGAGAGTCCATCAAGCTAGGTGGAGAGAACAATTGGTGCAATGTTCTCAGAACATTGCACCAATCTCATCTTTAGGTGAGTTTCCTCTCTCCGAAGGTCAACAAATCTTCACAAGAGAGCACTGTTCTGTTCGTACATCTCACGTTGAATACCAAAATGGACCCTAACCCCCTACACTAATACCTAAACCTCTCCTCTCCTGGGTGCGCGATACTGTATTTAAATGAGGGGTCATGATAAAAAAGAGTTGCTAAGGACAAAAGCGTGTCCACAGAGCCTCCTTAGCAGCAGAAACCCAGGAACAATCATAGGTTAGGAAAATGGATGCTCATAAAATTGAGCGTCCGTTTTTGTAACCTGACAGGCACATTTTATTTTTAAATTTAAGAAAACAAATATTTTGTTAACCTTTTTGGATTATCTGACTTACTATCACTAAGATATTAAGTTGGAGGATGCACAGAAAAGCTTTTTCTGAGTGTAAAATGTGCGGATCGGGTGAACATTTTTTTATGGTATCTGGGGAAAATTACTAATAGCTTCATAAGAACATAAGAAGAACATAAGAAAATGCCATACTGGGTCAGACCAAGGGTCCATCAAGCCCAGCATCCTGTTTCCAACAGTGGCCAATCCAGGCCATAAGAACCTGGCAAGTACCCAAAAACTAAGTCTATTCCATGTAACCATTGCTAATGGCAGTGGCTATTCTCTAAGTGAACTTAATAGCAGGTAATGGACTTCTCCTCCAAGAACTTATCCAATCCTTTTTTAAACACAGCTATACTAACTGCACGAACCACATTCTCTGGCAACAAATTCCAGAGTTTAATTGTGCGTTGAGTAAAAAAGAACTTTCTCCGATTAGTTTTAAATGTGCCCCATGCTAACTTCATGGAGTGTCCCCTAGTCTTTCTTCTATCCGAAAGAGTAAATAACCGATTCACATCTACCCGTTCTAGACCTCTCATGATTTTAAACACCTCTATCATATCCCCCCTCAGTCGTCTCTTCTCCAAGCTGAAAAGTCCTAACCTCTTTAGTCTTTCCTCATAGGGGAGTTGTTCCATTCCCTTATCATTTTGGTAGCCCTTCTCTGTACCTTCTCCATCGCAATTATATCTTTTTTGAGATGCGGCGACCAGAATTGTACACAGTATTCAAGGTGCGGTCTCACCATGGAGCGATACAGAGGCATTATGACATTTTCCATTTTATTCATCATTCCTTTTCTAATAATTCCCAACATTCTGTTTGCTTTTTTGACTGCCGCAGCACACTGAACCGACGATTTCAATGTGTTATCCACTATGACACCTAGATCTCTTTCTTGGGTTGTAGCACCTAATATGGAACCCAACATCGTGTAATTATAGCATGGGTTATTTTTCCCTATATGCATCACCTTGCACTTATCCACATTAAATTTCATCTGCTATTTGGATGCCCAATTTTCTAGTCTCACAAGGTCTTCCTGCAATTTATCACAATCTGCTAGTGATTTAACTACTCTGAACAATTTTGTGTCATCTGCAAATTTGATTATCTCACTCGTCGTATTTCTTTCCAGATCATTTATAAATATATTGAACAGTAAGGGTCCCAATACAGATCCCTGAGGCACTCCACTGTCCACTCCCTTCCACTGAGAAAATTGCCCATTTAATCCTACTCATCAACATGCATTTGCATGTGATGAGTGCTATTAGTTTCGGTGGGGGGGGAGGGGGGGTTGGATGCCCGTTATGGACAACTTAATTAATAGCAGGTAATGGACTTCTCCTCCAAGAACTTATCCAATCCTTTTTTAAACACAGCTACACTAACTGCACTAACCACATCCTCTGGCAACAAATTCCAGAGCTTAATTGTGCGTTGAGTGAAAAAGAACTTTCTCCGATTAGTTTAAATATGCCCCATGCTAACTTCAAGGAGTGCCCCCTAGTCTTTCTATTATCTGAAAGAGTAAATAACTGATTCACATTTACCCATTCTGGACCTCTCATGATTTTAAACACCTCTATCATATTCCCCCTCAGCCGTCTCTTCTGCAAGCTGAACAGGCCTAACCTCTTTAGTCTTTCCTCATAGGGGAGCTGTTCCATTCCCTTTATCATTTTAGTCACCCTTCTCTGTACCTTCTCCATCGCATTGGCTCTGGCCCCCTCTTCCCTGCCCCTTCCCCTTCCCCTTCCCCCCAGCTCACAGTTCCACTTCCTTTTTAGCTACAAATTAAGCCCAGGCTACTCTTCCTTCCGATTTCTTTCACATAGCATCC
The DNA here is from genome assembly GCF_901001135.1 of Rhinatrema bivittatum. NCBI lineage: Eukaryota > Metazoa > Chordata > Amphibia > Gymnophiona > Rhinatrematidae > Rhinatrema > Rhinatrema bivittatum. The sequence goes on from NC_042615.1 coordinate 759,563,336, forward strand.
TGTTTAAACGATCTTAACAAAATATGTGTAAAGGGGTTGAAGCCTTGACGGTTGCTGCTGCTGCTGCTCACACATTTCCAAACTAATCCAGTCCTTGTTTGTATCTGTTACCATGCGTCCATTCTACCTTCCTGCGTTTTTCTGTGTATTAGGCAGATTTTGCACGTTCTCTTTACAGATCCAAGGAAATGGATCCTCCACATGGCTGAGATCACTTGACTGTGAAGGTGACAGATGTGCTTTCAATTAAATTGAACAGTCTAAAATACTAAAGTAAACAAGAATAAAATAAGCTTTGAAAAGTATACAGTAAAAGGATTAGGATCCTGGCAGGATTGGAGGCAACAGAGAAATCTTGCTATTTTTTATTTATTTATTTGATTTATATTCTGCTTTATCAGGCACTGCAAAGTGGATTACATTCAGTTACTGTAGGAATTTCTCTGTCCCCAAAGGGCTTTTTTTTTTACCTAAATGCCCCTGTTAATGTCCCAGCTACTTTTTTTCTCCTTTCAGCCTCCACCCTTCCTCATCACATTTCCCTACAAAGCTGTTTCCCTACTGAAATTTAAATTTCCTGATGAAAATCTTTAAGTTTGCAGCCAGAATGCCCAGATCTTTTCAAACAGGAGGAGAGATTGTTTGATTTTTGATGGGTAGTATGATCTTTATCTGTCATCATGTTCTATGGCGTCAATATTGAAAGCGGTTTGTCCGGCTAAGGGGGTGATTTATCAAAATGCGCTAAGGCGTTTTCGCATGCGAAAAGTCCTGTTAACACATGCGATAGCACCATATCGTATGGTGTGATGCAAATCTGAAAAAGAGGAGGAGATAGGGATGGGCTTTACTAGTTTGTGAAGTCCTGTTGCACAGATTTTAGCTACACCTTTTTCAGTAATGTTAAGCTGTGTGATTAGTGCATTTTGTGATGTCTCCTGAAACCTGTTTTAGTAGGCTGGTGCAATGTTCTCTCCACCTAGCTTGATGGACTCTCTACCTAGGTAACATCAAGCTAGGTGGAGAGAACACTGCACCAGTCTCATCTTTCGGTGAGTTTCTTCTCTCCAAAGGTCATCAAATCTTCACAAGAGAGCACTGTTCTGTTCGTACATCTCACGTTGAATGTCAAAGTGGCCCCTAACCCCCTACACTAATACCTAAACCTCACCTCGAGTTACTAGGTGGGCCTCCCAAAGGGATATAAATACCTATCTAGGGAGCAGGCATCATGGCTAGTCTCTCTCTCTCTCTTTCTCTCTCTCCCTCTCTCTCTCTCTCTCTCTCTCTCTCTCTCTCCCCCCCCCCCCCAGTGGTTGTATGCAGGAAATACAACAGATCTGGCACTTTTGTGCACGAACACCCCAGTGGTATTAGCACAAATTGCTATAACATGCCTATTAGCATAAAACACACCCCTGCTGGACAAAGTGCAGAATGTTTGATAACATAGTTGGATACATTTTTAGCCCGCTAAAAATGTAAACTATGCCAAGGCAGCCTGGGGCAAGTGCAGCATTATTCAGCTAAGGGCCAAGATTCATTAAGGCTTTTTTCCCATTTTGTGTTTATATTTATTTATTTATTTTATTTATAACTTCTTTTTTTTTATACCGAAGTTCAGGTAACAGAATTATTTATCACTCCGGTTTACATTATAACAAGTAGAAAACAATGACAACATATGTCTTACAATGAACAAGGGAGTGAACAACTTGGATAATATAACATAACATAACTAGGAACAGTAGCAGTATGCACTATTAGAGCGAGACTAGCACATGGGGAGGGAGGTTTGCTAATGGGGGGGAGGGGGAAGGAAGGTTGTTCGTGGAGGGGGGGAGGAGGGAGAAATTTCTTATTGATGAGTAAAAACATGAGCATAGGTTCTGGATGTCAACAGTATGAAAACAGTCTATGGGAGCTGTGGAAGAAGTTAAGGGAATGCTTGACCTTGTTTATTGACTTGTTTATGGGAAAAACCCATAGTGAATCAGGTACTCAGTCAGCCATATATCACAAATTTTCAGCATTATCCAGCTAACGTAGGCAGATAACTTTAGTTTGTGAAAGAAAGGTCCTAAAGTTAGCTGAATAAACTTACCCAGGATAGTTGGGTATATTCAGCAGCATGCCCATACCAATACTGAATATCCCAGCTATGTTAGCTGGATAAGTTCATCTGGCTAACTGCCAAAAACAATACACATCCCAAATACTGTTCACTCATTACAAATTACAAAAAACACCAAAACAGAACAGTGTACAAAATACTACTATCTCCTGCTGATGTTAACACATTCGTTAATTATATCTGGTGTCATACAGAGTGGTCAAACGCCATTAAGGCTATCTACTAAATTTATAACCATGTAGCAGTATTGGATAGAACATTCACATCCCAACTGGCATTTATACTTTTTAAAAAGTTTTAATAATGCAATTACAAAAGTTTTAAATGAGCGGAACATATATTATATCCATTGGCTGAAAATGGATCTCTGTGTTTCTATAATTTTTTAACAGAATTAATTCTGAATCTATGGAAAAGATGTACGAATGGACAATAGAAAGATATGAAGCTTGGTTGATAGGCCCTGCTGCTCACAGGTTTCATACTTGCCCTGATGTGGCCAATATATATCTGCACATATTTTTCTATAGGAGAATGAAATCTGGATTACCAGTCATGTATAGGGCAGTGTATGCAAACACAGCAGGCCCAGGTTTCCTCTGTACATATTTTTTCTCAGCATATAGTGCAATGGATTTTACAAATCTATCATGATCTACTGTAAGTGAAGAAATCTTTGCATACCTTATAAATGTTGGATATATTTTGTGAATATTCATTAAGATGTTTGTTTTTAAAAGCATTAAAAGATTTTCCATCTGGCGCCCTCTGGTGTTTAGAAATAACTTGTGAAAATTGATAAAATTAAGGTAGGACAGGACAAGGACAATGTTTCCCAACCCTCTCTTGGAGGCACATGTAATCACTCAGGTTTTCAGGATATGCATAATGAAAATGCATGAGATAGATTTGCATACATTGGACACCTAGTGCATGCAAATCTTTCTCATGCATATTCATTGTCGCAATCCTGAAAACCTGACAGGACTGGTATGCCTCCAGGAGAGGGTTGGGAATTAATGGGATAGAAAATCCTCTTTTCTAGCTGAATTAATCTTTCATTTGGACATTCTTTTTGTATCACAACATTTGTCAACGTTTACTATATTCATATTTGCATCTAAACTATTACTTTTCCAAGGAGTTAAAAATATAATACAAACCTTTGAAAACTAAAAACTTAGAAGGTAATATTCAAAATGTTACATGCAAAAAAATAGCATATACTTGCATAAACAACCTATACTTGTGCAATCGGTATTTTATAAACGTCGATAATACATACATAATTTAGGGCTTGCACGCAAATATATGCACATAAAAAAGGGGAAGTTTAGGGGTGTTCAAGAGCAGGGCCAACATTTATGCGCAAACGTTGCTATTTTAAAAGCAACCTGTATGCGTAGATTTGACAACTTTCTCACTTATTATCAAATGCTTTTAAGGCGTACTATTGACTGGGTGGGAGGTCTGGGTGAGCTGGGAGAGTTCAGGCTGAAGAACCAGGAGGCTGTCAATGACCTGGTGAAGGATTGTATGAAGTGGTGGAGTAATTGGTAAAACTGGTATGCGCATGTTTTAAAAAATACTGACTTATGCACATAAATTGAGTTTTGTGCCAGCAAGTCCTACTTTATTTTTCCACATAAAATATACCTGCATTAATTTTTTTAAATAGGCAGGAAAAGTATGTGTGTTCAATGCATTGAAATAATCATTTTCAATGTGTTGAATGTGTTCGTGCATAAGTATACGTATATGTGTATGTCGTGGGGTAAAGATAAGTGCTTTTTATAATACATGTGTATCTGATATGCGTTGGTTATAAAATACTATCATAAGTCTGTATGCAGCCAGCCATATACATGCACAGTTGTTTGAAAGTTACCCTCCCTGAAGTAATTTTTTAAAGGATTTATGCTTGTAAAACTCGGTTTTATGAGCGTAAATGGGATTTTGAAAATTGCTAATTTTATATACGTAACTCCTATTAAAATTCACTCCAGTGCACTGAATTTTCTAAAGGTTTAGCCAGCTACCTTCAGGAGTAAGCTAAATAAGCCTCGGCTTTTGAATATTTCCATCCTACTCATCAGCTAAATTTAATTCCCTAAAATATGAGTGGCTCCAGTTTCATTGGTTAGGTCTGGGGAAGAAAGTTAGCAGGCAAGCACAGATTCTCCATGTTAGCGGACTAACTTGAGTGACCACAATTAAGTGAATCAATTGCAGGCTTAAATCTAGCCTCCCTAAATTGGGCCAGCTAAATTTACACCTATATTCAGCAGCAGCTGGCTAGATTGCAGCAGAAAATTGGCATAATTTAGCCAACCAAAATCCAACCTCCTAAATAACCTTTTACTATTATACTAAATTTTCAGTAAAATTACACTGAGTAAAATGTCATTTTTTAGTTAAAAATGTTTATTATTCCTTTTTTAAAACACAAAAAATAAAAATATATTATAATAGTGTCAACTCAATACATACATATAAAAAAGCATTCTGTAAGATATGCAACCAATTTTATACTACATCAGAGTTCATTTGTTCTTCAGTATACTATGTCACTTTATTTATTTATTTATTTATTTATTTCTTTATGAACTTTTAATATACCGATATTCGTGGGACACATCATACCGGTTCACAATAAACTCATGGAGAAAAGGAAATAGAAATTACAAATAACCGGGACAGGGGAAGGGGAGCAGAGGAGGAAAAGGGAGAGAGGGGGGGTAGGGAGAAAGCTAGAGCCTAAGGGGTGTGAAAAACAAGAGTAGGAGAGAAAGAAGAAAGGTGGATAGGAACTGAGATAACAGTCTTAACAATATTCTTAGTGGAAAAACAGCATTAACAATATCCTTACATTTTATAGATTGTATAATTTATCTTATAGAAATGACCTGAACATAAATGCATTCACAGGTTCCCATATTTCCTGAAAATGGTGAAATCTGCAATACTTTTCTGCATCCACAGCTTCATATTTATAAGTAATACAAACTGTATTCTACTGTGCAGTCTCCATGCCATTTTTCTTTGAAATCTACAGCATTGTAGAGGGTTCTCATGGAATTGTTCTTTTCCCGGTTACAGATGAGCTGAGTATATTGATGAGAAGAAGGATGAAACACGCCTGCACTGACAGAAATAAGATGCCTGAATCATTATGGAGGTTTTCCTAGTTCCTATATTCTTTATTGATGCCAGTTACATAGGAATATGGAGTGTTGTTTGGTTTTTGACTCAAAAATAGTATGACTTTCTGTGATAACACTTTTTGAAAACTTACAGTTCAGTAGTAGAATAAGTTTTAGAAATGATTGAAGTTGGTAAAAAGCCAGTTTAGAGATGTGGTTTCATGACTTATAGAGCAATTGAGCTGATCCAGATCCTGTATATGACAAAAATGCTCTGTTAAAACAGAATTATAAATACTGTCTACATGTAATAGACTAATGATTAACAGGTAAATGTTTACACTGCTCTACTTTATCCTTCCAGATATAAACACTGGCATAAGTTAGGAACTGATTTGAGAAAGGACATCTGCATGTTTGCAAACAAAATACTGGGAAAGAAAAAGATAACAAGGTGAAATGAATTCAAGAACTTGGAGTGAATCCAAGAGATAATGTGGAAAAAGAGTCATGATTATGTAATAGTGTCCTGGCTGAGCTCCCTGTTTCTTCAGTACATCTTCTACAAGCCCTCCAGTTATCTCTTGCAGGCACCCCATTATTCCTCTGCTTCTCTCAGCTGGTTGCTCACCTAATATGAGAGATGTGCATTCATTTAAACAAATGGGTAATCTGAACCAAAAAAAAAAGCCCATCTGTGGTTTCTTTCACTCCAAATGAAACAAATGGGGAGGAACTAAAAAATAATGACATTTTTTTCCATTCAATTTTGGATCCATTAAAGTCTATGGGGCAAGCAAAACTGCAAGTTTTTTTCTCTTTAAACCAGACAGACCAGAGTTGGAAAGAGAAGGACAGCTCAGAACCAATTAAAGTGCAGCACTTTTCCAACTAGTCTATCTTAGCGTGATTTCCTGATTTATTAAAGCCTCAAACTGATAGAGAAACTGAACTCTGAGCAGTTACCATTTTGTTCAGAGTCATTTCTCTATTGCACTGTAGAGAGAGAGTATTGGATTGCAGAGAGAGAGAGAGAGCGAGGACTGAAATTCTGAAGCTCTTTGTTAGAGTGAAAGAAAATGTTTCTAAAAAGACTGACCAAAAAGCAAAGTGGGCAATTGAAAACTTTTGCCTTTTGTCATAGGAGACACTTTAAAAATCTCTCTATTTCCATATATCAATGAGGTAACATTGCTGCAGTGCTGACAGAGACACAGGGGCCGATGCAATACAGTGTGCTCAGCCGAGTGCACTGTTTAACCCGCAGTTGGACACGGGTTGTGTAGGGGCTACCTAATCCCCTTATGTTGATGAGGCTATTAGGGAATCACCTGCAATGCAAAAAAAAAAAAAAAAGCCTCTAAAATGCACATTTTTATGCTCAAAAACTAACGCCTGCCTAAAGGAGGCATTAATTGCTGAGCACTCCCAAAAGTTATACAGAAAAGCAGAAAATACTATTATACAATACTATTATACAATACTATTATACAATACTATTATACAATACTTAATATTGTTGCGATATTAAGTAGGAGGAACAAAAACTTAAAAAATTTTTTTTTAAAAAGTGCTAGTGGTCGGGTTTGGGAAACGGATGCTCAGTTAACAAGTGTCCATTTCCTGAACCCCTGGCAGTACACTGATTAGGAAAATGGACATGGATAAATTTGGAGTTTGTTTCTAAACGGGCAAACAGCCCACCAATCGCAAGCTCCCATTGTCAAGCACCTCCTTGACAATGTGACCCCTAATTTAAATATTACAGGGCATCCCAAAGAGGGGTGCCTGAGTGCACATTAGGAAAGCAAGCGCTGAGCACTCAGTGCCTGCTTTCAGCGTGTCTTAATTGCATTATTTCCACAGTTTGTCACATTGTCTGCATTCTGCAGCACATAGGAGAGTTGTGTGTTCACTCACTGTGACTCAGACAGGAAGATATAAACGATCAACAGCCTTTATTCTCACAATATTTGTGTGCATCACTTAATATAAGCCAGCAGGCATACAGCAGTGACAGTATAGCAATGTGTGCTTTGTTTCATAACAAAAATGACTGCTGTATGTTTGCGTGTGTGAGTGTCTACTTCACTGGGTTGCATTTTAACACTAAAATTCTAGCCAGTGTTGTTATGGACGTAGCAGTGGACCCTTGGGCCGGCCTAGTGGAGTGAGAAGATGGAAGAGGGGAGCACTCTGCGGTGAGGCAGTAGGCCAGGAGGCGGCGCCAAGCCATACGTAGAGCTGAAGTCTTCACCCTGGAAGCTTGCGGACCCCCCGAGAGGAGCTCGTGAGATCCCAGACCGCTGGGACTTAGGAGATCTCCGGAGACAAGGCAATGGCTTTACCCTGGAAGCCTGAGGGCCCCCGAGAGGAGCTCATGAGGTCCCAGGCTGCTGGGACTTAGGAGGCCAGAAGGAACGAAGGGAGATGGAACAGTCCGAGGTCAAGTCAGGCGGCAAGGACAGTAGCCAAGAACAAGCCGAAGTCAAGAGCCAGAGAGACAAGCAGAAGATCCGGATCCGGGAATCCGGAACTGGACAGAAACAGCGGATCCAAGACTGGAACAGAAGCTGCAAGCCCAAACCTGGAGCAGGAGCTGAAGATCCGAACTGAAGCAGGAGCTGAAGATCTGAACTGGAGCAGGAGCCGAAGATCCAGGCAGGACAGGAACAGAGCGCTGCAACAAGCAGGAACTTTGTTGCAAGGCGAATACAGGAAGCAGACGCCGGCTTAAATACAAGCCGGCGTCTGACGTCATTTTGTGGCCGGTCCGCGGTCTGGCGGGAAAAGCCCTTTAAATCGTGCTTCCCCGCACGAGCGTGTGCCCAGAGGGGGAGGAGTCAGGTTCTGGGGCTCGGCGGCGTCTCCCTCGTGGAGACGCCACCACGAGAAGGCCTAAATAGGCCCAACAAGCTGCGCATCCCACCATGGAGCAGCCGAGAGGCCAGGAAGAGCCCGAACACCCTGAGAGCCCCAACGCTGCCGCCCCGAGACCGGAGGTAAGGACCCGGTCACAAGGCTTGCGACCGAGACCGCAACAGTACCCCCCTCTTGCGCCCCCTCTTGGAGGGACCAGGTTTATCGGGATGACTGAGATGAAATTGGTGCAGCAGAGACTTGTCCAGGATATGACGGGCTGGTTCCCAAGTGTTGTCTTCAGGACCACAGCCCTCCCAGGCTATCAGGTACTCCCATCGTCGCTGATGGAACCGGACATCGAGAACCTCACGAACTTGATAGACAGGATCGGAGTGCACGGCCATGTCTGCAGGCTCAGGAACCTTAGGGTGAAATCTAGAAAGAATGAGAGTTTTTATCAGAGAGACGTGGAACACATTATGAATGCGCATGGAAGAGGAAAGCGTAACCGATAGGATACCGCTCCCACACTCTCTGCCACATGGAATGGTCCACAAAACCGTGGAGCCAGTCTTCGGAATGGAACTCGAAGATGGATGTTCTTGGTGCTAACCACACTCTGTCACCTGGAAGGAAGACTGGTGCAGGTTGGCGGTGATGGTCCGCCCATTTCTTGGCTGTACTAGCCGCATTAGTGAGCTTGTTCTGGATGGAGAGCCAGAGGTCGTGCAGTTGTTGGGCTGATATTTAAACTGCTGGTGAGATACTGGGTGTTGGCAAAGGCAGTGGTGGTTTGAGTTGCTTCCCAAACACGATTAGAAATGGGGATTTGCCCGACACGGAATGGATATGGTTGTTGTAAGAGAACTCGGCTAAAGGTAGTAGACTCACCCAGTTGTTCTGCCTTTCATTGGAAAATGTGCGGAGAAATGTCTTTAAAGAGCGATTCGTGCGCACTGTCTGTCCATTACTCTGTGGATGGAAGGCTGAAGACAGACTGAACTGCACGTCAAACTGTTTACACAATGCCTTCCAGTAGCAGGCCATAAACTGGGGCCCCCGATCGGATACTATATCCTGGGGAAGTCCATGGATACGGAAAATATGTAAGGCGAAGAGTTGGGTGAGCTCTGGTGCAGAAGGCAGCTTGGGCAGCGGGACAAAATGAGCCATCTTGGAGAAGCGATCCACAGTTACCCAGATGACAGTGTTCCCTTCTGAAATAGGCAAATCTACCACAAAATCGGTGGTGATATGTGTCCAAGGCTCAGTAGGTATTGGTAAGGGTTGTAGCAACCCCCATGGCTTTCCCACTCGCGGTTTTTGTCAGGCGCATATGGGGCATGAGCTAACATAAGCGTGGATGTCCTGCCTTATATATAGAGATCGCTCAGTCTTTTCAATCGTTTGCGGTACATTCTTAAGATCGAACTTATCAAGTGCTGCAACGATGTGAACCGTATCAGATTCAATAGTCTCGCTGTCCAAACATGTGTCGAGAACGCGAGTATCGGATAATTAATTCAAGACAAGTTAAAATTCAATAGAAATTTTGCTTAAGGAGACCCAACATTAATAATGGTTGAGCAAGTCAAGTGTTCTTTCACGGCTCGCATGGCCGCCCGTAAAGGTTTCATGAGCCCAGATCAGAGCTCTTCTTCGGACGCGCCATGGTACCACAGTTTTTCCTATAGAGCTTACTGAAGTACTGTACAAGATTACCTTCGCAGGATCTAGGATATACTGGGGACGCTCCCCCTCCTCCTCCTGCTCAGTGGTTCGAGATAAAGCGTCTGCCCACACATTCTTGCAAGCGGGTCTGTAGTGAAGCATGAAGTTGAATCGGTTAAAGAACAAAGACCAGCGTGCTTGCCTGGGGTTTAAGCGTTGCTCTTGGCATAGGAACTCCAAGTTCTTATGGTCTGTGAAGACTGTAATGGGATGTGCTGCCCCCTCCAACCATTGTCTCCACTCTTCAAACACAAGCTTGATCGCTAACAGTTCTTTATCCCCAATCCTGTAATTACATTCAGCGGGAGAGAATTTTTTAAAGAAGTATGAGCACGGCAGTAGTTTCCCTGAAGCAGTGTTTTGGCTTAACACCGCTCCCACAGCGATGTTGGATGCATCCACCTCCACTACGAACGGGCGGAGAGGGTCTGGATGTCATAGGCAAATGTCTTGCACAAAATGCTCCTTGAGGTTCTCGAATGCCTGGCATGCCGCCTGCGGCCATTCCACCGCATCAGCTCCCTTTCTGGTAAGAGTGGTGAGGGGCGCCACCTTGGAAGAGTAATGTGGAATGAAGTGTCTATAGAAATTTGCAAACCCTAGGAAACGTTGCAAAGCCTTCAGCCCTCTTGGACGTGGCCAGTCCTTAATAGTTGCTACTTTCCCGGTATCCATCTGGAATCCTGTTGCAGAAGCTATGTATCCTAGAAAAGGAAGAGACTCCTGCTCAAACATACATTTCTCTAACTTAGCATACAAATGGTTGTCTCTGAGGATTTGAACAACCTGCCTTACATGTCATCAATGTGAGTCCAAGTCCTGAGAATAGATTAGCACGTCATCCAAGTACACAATAACTGAAGAGTGAAGGAGATCACGGAGTACTTCATTCATTAAGTATTGAAAAACCGCTGGGGTGTTTGACAAGCCGAACGGCATTACAAGATACTCATAGTGCCCGTCCCTGGTGTTGAAAGCCGTCTTCCACTCTTCACCAGGGCGGATCCGAACCAAGTTGTAGGCACCCTGCAAATCTAGGTTGGTGAATATCTTGGCCCCCTGTAGCCTGTCCAGGAGTTCAGGGATCAATGAAAGTGGATAGCAATCCCATTTGGTAATGGCGTTAAGACCTCCATAGTCGATACAGGGTCTCAGGGATTCATCCTTTTTCCCTACAAAGAAAAATCCAGCCCCTGCCGGTGACTTTGAAGGTCAAATGAATCCTTTAGCAAGATTTTCAGCCATGTACTCCGACATAGCTCGAGTCTCAGGCAGGGATAAATGATATACCCTCCCAAGAGGTGCATGGCTCCTGGTACCAGCTCTATAGTGCAATCAAAGGGACGATGTTGTGGCAGAATCTCCGCCTTCTTTTTGGAAAAGACGTCAGCAAAGTCTGCATAAGCTGCCGGGGGCGCAAGAGCAACGTGCAGGAGAGGAATGCTGGGTGCCCGAGGAACGTGGAGGCAGTTGCTGAAGCAGAAGGGACTCTATTCCACGATCTGCAGGGTGTCCCAATGAATAACCGGGGAATGTTGCTGCAGCCAAGGTAGCCCAAGTACCACTGGGTGGACGGCTTTCTACAAAACCAAAAAGGATATCCTTTCGGAATGCAGAATCCCGGTGTGGAGAGTGAGAGGCACTGTGGAGGCGGAGATACTCCCTGGAAGGAGTGTCCCTTGAATGGAGGTAATTCACAGAGGAGCCTCACGAGGAAGTACGGGTATCCGTAACTGTTGTACTAGGTCACTCACAATGAAATTCTCGCCTGCTCCAGAGTCAATAAAGGCGAGGGTCTCAAAGGCTCCGCCAGGATACTCCAAAGTGATAGGTACTGTACATTGAGGAGCAGAAGTAACGCAACCTAGGAGTAGCTCCTCAGGACCTCCTAGGTTCTGGAGTTTTCCGGACGCTCCTTACAATGGGGCATGAAGTGACCCTTCGCTTCACAGTAGAGGCAGAGGCCCAAAGAACGATGGCGTCGTCGCTCCTCTGCTGACAAAGGAGTGTGACCCAGCTGCATGGGCTCCTCAGAAGATGCTTCCGGGTGCACCGACCCTTGGCTGGACACCAGAGTCAATGGCCTAGAGAAAGCGGGTGCCAGAGACACAGTGTGTCGAAATGGATGGTTCTCCTTAGCCCGCTGTTGCAAGCGACGATCAATTCTTCCTGCCAAGTCGATTAATTCATTGAGGTCATCTGGAATATCACGGGCTGCTAGCTTGTCCTTTATCCATGCCGCCAGCTCTTCCAGAAAGAGGCCACAAAGGCTATCCTCTCGCCAGCCAACCTCGAGAGCGAGTATCCGGAATTCAATGACCCCTGTCTCAATTGTAGCAGCTCCGAAGTAGCGGTAGCCAGTCATGTCGGTTCATCAAAGGCTTGCTTAAAGCTGGTCATGAACTGGGACAAGTTGTCTAGGAGAGGATCATTTCACTCCCACATGGGAGAGGCCCAAGACAATGCCTTCCCATCCAGCAAAGACAAAATGTAAGCCACCTTCACAAAATCCGTTGGAAACTGGTTAGGCAACAACGAGAACTGAATATAACATTGGTTCAGGAAATCACGACAGGCTTTGGCTTCTCCAGAATAGTGGGAAGGTGCAGGCAGCTGAGTCGGGGTATTGACGCTTACCATCGGCATGGGTAATGGGGCTTACGGAACTTCCAGACGTACTGCATCCAATTGGTTGGCCAATTGTTCCACGGTATACACCAGTACGTCCAAGCAATGTTGCTGTTGCTGTAACCGTTGGGCCATACCGGGAATGGCCTGAAGGCCTGACAAGTCTGCCGGGTCCATGGCCTTGCAAACTGTTATGGACGTAGCAGTGGACCCTTGGGCCGGCCTAGTGGAGTGAGAAGATGGAAGAAGGGAGCACTCCGCGGTGAGGCAGTAGGCCAGGAGGTGGCGCCAAGCCGTACGTAGAGCTGAAGTCTTCACCCTGGAAGCCTGAAGACCCCCCAAGAGGAGCTCATGAGATCCCAGACCACTGGGACTTAGGAGATCTCCAGAGACAAGGTGACGGCTTCACCCTGGAAGCCTGAGGGCCCCCCGAGAGGAGCTCGTGAGGTCCCAGGCCACTGGGACTTAGGAGGCCAGAAGGAGCGAAGGGAGATGAAACAGTCCGAGGTCGAGGCAGGCGGCAAGGACAGTAGCCAGGAACAAGCCGAAGTCAAGAGCCAGAGAGACAAACAGAAGATCCGGATCCAGGAATCCGGAACTGGACAGAAACAGCGGATCCAAGACTGGAACAGAAGCTGCAAGCCCAAACCTGGAGCAGGAGTCGAAGATCCGAACTGAAGCAGGAGCTGAAGATCTGAACTGGAGCAGGAGCCGAAGATCCAGGCAGGACAGGAACAGAGCGCTGCAACAAGCAGGAACCTCGTTGCAAGGCGAAGACAGGAAGCAGACGCCGGCTTAAATACTAGCTGGCGTCTGACATCATTTTGTGGGCGGTCCGCGGTCTGGCGGGAAAAGCCCTTTAAATCGGGCTTCCCCGCACGCGCATGTGGCCCAGAGGGGGAGGAGTCAGGTTCTGGGGCTCGGCTGTGTCTCCCTCATGGAGACACCACCGCGAGAAGGCCTGAATAGGCACAACAAGCCGCGCACCCCGCCGTGGAGCAGCCGAGAGGCCATGACGAGCCCGAACACCCTGAGAGCCCTGACGCTGCTGCCCCGAGAACGGAAGTAAGGCAGTTCCGGTCACAAGGCTTGCGACCGGGACTGCCACAAGTGTCATTAGTGACCTTTTTGAAATTCCATCATGTCACTGTCAGTGGCATCAAAGAGCAGACAAGAATGGTAGAGGAAGGGTCAGCATGAGTAGCAGTCCGGAGGATAGTAATAATAAAACTAGTCCCCCCACCCAAGAAAAGGAGGTAGGTACTGGGCCATCTTCCAAACAGTGACACGCCACATCATCTGCTAAAATACCACCCCTTAGAGCTGATTTCAGGGGAGGCTGCCAATACTAGTCTGAGGACCCTGTCTTTCATTTACAGAAGCAGCAGCAGGAGGAAATGGAAATACACAGGCAAGGGGAAATCAATCTCCCAAGTGAAGTAACCCCCACTCAGGTAATACAGGTAAACAGCCGCCAAAGGAGGGGGTTAATTGCAACAGAATAAAGAACCCACCAGCACCTGGTGGTAAAGGCAAAGAGAATGAGGGTTGCAGATCACCTTATGGCCACTGGGATAGGTGAGCCCTGCGCCTGCCTGTACCATCTGTCCCTATTCCTTACCAGGACCCCCTTTTTCCACCCCATTCCTTCTATCAGGGTAACAGAGACAATCACCACACACCAGCCAGGAACAAGCCGAAGTCGAGGTTCTGGGGCTCGGCTTTTCCACTGATATCATATAACTGAATGTAGGCATAAACAAGGGGACTGGGGATAATAGAGCAGAAGTCAGCAGAATAAACAGCAATAAGGAAAAACTCAAATAAAGTGAATCAAATATCACTGAAAATAGTGTTGCATGCCAGTTAGGTCTGGCAACTGAATAAAAGTTGTGAACTGTTAATAAACCTTAGCTGATACTTAACTACTGGGAACCCAAGAAATTAATATAATTTATAGTCACAGTCACTGTCTATGTGCAGAAAAACAAATTATGGAGCCTAGGCTTTCCTATAAAAATGCAGAAAGCAGAAATCCCAGTGAACAGTACATGTTAACTAAATGTCAGTTTTCCTGAAGCAAAAATCATCTCCACTTCCCCTTTGTTTTATTTTTTTCTTTGTCCCAAGAAACATTCCTTTCAGCAGAGAAAACAAACATACGATGGAATTTACCCTTTCTCCTGGTTACGGAGACCGTGTCACTAACACCCCAGACTTTCAGCTGTGCTGTTAACTGGCTGTAGCAGCAAGGGGTTTGAATCGTTCTCTAAGATCAAGTCTCTTCTGACTTCCTTTTTTTTCACTTATCTGTCAGTACATGAAGGGAAGTCTTTGGCTGCAGCTACAACTTGCAGAGCTGGATTTCTAGGGCTGTTTGAGGACTGTAACTCCAACTACCTCCATCTCCAGTACAAAAGGATCCCTTGTATCCCTTCTTCTGTACAGCTCTGAGCCACTCCCCCCCCCAAAAATGCCTGGCAGACAATACAAAAATGTGCCTTTTCTTTGGTAAAGTTTCACTCCTGATAGGTGCAACCACTGGCTTTTTCCTTCCTGGTTGCTGGCCAGCTCTCATAAGCTCACCAACATCATGTGGTCTCTTCACTCTGTAAGTGTCAAGATAACCTTGTAGCTGCTGGCTCTGTAGCAGAGGCATAGACTTCATGCAGAAACAAGTAAATCCTGTATCTAATATACAGACAATTCCTTTGGCATCTCTCTTCTCTCAGGTGAGGGGACAACTAGTGGACTTGGCAATAGTTAAAGCCTGTTTGGAAGGTCTGAGAAACAGTTTAATTAGTTCAGAAACATTTTTTCAATGCAGGATACTAACATAACGTGAGCTCAGAGGGGTCGAGATCCAAGCAGCCCCTATGCCCATGTCAACAGCAAGCCACCTTGGAGTAGGTAGGGTATTTTACTACATCACTGTCGTGGTAAGAGGCAGGCAGCAATGCATCACAGGTGGTTACATGGTGCTTCAGAGAAATGATTGTTCTAGATAACCAGCCACTGCAGGTGATGGAAAACATGGGATTTAAGTGGTTGCTGCATTTCTTAACTCCTGATTACAGACTGCTTTTCGGGTCATCATTCAGTAGGCAGGTGATCCTTACCCTATGCACTCAGTTCCATACTTTTATGCAGGCGCAGCTGGCCAAGATGAAGGGAGAGTATCATTCATTTCACAAACATCATCTGGACAAGTCTACCTCTTTCAAATGGAACACTGGTGGCAGCTGGCTGAGTAGGAGCAGACCAGCAGGGGACAGGCACACCCAGGTGATGGACCCATACTTCAGTTCATATCAAAGCAGCAATAAGGTAGATGGTGGAGATCTGGCAGCTAGACCAGAGAGACAGGACTGTTATTCCTGATTTTTCTTTGTTCCAGACAGTGGAAGATATCAGGGCATCTAATGCTTTGCACACTTGCTACATCTGATAGTAAGGGAAGCCCTGGGGCTGGAAACCAAGGACTTCAGCAGCTCAGTCCTAACAAAGAGCATGAAGGGTGGTACCTCTCTACTGGCTTATTCAGGATGTAGGTACCAGGTGGAATTCCATCTATCTGATGCTGCAGAGTTTAGTGGAACAATAGACAGCCCTTCATGACTTGCTCTCTGGAAACCAAGGGCCTGTATTTTATGGTAATAGGGAGTATCACAGAGAGAGAGAGAGAGAGAGAGAGAGAGAGAGAGAGAGAGAGAGAGAGAGAGAGAGAGAGAGAGAGAGAGAGAGAGAGAGAGAGAGAGAGAGAGAGAGAGAGAGAGAGAGAGAGAGAGAGAGAAAGTCATAATGCCCTGACCCTAGATAGGTATGTATATCTCTATGGGAGGCCAACCTAGTAACTCGAGGTGAGGTTTAGGAATTAGTGTAGGGGTTAGGGGTCACTTTGACATTCAATGTGAGACGTACGAACAGAACAGTGCTCTCTTGTGAACATTTGATGACCCTCGGAGTGAGAAAACTCTCCCAAAGATGAGATTTGTGCAATGTTCTCTCAACCTAGCTTGATGGCTTTGCAAAACAGTAAACCCAGCCCACGCCTGCCCCTAACTCCTCCTCTTTTTCGGATTTGCATCGCACCATAGGATATGGCGCAATCGCATGCGTTAAAGGCATTTTCACATGCGTTAAGGGCTTATCGCATGCGTTAATGGTGCTTTTCACATGCGCTAAGCCCTTAACGCATGCGAAAATGCCTTAGCGCATTTTGATAAATGAGGGGGCAAGATAGGTATACATTGCTTTTTGGGCATCATGATTTGTTACACATGATGCAGATGTACAAGTCCTGAAGCCCATCAAGGATGTTGTAGAAAATTTGAGTTCCACAAGAATCACCCTGGGCAAGGTCATCCCAATAATCAATATCCTAGAGGAGAAGTTACAGTGTTTCCGGCAGGAGCAGGGACTTAAACCAGAAGTATTGCTGCTCATGAACTATCTGCAGCAGCAACTGGAAAACAGACTCAAATCCCTCACCCTCCAGGATCCTTACATGCTAGCCATGTTTTGTGACCCATGGGTGAAAGAGAGTGTCATCTTCCAGTCCAACAGTCTAATTACCTTGAATGAGATACTAAGATGTAGAAATGAGTACCATGGGGGGGGGGGGGAGCTAAGATGGTGCTGTGAGGAGAGGACGTGGCATTTAGAGCTCCTGCAAGCTGGTTTGTTAAAATTACTTTTTACAAAATGCCTCATACAAAAAGAAAGGGGAGGATCAGAGAAGGAACCTCGGCCTCTCAGAAACCACCTCTTGTGCAAACCACCCGCTGACAGAAGGAAAAACTCCGGAGAGTCCCGCTGGAGTAGTTGACATAGAGCAGATGTCCCTGCTCATGGAAGAGACAATGCTTAGTCCCAGAGCACTGACGACGCACTCCCCGCCAGCAAATGCCACAGCAGCCGGCCTGGAATCACTTCATCGACGGATGGCGTCTACTGGAGTGAGTACCTCCGAGGAGAGTTTGGCTGGGAATATCATGGGGGCTGCTATAAAGGGGGGAATATTAACTTCTACCCCGAGGAAGGAAGGGCTGAATATCGAAGGTGATCGACCCGATGGTGGTGAAGAGATCACTTAAAAAAAATCATCACAGAGTTCAATGGCTCAAGCAGATCAAAATATACTAATGATACAATTGATAACCTATTCCCCTCCAAAACTGTTAGAGAAACCTAATATTATAACATTAGACTCACTGTGGTTTGCAATTTCCAGCCTACAAAATTAGATAGTAAATCTAACTGAAGCAGTAAAAGGAAGACAAGTGCAGTTTAACAATCTGCTGCAGTAGTTACCACGCATACAGAAAAATTGGAACAATTGGAAATGAATCTTGAGCAAGTAAAATCTGTTCAAAGTACTATGATACAAGGGGAAATGATATTAAACAGAAGAATTGAGATGCTAGAAAATGAAGCCAGATATTTGAACTTAAGAGTATTGAACTTTCCTAAGTGCAAAATGATATCTCCTAAAGAACAATTTAAAAATTATATGAAGGAAGTTTTATTGATTCCTGTGGAAGATCAATCTCCGATGACAAAAATGTATTTTCTACCGGGATTTAAAACTGAGACTGGTAATCTTCAGAATATTAATGGAAGTGCTTTAAATGTAACCGAGTTATTGGAGACTTCATTCGAATCCCAAATAGAAGGGAGGGGCATGATGTTGGTAAATTTTGTTTTACACCTTGATCAGGATAATATTATGAAACAACTTCTTCAAAAAAGAAACTCCCCATATTTGGGACCAAAAATATGAGTATATCCAGAATAAATTCCAGCATGAATATGAAGTAAAACCAGGACTGGATTAACCTGTCCTGAAAATCTGGAGCCAGTTGGCAACCCTAATATAGGTGCATGTGTGCTCATTTTAAAATTGACCTGTAATTGAACTATCTAGAAGATTGTGAACTTACTGTCCTTGGGCAGAGCAATGCCAGAGGAAATCTCTGGAGGAAGTCTAAAGCAGTCCAGATGTGCAAATCAGTCCAGAGACCTAGGTGTAGGGTAAAATACAAATCAAACCATCTAAAAGCCAGAACTTACTATCCCTGGGTAGGGCAAAGCCAGAGGAAATCTCTGGAGGAGGTTTGTCATAGTCTGAATGTGCAAATTGGTCATCATATCTGGGCAAAAGAAAGACTAATCAAACCATAGAGAAGCCAGAAGATGGTGAATCTACTATCCTTTGGCAGGGTAAAGACAGAGAAAATCTGCAGGAGATCTGTAGTGGTCGTTATATAGTTTCTTTATGGCATCAATTGGAGTATGGGCTGAGGATTCAGGTTTGGAGATTGACTTCCCTTTTCCTGTGGCTGGGCTAAGGTAAAAACACTCCAATGCAACAAGACTCCAATGCAACAAGACTCCAATGCAACAAGACTCCAATGCAACAAGACAGCTCATCATGAATTCCCTTCCCATCTGGTGGGTGAATGAAATGTAACATACAGTAAGGTTCCTTGATGCCACTCAGATGCCCAAGACCTTGGATGATGTTAGGCCAGAAATGGCCCATAGCTTACTGGGATCAGGCCTTCTCTTAAGTTTGTTTGCTGGGAATGCAGCCTAAATGGTGGTAATATCCATTAAAGGCTAAATACTGAACAAGATCAATAGTCATTAACTCCATAAAGGAATTTGAAAAGAACTTTGAAGAAAGAGTCCAGGATGGCATGATACCATTAGAAGCAAATGGATAAGGTCCATGTAGCTCACTTTTGTGGACGGGAGGTGATGGTTTCTGCTGCCAACTGCTCTAGCTATGGCCTGTGTCAGGAAAGTCTGTTCTGTTATGGCTACAGGGCGATGATTGAATGTCATATAAAGTTGAGAGAAAAATGGTAATTGAAAGGGGGCTGATCATGTTGTGTGGCGTGCCCAGTCTTTCTTCCACTGGATTCCCACTGCCCCTTTGCCCATGGTACTCATTTCTTTTTTTTTCTTTTTTTTCAATTTTTTATTTATCAACTTCACATTTTACAGACATCAAAAGATATGTCAAGAAATATCAGGTATACATGGTTATATAATTTTCACCCGTTCAATTTTTAACCAAGCAACATCTTTAAACCTCTCCCTTAGTTATCCAATTTATTAGGGGGGGGGGGGGGAAAGAGTACATCAAAGCAATATTTAAACATAATTATTCAAAGAAATATTTAGGAGAGGATGGCAGACAGCTCATCTATCCGACGACCATAATCATCCAGGTTCTTGGATCCATTGATGTGATTCTAAATATTTTTCAAGCTGTACCGGATCGTAGAAAACATTTATTTATTTATTTATTTGACATTTTTATATACCGAACATTTGTTTATCACTTCATGTCGGTTCACAATATAATGGGGCCAGGTCTTAATCCTAGTCCAAATACAACAAATAAAACTTAACTATATAAAATTAAAATTAAAACTAGCAGTAAATAAATCTTTTAAGATATAAAAGAACTTAAAAACAAGATAAACATAAGATAGAATAGAAAGTAAAAATTCTATATTAACTAAAATAGCCTAATTAAACGAGATTACAAAATAATAAAATATAAACATTTTTTATAAAACCTGCATTGGGCCAGTAACTAAAATACTAACCTTCTAATCAAACTAAAAACCAATTAAATAATGGGAGAGTCAGCACATCAAAGGATTAACCAGTTGAAGAATAGGACTGCTCAAATAACCATGTTTTTAACATTTTTTTTGAAAGAACATATATTTGTTCCTTGACTGATATCTAGTTTTGGTCCGGCTAGTGACAGAGCTCTTTCCCTAACTGAATTCAGATGAGCGGATTTTGGAGAGGGTATGGAAAGAAATGCCTTGCCCAAAGATCTTAGAATACGAGCAGGTGTATGTATTCGTAAAGATGCATTTAACCACTCAGTATTTTCTCCATGAACAGTTTTTTGAATTAATGCTAAACACTTATAATGGATTCGGGCATGGATTGGTAACCAGTGTAACTCTGCCAAAACAGGGGTAATGTGATCGAATTTCCTTGAGTTGGTAAGAAGGCGAGCCGCTGCATTTTGCAGAAGTTGCAATGGGCGAATGGCTACTGCTGGCAATCCAAGAAGGAGCGCATTACAATAGTCAAGTTTTGACAATATTAAAGCCTGCAGTATCGTCCTAAAATCGTTCATGTGAAGAAGGGGTTTCAATTTCTTCAATATTTGAAGTTTATGGAAGCCATCTTTGACTGTGGCTCTTATAAAGGCTCTAAGATTAAGCTCGCTGTCTAGAATACAGCCTAAATCTCTGGCTTCATAATTGATTCGATGGGAAGGAAGGCATGAAAAAATAGTGAAAGTGATTTTTTCTGTGATTTTATTACTTATGATCAAAATTTCTGTTTTAGAATCATTAAGGACCAAAGACATTTGAGTCAGAAGTTGCTTAATAGAGTTGAGATAGATTTCCCCCAGTTTCAAGGTGTTCTGTATTGAATCTTTTATTGGTAAGAGAATGTGGACATCGTCCGCATAAATATAATGGAATAACCCCAAGCCAGTCAACAATATACAAAGAGGTGTCATGTAAATATTAAACATGGTTGGGGAAAGGGACAAACCCTGAGGGACCCCAGAATTAAGTGGAATATCTAATAAGGGTGTGCATTCGTTTCTAACATATTTCTCATCCACAACGTATAGGGCCCTATTCGTTGTATTCGTAGGGAAGCGAAACGTATTGCGATTCCCCACGAATACACCGAATCCGCCGAATTATTTGGCCGTCTAAAGGACCCAATATAAACAAACCCCCCACCCTCCTGACCCCCCCAAGACTTATCAAAACTCCCTGGTGGTCCAGCAGGGGATCCAGGAGCCATCCCTGCACTCACACCCTTGCTGCCGGTTTCAAAATGGCGCCGATAGCCTTTGACCTACTATGTCACAGGGGCTACCAGTGCCATTGATCAGCCCCTGTCACATGGCCATCGGCACCATCTTGTGCTCCTACCATGTGACAGGGGCTGACCAATGGCACTGTAGCCCCTGTGACATAGTAAGGACAAAGGCTATCGGCGCCATTTTGATTACTGGCAGCCGATGGCCCGAGTGCAGGAGATCACTCCCAGACCCCCGCTGGACCACCAGGGACTTTTGGCAAGTCTTGGGGGACCCTCCTGATCCCCACAAGACTTGCCAAAAGTCCAGCGGGGGTTTGGGAGCGACCTCCTGCACTCCAGCCATCAGATGCCAGTATTCAAAATGGTGCCGATCGCCTTTGCCCTCACTATGTCACATTTTGCAAACAAAATACTGGGAAGGATAGGAGCAATGGATGGCCAGTGCCATCTTTAAAAATGGCGCGGGCCATCCAGTGCACCTACCATGTGACAGGGGCCGACCAATGGCACCGATAGCCCCTGTCACATGATAAGAGCAAAGGGCCATTGGCGCCATTTTGATTAGTGGCAGCCGACAGCCCGAGCGCGGGAGAATGCTCCCGGGACTCCCGCTGGACCACCAGGTATTTAAAAATATTTTGGGGGTAGTCCGGAGGGTGGGGGGATACTAACAAACTCATTTTAAAGGGTCAGGTTGTGTTTTTAGGTTGTGTCCTTTCTTCCCACCCCCCCCACCCCCCCATAACGATAAGAAAACCCACTAAATTAATCATGGGGTTTCCTATCGCTATCGGGGACCCCCCCGATATCTGACGATATTGAAAATATCAGACGGTATTTTCAATCGTCAGATAAATGATTCACATCCCTATTGAAAATAAGCTAAAATGTTTTTTATTCTGATGAGGTGAAAAAGAGCCATATTCTTGGCATATTATAGTAAAGAATGCCTTCACTTAACTCTAAAGAGTGCCTATCAATTGATTACTGAAAGTAAATGTTTATTTTGTAATAAGAAATGAAACTTAGTACTATAAATGAAAATTAACAATTGAAAACTGGAAATCAATATTCAGTGGGATGGACAGGAATCCCCAGTTGGTGCAGAATTGCTTATTATTGCCTATAGCATATGAGCATGGAGTCTGCATGGCTCCATATGAGAATGGAATCACCCTTTGTAGAGTGACTCCTACTGCAAAAATTCCTTAAGGTAAGAATGTTGTGCCTTATTGATTATTTGTAATAAGTCAAAATATGTTTGGTACAACAATCTAAATTAGAAATGTAGTTTTCATGTTCAAGAAGAGCAAATTGCAGAAATTATGTTCCATACCATATTTACAAAAAATAATGTAATTCCAATACTTGTATACATTGATGGTGTTTGTTCTTTAATTTCATCCCATGAAAGATTTGTTTGCAAGTTTCAATATTTAGAGATTAGGGTGAACGCTAAGGATAATTAGCATGAACAAAACTTTTCATGCAATATATGAAGATCCTAGTATTATATTTTGGCCTACCTGGAAGCCTGGGTTCTTTCAGGATAGGTTGAGGGCTCTACTGCTGTATTCTTCTCACAAGGAGCAGAGTGGTTGTCCTGGGAATACTTTGGTTTATATGCTTTGGATGTATTTTAAAAAGCTTTTATTATGAGTTTTTGTCTCTAAAGCTAGCTCCTTTTCAAATTCTGTCTTAGCCTGTCTTATATTTAACTTGCCACTGCTTATGCTTTATCAGGTTAATTTCTACATTTATTTGTTCCAGAGAGAGAGGTAATTTGTCTTTAGTAATCCACAAGTGAGAACTGAACTCTGGCTTCTCTGGTGCAGGGCCCACTGCTCTAACCAATAGGCTACAACTCTACTCCTGAAGATCTGGAAGGAAATATTTTCTGCCCCTCTTCCTACCCATCCATGGACCTGTGAGGTTGCAGTTTGCATCCAGGATCCCCATCAAGAGAAAAGGAAAAGAGACTACTAACTGTGAAGAAGAACTCATCTACAATTTGGAGGACACCCGTTTGGAGTCTTCAAAGTCCTGGAGAGAGAGAAGATTTACAGTATTTTTCCCATCTTGGGGTTGCCCGTTCATCTGCCATGCCCACTGGATCGACCATCTCACCTAACTGAGGGGGATGGAAAGTTCCCTTGCCTAAGTAAAAGACTCATGCATAGATAGAGGACAAAGGTTGTAAAGACAGCCAGAAAGACTGTGGTGCTGGAATCATATTGATTGTGCCATCAATCCATCAGTGTTTGCAGAAAAGATATTATTTTGGACAATAATCAGTGGCTCCTGTGTGTTCTTTTGGACACCCATCGCACAGTGAATAGAGATTTCCCTCTCTCTGGAAATTTTAGGAAGGAAGTTAGTAACCCCTGCCCTGGGACCAGAGAGGATCCCTTTCTTCTCCAGATCTTAAGGATCCACACCCTGGGGAAAAGGGACAATGAAAGAGCTAGCCAGGGTCCCTGCCCCAAAAAGATTCTAAATAAGTTTATAACCCCACCTGTGCTGGACCTGCACACTGGGGTGGGGTAACAGGTAGGGGTGTGCATTCATATTGACCGCATATGTAAAACGCTACGCATATTTTTTTTTTAACTTAAAAAAGTGATGAGACATAAACGATCGGATTTCCCACATATCCAACATAGCTATGTTGGATATGTTGGAAATCGCGATTGTTGATCCAAAATTAAAAGTTAAACCCCTCACCTTCCTTAATCCCCCCCCCAAAGACTTACCAGAACTCCCTGGTGAACTAGCGAGGAGTGAGGACGCCATTTCTGCAATCCTTTGCGAGGAGCACGTGACGCCGCGTCACTCGACGTGGCGCCGACGTCACGTGCTCCTCGCAAAGGATTGCAGAAATGGCGTCCTCACTCCTCGCTAGTTCACCAGGGAGTTGTGGTAAGTCTTGGGGGGGGGGGGGCTTAAGGAGGGGGAGGGGTTTAAATTTTTATTTGCACATATGGACATATACTCAACTCATTGAATTCTGTTTATGTCCATATTGACCGCAAATGGGACCCCCTTTGGACATATGGACATAAACCTTTGCTCTGCACATCCCTAGTAACAGGTATAAAATGATCAAGTTCATCTAAGCCGTCTTTATTTTTGTTTATTTTAATCATGAATGTCTGGTTTCATATGTTCTTCACACACTGGCAGGTCATAGTGCATGACGGCAGGGGAGAAAAACTGATACTTCACTTTCAATCATATCCAGCATAGCTCTCTGCATCAATGGCAGGGGAGAAAGACTGATACTTCAGTTTCAATGCATATCCAGCATAGCTCTCTGATTCAATGGCAGGGGGAATGAAGAAAAGTGGATCTATATACAGACAACAACCAACAAGGACTGAATTACATAGTCTAGGTAAACAAATAAGCATGGGTGTAGCTTGCTTATTGCGGCGGTGACTACCCCTAACTAATTAAACTAGATATTTCACTTAGATGCAGTTCCAACACTGCTCTCTACATTAATGGTGGGGGTGGAAGGGAAATAGAACCAAAAGGTTACTAAGGGCCAAGAGTAAAAGATAAATATGAGGAAAAAAAAGTGCAAAAGCTTGCTGGGCAGACTGCATGGGCCGTTTGGTCTTCTTCTGCCGTCATTTCTATGTTTCTATGATCCAGTATTCTGGAGAATCAGATTTAAGATCATAATAAAAGCATTTAAATGCTTTCATAAGATGGGACCAAAGAACCTTGCAGATATTTTATTGTGTTACTTGCTGACCAGGACACTGTGTTCTTCCTAATAGGAATTCTTCACTATTTCACCGATCTCCATGATTAATTTACCAGTTATGCATAAAACTGCTTTCAGTGCCTCTGCTCCAAGTTTATGAAATCTCATTCCGTTAGAGTTTCATTGTGAATCATTTTACTTTACATTTAGAAAGAAATCTAAAGCCTGGTGCTTCTGCCAAGCATTTGGTGGAGATCTTTAACATGCCGAAATGATTAGCGTCACGCTTGGAATTCATTGATCCTGGATATATGTAGGCTGCTGCTAGAGTGTGGGAAGGGGGAATCGGCAATATGGGATGATATGACAGGGTACTGGCAGAATAAACCAGCTATTGTAGCTTCAGGAGTATGAAGGTAATTAACGAGAGATGGTTGTGAGCAGGAATGGGTAATTATTGGACGTGATGGGTTTATTAGGAATTTTTTTTATATATTGTGTGGGGGTTTTTTTTTGTAAATCACCCAGAGGTTTTTCAATAGGTGGTACTTCAAATTCAAATAAATAAATAAATAGCACATCACTGCTTTTGATTTCTTCAGCACACAGGGTGAGATTCCCATCAAAATCAAAAAAAGAATGACAGTTTATCTCTTTTAGGATTTGGTTGCATTTTCTTAGAAATGTCAGTCTTATTTTTCCTGAAAGAATCTATGTATATTGTCTTGTTTTAGCAGACTTTCTGCCATGTCTGTGCTGTTAAAAAAAAAATAAATTATTACCCACCCACTACATTCCTTCCAGATATGTAACATGGATGAACCATTTGTTCTACAACACAGCTACTTAGCTGAATTTATCGTGAGGTTTCAGACTGTTTACCCAAGTAGATATGTCCATTCAGGGGAGGCAGCACTGTTATATCACAGCACCATGAAATCTTAAAGCCTATTAGGTGTGTAGGGGAAAGTTTTCTAATCTATCAGGGGTATCTTGTATGCCACAGACTTATGCATTGCCAAACATAAATTTTCAAAGCAAAGTTTTCCTCATACGTTGTTTGCTTGGAAAACAGCTTTACTAGCCTGCACAAACTAACCTACACAATGCCCCCTAGTCCTTCTATTATTCGAAAGTGTAAATAACCGATTCACATCTACTCATTCAAGACCTTTCATGATCTTAAAGACCTCTATCATATCCCCCCTCAACCATCTCTTCTCCAAGCTGAACATCCCTAACCTCTTCAGCCTTTCCTCATAGGGGAGCTGTTCCATCCCCTTTATCATTTTGGCTGCCCTTCTCTGTACCTTCTCCATCGCAACTATATCTTTTTTGATATGCGGCGACCAGAATTATACACAGTATTCAAGGTGCGGTCTCACCATGGAGCGATACAGAGGCATTATGACATTTTCCGTTTTATTAACCATTCCCTTCCTAATAATTCCTAACATTCTGTTTGCTTTTTCGACTGCTGCAGCACACTGAGCCGACAATTTTAAAGTATTATCCACTATGATGCCTAGATCTTTTTCTTGGGTGGTAGTTCCTAATATGGAACCTAACATCGTGTAACTACAGCAAGGGTTATTTTTCCCTATATGCAACACCTTGCACTTGTCCACATTAAATTTCATCTGCTATTTGGATGCCCAATCTTCCAGTCTTGCAAGGTCCTCCTGTAATGTATCACAATCCACTTGTGATTTAACTACTCTGAATAATTTTGAATCATCCGCAAATTTAATAACCTCACTCATCATATTCCTTTCCAGATCATTTATATATATATTGAAAAGCACCGGTCCAAGTACAGATCCCTGAGGCACTCCACTGAGAAAATTGACCATTTAATCCTACTCTCTGTTTCCTGTCTTTTAACCAGTTTGTAATCCACGAAAGGACATCACATTCTATCCCATGACATTTTAGTTTTCTTAGAAGCCTCTCATGAGGGACTTTGTCAAATGCCTTCTGAAAATCCAAGTATACTACATCTACCGATTCACCTTTAGCCACATGTTTATTAACCCCTTCAAAAAAATGAAGCAGATTTGTTAGGCAAGACTTCCCTTTGGTAAATCCATGTTGACCGTGTTCCTCTGGCAACAAATTCCAGAGTTTAATTGTGCGTTGAGTGAAAAAGAACTTTCTCCGATTAGTTTTAAACGTGCCACATGCTTTTTAACCTCCCCACTTCTTGTTGGTCTCTTAGAGAGAGTAAGATTGTCTAGGCAGTTCAATTTATACTGCTGTAAATATTCTTATTTTTCTCTTCTTTCTTGTATTTTCATGTCTCTCATGGTTTCTGTGCAAAGGTTTATTCTTTGTATTTAATGAAAAACTTGAAAAATAAAATATATAGTAAGAAAAAAAAAAGTCTCTTTCTTTAACTGCTAACCAAAAATGCCACATAGATCTTATGCAACCTGCCCTTCAGCAGGCTGGAGCCTTCCGCTAGAGCCACCACACAGAGGTGCTGTAGCAAGTGGTTTGTTCCACAACTATACTCCTCTTCCCCAGGATGATTACTAGGGCTATCTAGTGGACATCCCAAAGGGTTTCTACATATTGCTGAATTCCAAATGCATTCATATTTCAGAGATACTTACTTTGGCAAAAATATAGAAACTACTCATATGTTTTTCAGGAAATGTAAAAGCAAAACAACAAATTACTAACATGGATTTTTCTGTTCTTTGCCTTGTGGATCAAATGAATACTTGAATGGAGTGAAATTTTCTCATACTAGTATTTTCATTGACTCTTGACTTTGTGGCAAGTTTTGTGGTGTGTGGTTTAACAACTTCACCACTAGCTTTTGGGAGAAATTCAATCTCTTTTTTTTCTGAACATTTTTTCTATTCAAATTTTACAACCTTTAGGGTGAATTTTCAAAACATTTAATTGCATAAAATTAGCATATACCCAGAGCCAGTGCAAGAGTATTTGGCACCCTAGGTGAACCTTCAGTAATGCATCCCCTCTCCCAATTAACCCTAGCATAGCACTCCCTCCTTCTAGTAGCCACATCTCCAGAACAGTGTTCCTTTTTGGCAGTATTAGCTCTGACAGAGCCCCTCTGGATCTCATGCTGGCAGTATTGTGATGCCCTCAAAATTTTGGTGCTCTAGGCCAGTGGTCCCCAATCCTGTCCTGGGGGCCCACCAGCCAGTCGGCCTCCATAACATGCACATTTTCTCTCATGCATATTCATTGTGGATATCCTAAAAACCCGACTGGCTGGTGGGCCTCCAGGACAGGGTTGGGGACCACTGCTCTAGACAACCACCTAGTTTGCCTAATGGAAACATTGGCTCTGCATATACATGAATAAGTATCTTATAGTCATGTACATCCTATTTTATAAACTTCAAACGTACCTGCATATTGTTGGTCTTGAAGGCACATTTATGTGCAAACAAATTGGTGGTCTAGGGGCAAGACCAGGAGGTATACCTGCATGCTGTTATTTTGTAAGAGACTAATGTGTGTACACTTAGCAACTTATTCACATTATTTTACACCTGCTAATTATTTTGCGCAATTGATGTCAGATTCGTCTATTGTTTACTATTGGTTGGGTGGGATGTCTGGGTGAACTGTTGTGGGGAGCGCAGATTGAAGAACTAGGAGGGTCTTGATGACCTGAAGGACTGGTTGAACTGGTGGAGGTTTTGGCAAACTGGTGATTTCAACTACACGTGCACGTTTTAAAATATACTGACTTCCGCACGTAAACAGTTTTACTTGAGCAAGTCACAATCTCTTTTGCACATAAAATATATGTGTGTATGTTTTTTAAATAAATAAGAAAAGTATGTGCTTTCAATGCACTGCAGATGTTCATGCGCAAAGAAACATATGCATGTATGTTAGGGGTAGGTAGACATACGCCATGTGCAGGTTATAAAATACTATAGTAGATCACTGCATGGTCATATACACATGTATATGGGGCCACGCAGAGTTCTTTTATAGTTATCTTCCCTTTCCTCAATCAATCCTCTTTCACCTCATCACTGATCATTCAACAAGGTATGGCCCTTTTGTTATTTTCAAAGTCAGAGTCCTTTTTCATATTTATTTCTTTTGTATATTTCTTTATCTGAAAATACCCTCACAAAGTTTCACTGTATAGTGACCAAACACATAGCACTTCTGTTATCTTTTATATAATTTTATATAATTTACAGGACAGTTCTCATTTAACGTTTTCACTTATGAGTTTGGAATGTACTCAATCTAAATAAATCAACAAACCTTGACATTAGGCAAATTAAAAAAAATCATGACAAAAAGAAGTTTGTATGGTTTTCATAAGAAGAGGCTGAAAAGATAAGGGAAAAAAGGAGGGTTACTATTCAGAAAGTGAAATTATTGCAGCGCCTTCTTCCAGGGTGGACAACACCAGTTTGTTGTATGGCCATCACCGCAGAGCGACAGAGGGCATCATTTGAAACCAATGGATCAAGCATAGAAGCCGTCAGACCGGGAGGCAGAGTCGAGTCCCCTAAAGAGGGACATGGACCTGTCAGCAGAGCAGAAGTGGCACAGAGGAGATGGCAGTGGTTTAGACACAACAGACACCGCCCCCCCCCCCCCCCCCGACTAGTATTGCCCACCAACCCAGTTGTATCTTTTCTCATGGGTGAGGTTGTGGATGAAAAAGGGAGGATAATTTAATACTTGATTAAGTGGGAAAGCAAGAGGTCCCTCCTATTCTATATGGTGGTATACTGTGGGGACAAACAACCTCAAATAGCCAAATATTAAATGTTCTTGGTATCTTGTAGAAATGTATATAATTGCATGGCCTGAGACTACTAACCACAAGTAGATAAGTGTGCTGTTTGATTTCCTATTAGTGATATACATAGTTATTAGGGATGTGAATCGTTTTTTGACGATTTAAAATATCATCCGATATATTTTAAATCGTCAAAAATCGTTAGAGGCGATATACAATAGGAATTCCCCCGATTTATCGTCAAAAATCGTAAATCGGGGGAAGGGGGAGGGTGGGAAAACCGGCACACTAAAACAACCCTAAAACCCACCCCGACCCTTTAAAATAAATCCCCCACCATCCCGAACCCCCCCAAAATGTCTTAAATTACCTGGGGTCCAGTGGGGGGGTCCCGGTGTGATCTTCCACTCTCGGGCCACGGGTGCGTTAATAGAAATGGCGCCGGTGCCATTTTGGTTCCTGTCCCCCAACGTCACGAGCGCAGATCGCTCCCGGACCCCCGCTGGACCCCCAGGGACTTTTGGCCAGCTTGGGGGGCCTCCTGACCCCCACAAGACTTGCCAAAAGTCCAGCGGGGGTCCGGAAGCGACCTCCTGCACTCGAATCGTATTGCCGTATTGCAAAATGGCGCCGGCCATACGGCCATACGGCCGGCGCCATTTTGCAATACGGCAATACGATTCGAGTGCAGGAGGTCGCTTCCGGACCCCCGCTGGACTTTTGGCAAGTCTTGTGGGGGTCAGGAGGCCCCGCCAAGCTGGCCAAAAGTCCCTGGGGGTCCAGCGGGGGTCCGGGAGCGATTTCCTGCGCTCGTGACGTCGGGGGACAGGAACCAAAATGGCGCCGGCGCTACCTTTGCCCTGTCATATGACAGGGCAAAGGTAGCGCCGGGGCCATTTCTATTAACGCACCCGTGGCTCGAGAGTGGAAGATCACACTGGGACCCCCCCCCACTGGACCCCAGGTAATTTAAGACATTTTGGGGGGGTTCGGGAGGGTGGGGGATTTATTTTAAAGGGTCGGGGTGGGTTTTAGGGTTGTTTTAGTGTGCCGGTTTTCCCGCCCTCCCCCGATTTACGATTTACACGATTAAAAAAAAAAAAAAAAAAACCGCGACGATACGATTCCCTCCCCCCCCCCCAGCCAAAATCAATCATTAAGACGATCGATCACACGATTCACATCTCTAATAGTTATGTAGAAATGTATGTACTTATATAGTCTAATAAACCTGTATATATTTGTACATACTGCCAGCCTTGTACACAGTCCCATTTGTTTTCCTGGGGTGAAGGAAATCCCACCCACTATCACCTTCTTCCCCAGGTGGAGGCACCAGGCACCAAGAATGCAAGGACCAACGCAGTCTGCCCTAGGGAGTCTCCTACCAGGTCAGTCCCGGACTCAGGAATGCCCCATAAGGTAAGCGATCAAGAGGGTGTTACACTTCTCTTTCTCTGTGACCCCAGGGCAGCTGATTGCTGGCTTCAGCATGCAGCCGCGAGGCAGGGAATCCCTGCAGCTGTTCACAAACAGCTGACTGCTGTCTCCTCTGCACCGCGATAACTGTGGCAGCTCAACCAGCCTACTCTGCTCTTCTCACTGCCACAGCACAGGACCAGGACACGTCAAACAGGCAGACATCCTACAGTATGAGCTATAACAGCCTCTATGCATCATTCCAGCAACCATGGACCTATCTAGGTAAATATAAATTTAAACATTTTTTTTTACCCCCTTCTTTATTTTAACTCCTTGCTTACACTTAGAGTTAGAGAAGGAAAACCTGGTGGGGAGCCAAGGTTGAAGGCTTGCTCAGAGCCAGAAGCAGAGACAACTACAACCATCAGTTACTATAAAGTTACAATGCCGGGTCCCGGTCACCGAGGCCTAGGCCCAGGTCAGACACCAGAACCTGGCCGAGGCCGATTCTGGCTGCCAAGACTTAGACCTAGGCCTAATTCATTTGCAGGATCTGGCAGAACCTGGGTTCTGGTCACCAAGGCCTGGGCCTAGAGCATAGCAGTTGATGAAGCCTGTGTCTGGGCCTAGGCCCAACTTGAGGCTGGGTCCTGGTTGCCAATGCCCAGGTCTAGGACCAAGTCTGATTCTGGGGCCTGGCTGAGGCCTGGTCCCGGTCGCCCTGGACTGAGTCTAGACCTGGGCCCAATGCCAGGGCCCAGGCCAAGGCTAGTTCCAGGCCTCAGGCAATAAAGGGAAAATTGTGTTTAACCCTGTCTGTGGTTAACTTGAAGTAAATGGACTGTATTTATCCTGAATTCTTGGCTCAAACCTTGATAATTTTTTGGCAACCCAGGGCTCCACTAGCAGTTTTTAATGCTGACCTGAATGAACTGCGCCTGTGTGTAGCCATAGTGACTTAAATTTATTCTGTTTACAGGCTAAAAGGCTTATTTTTGCCTGGCATTAGCATTAGCATTATCAGAGCTATAAATGAGACTGACTCAGACAATTGAGTTGTATTTGGAATCATTTTCTATTACATGCAGTAACCACACTAACTAAAGAATAAAACACAGCATTAAGCAATTTAACCAAAAGGAGGAATTCAGAAAAAGGAAAACAATATAACTACCTATTATGCCATAGCACCCTCTGCCAGTGGGAGAATCTGCACTTCTAGCTAGAGTATATTAACTTAACACCTTTCACATCTCTTCTTCATAGCAAGTGTGTTATTCTATAGTATTCATTGTCTTCTGTAAGTTGCAATGACTTTCACTGAGTAATGGTTTATTGAGTGAGTCTGCAATCACTGCTTCTGATGGGTAATATTATTAAATGAGACAGCAGAGGATCTATATCTTGGAGACTTCTTTATGATATGAGGAAACTGTCAGTTGTGAAGATTTTTAAAATTGGTTGTTGTTGATCATGTTGCCCCCTCCTGATGCCCCTCAATCAAAACATAGACTATGTCGGAAGACTTAAAGGTGAATTTTAAAAGCCCTATGCATGCCGAAGCCGGGAGATATGCGCAGAGGTTGGGCCGGTGAATGCTGTGCAGATTTTTAAAAGCGTGCCAGGTCGCGCTTAACTCCCAGTACCCTTGTCACGGATGTACAACATGCTCACTGCTATATTGCTGTGCCCCATTTTTCAGAATTTGCTATCAAAGTGGTCCAGTGATTGTCAAGAGGACTTGGAGGAACACATGCTTACAAATTCTTATGCCTCTATTACCAGCATCACCAACAATGTGGGCTTGAGGGAATTACAACAACGGGTTTTCCACCGTATTGTCTACTCCCCGGCCAGAGCGTATCGTATGGGCAGTGTGCAGTCCGCTGCATGTCTTAAAT
Organism: Rhinatrema bivittatum; assembly: GCF_901001135.1. Lineage (NCBI taxonomy): Eukaryota > Metazoa > Chordata > Amphibia > Gymnophiona > Rhinatrematidae > Rhinatrema > Rhinatrema bivittatum. The sequence continues at coordinate 759,596,505 of NC_042615.1, forward strand.
GTTCAACCCCTGTGGCGTCCCTCATTCATTGTCTATGGTCCTGCCCCAGATACAAATCTTTTGGAACTCCATACGATTCTTTTTGTCGACCTTGTTCCACACAGACCTCCAATGGTCTTGCTCTTTCTGTATTCTTAACAACGACATTGGGGACGAGAGTATAAATTTGGATAACACTGGCTTTTTGGCCAAAGCATGCCTTATCGCAAAGAAATGTATCTTACTTAAATGGATTGAGAAGGAACCACCAAACCTTGCTATGTGGTCATCACTTATGACAGAACTTTTCCAACTGGAGTACGGCTCCTTATACAAGCGCTTTTCTCCTCGGAAGAAGCGAGTTTTCCATGACATCTGGATTGAATACTATGGCTCTGTTTCCCCAACAGTGAAACAGTTGGCCCCAATGCCAGAGCTCGGAGTGTAAGCAGACGGGACTGTGTGTTCGTGGTTTTTTAACCAAGGGGCCTGCAATGTTACAATTATAAGTTACAATTATAAGTGTTTTTATGGTACTCAGACGGGACTTGTATGTTGTATTCTGTGCTCTGTACTCGATATGCTCATGGTGTACACTGTCAGCTTCTTGACCTTTTTTCAAAAAAAATAACTAAGGTGTGAGATTCTCTACAAAATCGGGGGGGGGGGGGGGACTAGTGGCTGTTATAAGTTGAAAACTTGGGTGGCATGTTCCTATGCTTTGTTGGAGTCTCTTGTTGTATTCTCTGTGTCCCCCAATAAAATTGATTTGGAAAAAAAAAAAAAAAAGTGGCAGGGAATGGGCGTTCCAGGAAATATGAATGATACCAGCAAGTAAGTATTTACACACACCGGCTCGCACCGCGGTCCTTATCCAAGAAACTTTACTTCTGTTATGGATGAAGTGTAACTAATAAATAAAAAAAAACAAGGCAAGTTAGTGACATTTTAAGAGTTGGGGCTAAAAGGGTAAAGGGGAGGCTTATTAACTAGGGGGGTTAGGATGTCCTATCCTTTAACTGGCTGAACTGGGAACAGACTGGGGAAACTGGTAATTGTGTCAGCGTGCGAATGTACCAAAATACCCCCACTTACGTGGTAGAGGCGGCATTTGCGTGCACATGTGCGCGTCCATATAAAATTGTGCACACATGTACACGCATACAGCCTATGTATAGGCGCGTATTTTATAAAATGGCCGCATCCATTGGCGCGAGCCAGCATACGTGCAAACATGTGTGCCCACGTGGCTGTTTAAAAGTTACTGTCCCCCTGTTTATGACTTGTGATTTCTCTGAAGACTTCTATTAAAACAGCTTTTGAACAAGTTATCATTGTGGATTTTTGAATCTGCTAAAGATGGACCTTGAACCTCTGCTGTCACACATCTTGGTTCCCAATTGATATTGTGAGTGTATCATTGTTTTATCTCCACTCTTTTACCTGCCAATAATATTACATGTCAATAATTCCCTGCTCTTGCATTCCTCTTAGGAGGTGGTACATGACATCGATGTATTATTTATTTATTTATTTTTATTTAATGGTTTCTTATATACCGAGGCACGTTTGCAAAACATCACCTCGGTTCACAATGTAACATAACTTAGCAACAAGCTTTACAACAAGCAACAAGCAACAAGCTTTATTAGACCTGAGAGATGATCCTCTCAGTTTATGATGACTTTCTGCATCCTTTTTGCATGTGTTTATGTTGTCACTTTTACTTTTTAGAAAGCACGGGATATAAATGATTTTAAATAAATAAATGTTTATGTCAATTCTGATGATTGTTTATGAATGTATATTAAGGACATCAGAAATACCATGCTAGGTCAGACCGAGATCCATTGAGCCCAACACTCTCTCTCTGATAGTGGCCAGCTTGGGTGACAAGTACTGGCAGAGGCCAAAGAGTTAACCTATTTCACTCCCAGAGATAAGTGCTGGCTTTCCCAAGTCTACTGTTTATGGACTTTTCCTTCAGGAGCTTGTCCAACCTTTTGAACCTTACTGTGTTAGTTGCCTTCACCACATCCTCTGGAAGCAGATTCCATAGCTTGATGTTCTTAATCTGCTTCCTATGATTTTTTTTTTTAAATCTGCTGGTTGCTAGTTTCATGGAGTGTCCCTTAGTCCTAGTGTTTGTTTGAAAGGTTATTTATCCTTTATGAAAGGTTATTTATCTCTATTTATCTGGTCCACTCTACTCATGATTTAAAAATCTCAATCATATCATCTCTCATTCATATCTTCTGCAAGTTAAAGAGCCCTAATCTGTTTGTAATCCACATTGAATAGCAGCACTGAAATCTATAAAATATAAATTTTCAAAATAAATAAACAAATAAAATCCTTGATTGTCCTCAAAAGATTCATATGGGTTCAGATTCATCCAACCCTAAGTTTAACAACCATTGACAGATCCAGATAGCTTTCTGACATGCTTCTGTGGCTGCGACCTATTCTGTTTTATTTGATGAAAATGCAACAGATGTTTATTTTAGACTCAGTCAAGTAATGGTTCCTTCACCATGCTGAAACGGGTAGCCACTGATGGACACAGTCAGTGGTGTCTCCAGCCCAGTCAATGTCCATGTAACCTCATTAGCTCTCGATTCAAGGTTGTCAATTAGTGCAGTGTCATGTGGATTTTTCCCTCTAGATATATCATTACTCTTTTCACTGTGTTTCAATCACTGTGACTTTCCTGAATAAAAATGTATTATATTTATTTATTTTTATATACCAATGTTTCATGAGAACATATCAAATCGGTTTACATTAGTTAACATATACTCATTTAAAAATATTTGCATTTCCAAAATGAAAAGAGGAAAATACAAAGTTTCATAATAGACTAATAATAACAAATAAACTAGTAAACTAATTAATCATAAAGTTCAAACAGGGGAAAAAAGCAGAACAGTAAGAGCAGAGATAATACATTCAACTAAATATTTGTATTACAGGGGGATATATAATTATTAGGTTAAAACTCTTGGAAGGCTTCTTTGAATAGCCATGTTTTAATGCCCTTTTTAAATATTTTAATGTCTGATTCCATCCTTAATTCCTGTGGTAGAGAATTCCACAGTTGGGGCCCAGCAATAGAAATAGCCCTTTCTCTCACATTATTTAGATGAGCAATTTTAGGGGAAGGAATGGGTAACATCCCTGTACCTGCTGATCTTGTAATTCTTGATGGGATATGAAAATGTAATATTGAGGTTATCCATTCTATCTTTTCATTGTTAACAATTAGTACTTTATGCTGAGTCCTGTATTTAACAGGCAACCAATGAAGTTCCTTTAATATTGACGTAATATGATCAGATCTTCTAGTTCCAGTCAAAAGTCTAGCCGCTGAGTTCTGTAATAATTGCAATGGTCTTGTAACATTCGCTGGAAGGCCTAAAACATTGAATTACAGTAATCTAAATTTGACAAAACAAGAGCTTGTAAAACTGTTCTAAAATCTTTTGGAAATAAAAGAGGTTTCAATCTTTTAAGAACATTTAATTTAAAATACCCATCATTAATGATTTTTTTAACGCATGCTTTCATTGTGAATTCACAATCTAGGAAGATCCCTAGATCTCGTACCTCCAGGGAAATGGGATAATTTTTAGCAGCTTCCAGAATTTCAAGTTCCTTTGCCTGGCTTAATTTAGGGGAGACATATAAAATTTCCATCTTTTTTGCATTGAGAGAAAAATTAATTTGGGTTAATACTTTATCAATGGCGGATTGATATATATCCCAAAGCTTAAGTGTTAAGTCTATTGATTTTTTGATCGGAATTAAAATTTGTACATCATCTGCATATATAAAATGCATGAGACTGAAACCAGATAGAATTCTACATAAAGGAAGCATATAAATATTAAAAAGGGTTGCGGACAGAGAAGATCCCTGGGGTACACCATGTTGGAGATCGATTGGTTGAGATTCTTTATCATGAAATTTCACTTTAAAAGATCTATTCTTTAAGTAAGAGTCAAACCATTTCAGCGCAGAATCTTTAATACCTATTTTATTTAATCTATTCAGGAGAATTTTATGATTAACTGTGTCAAATGCTGATGATATATCTAGCATAATCTCTATGGCTGCAGCAATGTCTGATCATTTTACAGTAGCTATGTACAGCAATTTTCCAATTGTTTTTTGATATTCATCATTGTCTGGTAGAGGGTCTTGGTTTCTGTTATTCTTCAGGTAGTCTGTTTCAAAGGGAATCTAGACTTCTTTTGCATCTTCCATGCCAGTATGTTCCAGAATTTCAGTAATATTTTTGTCTCTGATTGAGGAGATAGCTTGAAAAAGGATTGGATAAGTTCTTGGAGGAGAAGTCCATTACCTGCTATTAATTAAGTTGACTTAGAAAATAGCCACTGCTATTACTAGCAATGGTAACATGAAATAGACTTCGTTTTTGGGTACTTGCCAGGTTCTTATGGCCTGGATTGGCCACTGTTGGAAACAGGATGCTGGGCTTGATGGATCCTTGGTCTGACCCAGCATGGCACGATCTTATGTTCTTTTCTTTCCCAAGTTTTTTACTTTATCATTCTGATTCATTTAGATTATACCATCACTGTCCATTTCTTGCATGAAGCAAATTACTATGTTATCAACACAGATCTGGATGTAAGTCCATTTATTATATTGCTTTCCAGTGTACAAGAATGGGTCTGCGTTAATTTGCATAAATCCTTCTTTAGTGAGCACTTAATTATGAAGTGCCGAAAAGTAGAATATAAATTAAATCAATAAAATATATCTTCTCATTTCATGCTCTAGCAGCTTGTTTAAGTTCATAGTTGTGGGGAATCAGCTGAGGCAGTGGCTGGCAAACCATGCTGACTCAGCGATTTCAATACATCTTCACTTCCTTATCTCTGACCTTTGCACTGAGTGCAGCAAGACTAGCACATCTTAAAGCTTTAGCTTATAATTAACCCCCACTGCCTTAAGAGAGGATACCTGGCTGCCACGTAATCAGCTGCAGGCAGAAGACAGACACATATATGGTATAGGCTTCAGCAGCCAATGAAATGATCTGTACGCACCTCCTGAGCCAATGGTCTAATGACACGTCTGTATGCTATGGCTAAGAGAGCCAATGATGTGATGGCACATCTGTATGCTATGGATGTATGTACAATAAAAGGGGACCCACGGGAGTGTTCAGCCCTTTTTGCCATGAATCCTGCCTGATGTGTCTTCATTGCCGCAACACATAGTTGCTCTTTTGAAGTTTATACCCAAGGTTTTGGTTTTGCAGTTCCTTAACCTGGGTGGCTGATCCATATTAATGTCACCGTACAGAAAGGCAGTCTTTATATCCAAGTGCTTTTAGTTCCATTGTCTTTCCAGCTGCCACACTGCGAAGCATTCTGATGCTGGAATGCTTTGCAACTGGAGCAAAGTTTTCATTGTATTCATCACCATACTTTTGAGACTATTCTTTGGCTACAAGTCTTGGATATGTCCTTCTGCATTGTATTCTTCACCCACAGACTTTAGCCAGAGTTTTCAAAGTGGACTTATGCAAATAAATGCGCTTGCAAATTTCCAGGTGTGCGCTTAACCAAAGTCAGTAAAGACTTGCTAAGTTACATCTGCTCTGGAGCTGTGTAACTGGGCATATATATTTATGTACATGAAAGTTCTGTCCCTCCCACCCCCCGGCATGCCTCTTTCTAGTGCACATAAAAGTACACATGGAATAGCTTTTGCACATACTTTAACACACAACCCCCGAGGCAATTTTCAGAAGGTCATTTATTCACTAATTGGGGTATATGTCCATAAATCATGTTGAAAATGATCCTTTGTGCCCAACAGTTTCCTGGCCATGTGATAACTTAGTAAATGTCCAAGTCTTGCCCTTGTGAAGTTTCTGCCACTTCTCTCCATTTGATTGCTTCCTGCTTAGTTTCGAGATTTCTTCCCAGTATAAAAGCTTAGGTAATTTACATGTCTTGGCAATGTAAGATAGTCTGTGGTGTGGTATTCCTTTTGTTGTTCAGGTTGATATCGGAGTACTTGTTGACTCATTGGGCCCAGTTCGTTCATGAGTATCAAGCCTGTCCATGTCGAACTCTACTTCCCCTTTTCTAGATTTCACTTCTTTTTCATTCTGATCCATCTTTGCTCACTCACAGGCAAGGATTCTTCATTGGTTTGAAGCTTCATGACATCGGATTGATTTACAATGTTTGGGGTTTTAATATGGCTGTGAGTTCCATATTGAAAAAAAAACATGAACAGGTAAAACATAACCTGTTAATCTTAGTTGGTCATGTTTTGGAAAATATTCAGCTGAACCTCAAATAGTTTTAACTGAATATTTCCTAAACCTAGCCAGGCTGGGATCCCTGGTTAAACATAACTGGTTAATGCTGAAAATCAGGCTTGCCATTTATAATCTTTTTAAAAAAATTTTAATTTAATTGACCCAATCCCCCAAATCCTGTCTGGACATTTCATTTTCCTGAAAAAAACCCCCCAACCCCCCCCCCCCCCCCCCCCAATTTTCTTGCCCCTTCCTCTGCACTTCATTTAGGGGTAGATTTTCAAACCGCGTGATTTGGCGTACTTTTGCTGGCGCATCAGGCGCCAGCAAAAGTACGCCAAATCGCGCTAAAATCCTGGATCGGCGCGCGCAAGGCTATCAATTCCGTATAGCCGGTGCGCGCCGAGCCGCGCAGCCTACCCCCTTTCCCTCCGAGGCCGCTCCGAAATCAGAGCGGCCTCGGAGGGAACTTTCTTTTGCCCTCCCCTCACCTTCCCCTCCCTAACCCACCCACCCGGCCCTGTCTAAACCCCCCCCCCCCTTACCTTTGTCGGGGGATTTCCTTGGTTTTTTTTTTTTTCAATTGTGTTTGTAATAAAAAAAAAATACAGGTGTTTTCTGGGGGCTTTAATTTCATTAAAAAATGAAGGGACATCCTTATCTAGAGTAATCTTCTCCTTCTCAGCTGCAGCTGCGCCTAATTGATAAGAAGCAGTGAAACACATAGCATAAATAATCCCAAATACATAAAAAGACCAAACAGTCCATCCAGTCTACCCAGTTATTCTTTCCACAGTGCTAAGAATACATCCCAGCTTTCAGCCACAGAGTGACCACCTGCAAGATATCTCCTTCTCCAGGATAGTCTTTTTGTCTTCCTCTTCTGTACTCCACCCTGTTGGGTAAAAAAAGCCTACAAGATCCCCACGTAGCTGCCCTCCAGTAACCACCTTCTCCACTCACCACAAAACTCTATATAATACTCCCTAGCCGACAACATCTAGCCAGACAGCTAGCTACAAAAGCAGCGTGTAAGCTGCAGTAAATTACAGAATCACCAGCTGGAACAAAGCTATAGAAAGATATATATATAAATCTGAAAACTTTATATTTGTTGTCAGGCCTGTGACCAATTGCCATTCACTGTTTATCATCATCTGCCGTCTCACAAGAGCTCTGCAAAAATCGGATTAAACTTATTAAACTACCACAAAATGTCATCTAGTGAAGATGACTAGTTGGCTGGCATTGGTTTGTTTTTTTTGTTTTTTTTACCATCAACATCCTCCACAGAGAACAAGTGTTATTCCGGTATCTCAGTGTGTTGCTGGGGCTAATTTCTTGTGCTATAACTCTGTCATCCGTGGAGCATGCTGCTTGATAATGGAAGAAAAATCACCAGCAGAGGAGCAATTTCTCATTCCCTTTGCTTTCTGCCCTGACATTGTTGGCTTTCCTTCTCTTTCTTCATTTTCTACCGCTCTTCTGTACTGGCTGTCCACCTCCTGTAGATTCGTCATTATAACTATTATCATTGTCAGCAGCTGAAGCAACAATTTCATCCTCATTAGCAAAAGGGAAGCACAGAGGCAGAAAAGAAACCTGACTTTCATTCTTTTTTTTTCTCCTGTATATTTCCCTAAATAATTGCACTTGTTCTATCTGCTACAAAAGGTTCTTGCTGTTCTTTAGTACAGCGGGATTTGGCAACAATCATGTCTCAGTGCATGGCTTCCAGATGTTAATGTAAATCGGTTATTTACTTTCTCAGATCATAGAAGGACTAGGGGGCACTCCATGAAGTTAGCAAGTAGCTCATTTAAAACAAATCGAAGAAAATTCTTTTTCACTCAAGGCATAGTTAAGCTCTGGAATTCATTGCCAGAGGATGTGGTTACAACAGTTAGTGTAACTGGGTTTAAAAAAGGGTTGGATAAGTTCCTAGAGGAAAAATCCATAAACAGCTATTAATTAATAAGCAATAGTAGCTTGAGATTTATTTAATGTTTGGGTACTTGCCAGGTACTTTTGACTTGGATTGGCCACTGTTGGAAACAGGATGCTGGGCTTGATGGACCCTTGGTCTGATCCAGTAAGCATATCTTATGTTCTTATGTTATGTTCTTATGATAAATGAATTTCCTAGTGTAATAGGAGCACTCAACATAAACATAAATAAATAAACAGATTATCTGAAGTCAGTGGTTGACCTGCAATGGGAGCCTGCTCTTGGTGCAGAGCCTGCAGCAGCGATGACAGAGAGGCACAGTGAGAGCGAGGCTCAAATGGTGGCTGAGTGCCATAAATGTGAGGCCATGGCGCATCTGGGGGCTGCTATCAGAAAGAGGCAGTAGGCCGCGAAGAGAGAGACAAGGCAGCAGCGAAGGAGGGGCCCAGGTGAGCAGAACAGGGTTGGAGCACTGTTCCGGCATAGCCCTTCTGCTATTCACTGTGCTATCGCCACTACCGCTTCTGTTTTATTCACCCACACTGGGAAGAAGCGAGCTGAGAGACTCTGGGGCCTTGGGGAAGCTCTGACGTGAAGGAGGGATACCATCTTTACCTGGCTGTGACTTGGCCATGATGGGGAGAGTGCCTGTTCCTTGCGTCACCATGGTTGTAATAAAATAATTTTGGTAATTGGCGTCAGGGACTTGGGGAAGCCCTGACGCCGTTTGAGAACTAGGCCATGGTTTGCTGTTATCAGCAATGAAGACAGTGGGAGTCCTGGACTTTGGGGGGGGGGGGGGGGGGTGTTGTCAATTCTTTTAAAAACTGAAGACAATTGGGCAGAATTTAAATAAAATAAGTATGATGGCCAGGTAACAGCACCCTGGCAACTTGACTGACCCCCACCTCCCCAGCTCCAGAGCCAATTGTAAACGTGTAATTTACCTCAATTGAAACCCTGCCAATTCTGGGTTAACCCCCTCCCCAAAAACATATTGAAACTGGAGAATTTTGGTGATAGCCACCAGAAGGGACCCTGGGAACCCCTGTCCAGGTATTATTTGGGGAATGAGAACTGCTAATTTTAAGAGACAAATATAAATGCCTCCCACAAGCTGAAAAGTGGTTTTTAAAACTGGTAATTACTTGCTGTCCAAAAGAAAACTCAGTGAGCAGTTTTAAATTAAAAAGATTGCAGAAAAATGGGTAACAGTAGCATCAGTCCAGCCCTTATAGTCAGTGGTCCACTTGAAACATCCTAGAAAAGTTAGGACCGTCATGGCAACGAAAGGAATTCCAAAGTCATATCCTAGGGTTACATAGAAACGGCTTTGCTAGCAACCAGTGAAGAGGTCAGTGTAGCATCATTAAACCCAGTGAAAGTACAGGTATGATTTAAATTATTAAACACTGCTAAGAGGAAGAAGAAGGTATGGGAAATTTCCCAAAGGCCTGCATATGTGATCCAAAGGCTTAGGAGGGATGCTATTTGTTTAATAAGGGAATGCTGACCTGCGTTAGGAAAAATTGAGACCTGCTGATATCAAGGGGCATGGATATGCAAAAGTTGGCTGTCAGTTGAAAAGTCAGAGAGAGAGAAAACTGGCTAATTACTGAGCAGACATGCTGTTAAGGTGCTTGCTCACAGGTCTCAAGAAACCCTTAAGAAAGTATAAAAACACCACTACAGAAGAAAGAACAGTTAATAATTATGAGAGTATGATTATGCTGAGTGATTGAGTTAAATACAGGCACTATTTCTGGTAAACGTAAGGGAAGAAAGATAGGAATGATATTAATTTAAATGCTGCATCATGTGTTTAGAGCAGCATAGTATGGAAACTATGAGAGAGAACTTGTTCAATGAATGAGATGTAAATCCACTAAAATTAGAGATGGTTGGGTCGCAGACTAGGATCTGGGCTGGCTAGGTACAGACACAGTCAGATAGCAGGCGAAGGTCAGTGGTGGACAGAGGTCAAGCTTGGTCATGATTTAGGCAGTTGTTAGTGGCAGGCGGAGTTCCAAACATAGTTAAGTGTCATCAGGCTGAAGTCAGAACCAGAGATCCATCCGAGAGAAGATGGGATGGACAGACAGGCAGGCAGGCAGGGAGATGAGGAGCAGCACAGGAAAGTAGGCAAAGACATGGAAGACAGTGAAGAGCTGAAGACTGACCACGAGATGAGGACCTGATGAAGAACTGAAGGCTGACCAAGGGGCGAAGACAAAGTCAAGGAACTCAGGAATAAAGACCACGAACATAGGAACGAAGACAAGGAACACTGAGTGAACTTGCTCTGCCTCAAGGGTGATGCACATATTGAAAAGTAACCCATGTTGTAGCTGCATAATGTTAGGTTCCACATTAGGAGTTACCACACAGGAAAAACATCTGGGCGTCTTAGTGGACCATACATTGAAATCATCGGCTCAATGTAATAGAGCAGTCAAAAAAGCAAATAGAATGTTAAGAATTATTAGGAAAGGAATGGTGAATAAAACGGATCTGATAGGGGGCCTTGCCCATCATTAATATATTTCCCCAGTGAATCTTTTTCCTAAAGTAGAGGTAATAGGAGGAGTTAGTGTGATTGGAATTCCTCCCATTGCTTTAACCATCTTTTAGGGGGAGAGAAAAATTAAGGGATTTATAATCCCTGGGAGCATGCCCAGTGGGAGAGAAGGAGCAGGAGCAGAAGGCTTCACCCTGGAAGCTCGTGATCCCCCCAGGAGGAGCCCGTAGGGACCCGGACCGCTGGGACTTAGGCGGGTCCTTGGGGATGGAGTCCAGGAGAGGTCCAAGATCAAGTGCCAGAGAGTCATTGCTTACCAGTCCGAGGTCACACACCGAGGGATCACCACTTGCCAGTCCGAAGTCACACCAGAGAATCATCGCTTGCCAATCCGAGTCGCACACCAGAGAATCACCGTAAGCCAATCCGAAGTCAGGAACCGAGAAGACTAAGACGTAACAGGAACAAGGATCCGAAGCTCAAGGAACTCACCGAAGCAAGCAGACTAGACAGTGCTGGAGGACGTTGCCAAGTCAGAGAATGAGCAAAGGAAGCTTCCTTTTATACTTCCCCTGCTCAGGCTGATCAAGGACAGGTGAGGCTTGTTAAAGGGATCAGGTCCCTTTAAATTTGTGAAGGGGGCGCGGCCTCGCACCTAAAGATGGCGGCGGCCATCTTGGATTTCCTCCATGGAGGAACGGCTGCAGGAATGGCGCGGGGCCAGAGCAAGGACGGCTCTCCACCCGACGGTCAGGCCGGGGACCCGCACCGGGGCACCGAGCACCCAGTCAGGGGTTTCTCCCGAAGCTGCCGCGGAGGGTCGCCGCCGAGTATGAGGTAGGGGACCACGGTCGTGGCTTCCCACTGCTGCGGGACACAACAGTCCCCCTCCACCCCAACCAACAGAAGGACACTACATGACCCCCAAAGTCCAGATGTGTCCCATAAGGGCGCCCTTGAGCATGTGAAAAGGCCCAGGCCACATAGGAGTATCCTGCAATCCATACGATTATCTCACCACGGACCGCATCTGCAAAGAGAGAAATATTAACATCCTGTGCGATTAAGGAGACCCCTTGCGCACATACCTAGTGAAACCATCCGACTTTCACCTCCCTATACGCTGGATCACTCCGCCTGACAGACTGGAGAGTGCCACAGAAGTGGCTGCCCCAATGCAAAATGAGTGAGTCCCAAATCTCACAGTATCCAACCCCAGTGAGTTAAGCAAGCCCGCAACACTGCCTCAAACTGATACTTTGTCAGCAGCCTCACATCCCGAAGAACAAGAAAGTGAACATCCCCCACAGGACGAATTCGCCCAAAAGCAACACCATTCACTACGGGGCAAGTATGCAGACCCGGTACGGGATGGAGCACCACAGAACACCCTCTGCCCAGCTGATCCGTCTTGGATTTATGATAAACAAAACAATCGAATCTGCACTAATATGCACGTGCTGAACTAAAAGCCCGGACACATCCGACTCTGCCTGTGCCACCAACTCGCTGACTTGAAAAGCACCGAAAAATTCCCAGATGAAAGCCAGCTGAGTCAGACAACACTCGAGCTCGTTGTCACAAATCTCAGACAACATATCCCACAATCGACACAGAATGTCCTGAGTAATGGGCAGGCATTTGTCCCCCGCCGGGAAAGAACCGCGAGCCCAACCTGCCAATAACCGAAGTATCAGTAACCTCCCCACCGGAAATCCTCAACCATGGGCCCTCATGAAGAATGAAAATCCAGTGAGCTGTCTGTAAACCGCCATCCTGGAATCACCTGACCCTCTAGCCTTTTCTACAAACCGCACCAGTAGCTCAACAGAAACCAGACCACAATGCCAACCCTGACTTGCTAAGAAGGACACCACCTTGTTTATGGACCTCACATAATAGTTCCACGTGGAAGGAGCTAGGGATGCCAGGAGCAGCTTCCATGCTTCCGTGTGCCAAAGCTCCAGTGGAAAGATGACACCAACACTCCCTGTGGGTCCGTTTCTGGTGTGAGCTACCAAACAAGATCCACTTGCAATGAGAAAGAGAATCAGCGATAGAGTTAGCCACATCTGGGACATGCCTAGCCCATACAGTGATATTCAACCCCATGCAACGCAACACGAACTCGCGCAGCAATTCCGATACCAATATACACTTGGCTGCCCGTTTGTTGATTACCTCCACCATCCCCAGGTTATCGCACCAAAAGACCACCTTTCTGTCCTGAAGCCGCGAACCCCAAAGGACTACGGAGACCACGATTGGAAACAGTTCCAAGAAGGTAATGTTCCTAGTGACGCCGGCTTCCTGCCAATCCTTCGGCCAAGCAGCCACGCACCAGGATCCCCGGAAACAGGTGCCAAAACCTACTGAACCAGCCGCATCGGTAAATAGTTCTATGTCATAATTAGATACCGCCTCACTTTGCAACCGTTGAAATCAGCCAAGAAATGGTCCCAGATCAACAAGTCTTCGGGCAACCACCGAGTAATGTGAATCCGATGTCCACTTTTTCGCAATCCGGTCATACCATAACTCAGCCTACAGAGAAAAACCCTGGCCATAGGGATCACGCGACACGCAAAGTTGAGACTCCCCACCAAGGACTGCAGATGATGCAGAGTCAACTTCTTGGCCCGCACCACCTGGGAGTCAAGGTCCTGTAGCACTACTACTTTGGTAGCAGGCAGTCGCAAAGTCATTTCGATGAGTCCAGCTCAATGCCCAGGAAGGCCAAACAAGTACAGGGACCCTCCGTCTTACCTTTAGCTATGGGAATCCCAAATTCTGCAGCCGTACTCTGAAAACACTGCAATAACTGCAAACATGTTACCGAAGACGCATCCCCCACAAACAGGAAGTCGTCCAGGTAATGAACAAGGGTTGCAATCCCGGCTCTTTCAGCCACTACCCAATGAACAAAGGAGCTAAAGGCTTCAAAATAAGCACAAGCAATGGAACATCCCATAGGCAGGCACCTATCAAAGTAAAATGCATCTTGAAAGCGAAAACCCAGCAATGGAAAACATTCAGGGTGGATCGAGAGAAGCCTGAAGGCAGACTCTATATCTACTTTGGCCATCAAGGCCCCCACGCCACAACGACGAACCATTGCTACCGCCGGCTCAAGACACATACCCCACCATACAGAGATCTTTCGGGATGTAGTCATTCACGGAATTACCCTCTGGGAAGGAAAGGTTGTGAATCAGGTGGAACTTACTCGGTTCCTTCTTCGGTACCACCGCCAAAGGGGAGAAAACCATCTCATCCATTGGAGGGACCAGGAAAGGACCCACGATCCGACCCACAGCAATCTCACTTTGCAATTTGTCCTTGACCACGTGAGCCAATTTATGAACCAATGGACAATTCCGGCCCCCACCCACCCCAACCAGACCCTCAAATGGGATACAAAAATGTTGTTCAAAACCGCTCCGCAAAAGATGAGCAACTTCCACTTTCGGGTACCTACCCAGCCATGACAGCATGGCGTCCAAACGGACAGGGGTAGGAGCTATCCTCAAAACTTCACTTAGTGGGGGTTCTTAGGGACAACCTCACCCCCGGTCCCACCACCTGCTCGCTTCGGGGTGGCCCAGTCCGCAACTGGAGCATGCATGTTTAAACTTGCAATCGGGAAAATTGCATGCCGAACAATTGTACTTCCAACACACATCAGGGAAGGAGACCCCTGCTCGAATGCTGCCTGCTGAGCCTGCACCGGACCGAAAGGACCACCCTCTGGATACACAAGAAGCCCTCCCCGCGTCCTGGTCCATAGTAGACCCCAACTTAGAACCCATCTGCGTTAACCACAAGCCAACATCCCTAGTTCCCCAAGTCATGTGCTTATTCTCCTCCATTAAGTCATGGAAGCACTCATCATAATTGAGCCATTACCATCCCTCATAAACCCAACTGGCATCCAAAATGGCATCAGCATAAGCCAGTAACGGCCTGTACTGGGCAGGGTCGTGATGATCCACTACGCTGGCCAACCGAAGGAACGAATGAATCCAATTAAGCACATTACGCGCCACCCAGCGATCCACATCTTGTAGTCTTTCATCCCCCCCACCGTCTTTTCTTTTCTTTCCTCCTCCCCCGGCGGCCTTTGAGCAGCGTGAAGATGTTTATGTAGTTCCGCTGTCTGATCTTCCGATGGAGGGGTTTCGGAACATTCTCCCACAGTTCTGATAGGCTAACGAGCGTGGGTGCCCCCCTTTCCAGGCTCTTACCGCTGGTCCCCCCTGAGGACATCCACCCCACACCGAAGCGCCAGATGAGTCCGAAGAGGACGAAGAATAAGATGAAGAAGGAGAAGAGCTGGAACGGGAGCACTTCTTATTACTCCGAGACGTTTCACACTTCTTGGGAGCCATGGAACTAGAAGCCATGGACTCCAAAACTCCCACTGCAGAAGCAGTACGCAGATTGCTTGCGCTAGCTGCCGGTATAATGACACTCCCATCAGTCGCCTGTAACTCACCAATCGGACCGCTGGTAAGACCGTATTCAACAGGAGCCGGAATCCCAGAACCAGATACATTCTGCACGCTGACCAGGCCACTCACGACAGATGGCGGACCCGCAGGACCGGTGATGTTGGTAGCCACAGATATAGGATCATTATGCCACTCCTCTTGGCATGAAAGTCCAGGTCCGTCAGCCTGCTCGTCCTATGGATAAATCTGCAGATACAAAGAAGGAGCAGTAGCCTCAGGCCCAGAAGACCCAAAACCGCCCGGACTTGCCCGTGACCCCTCAAAGAAATAAGGCCAACCTCGAGGTCCCCTACCCAAAGGGGTCAGGGCCCGGGCCCCCCGCCAATGACCAGAATTGGAGCCCCAGGGGGGAACCGAAGGATCAGGGAACCATCCGGATGGACAACCGTACCACCATGGCGAAGGACCCTCAGACCATGCAGGAAAAAACTGTCCCCAGTCGTTCCCCGGACCCCAACCACGGCCTGTTCCCCTGTCAGCATGCCACCACTCAGCAGCTGAACAGGAGTCGAATTAAGCCCCAAAGCCCCAGGAGGGACCACCCCGGGGGAACCCGGGGGTACCCACCCAGGTGGACCAAAACCAGGAGCCCGACTACTGGTGGCACCCTAGTCCTGGGCAGAAATTTCCCTAGCCCCTCCTAGCCCGTGATCAGTTCCAGTGCTGGGCCTAGGTGTAAGGGAAGGCAAAGCAGCCTCAGAGGCTGCAGCTCTGCCTGTTACAGCACCAGTCAGCTCTGTGTGCAGAAGCATCGATGCTGCTGGCTGCTATGAAAGATAGCGAGACAGGGGGGGAGGTACGGGACCCGACCATGCATTGTCTAGCAGGAAGGCCGAGGGGGAGCCCACCCTCTTCCTAGCTGAAGCAGCCTTGTCCCCCCCTCCCCCCCGCAAACGGGAACAGGAAACTAAGCCCTGTGCCACGCTCGCCTCCACACTCACCACTGGCCCATCTGCCTCCACACTCGCATCCCCGATGCGCTTCTCAAACGCCAGACCCTCCGCCTCACCCGCTAGCATCGTGGCTTCCTCCGATGCCATCGCTCTCTCCTGAGCTGCAGCAGGCATGACCTCCACCAGGAACCACCACAGCAGCACCAGCAATGAAAAGCTGCCGAAAAACACGGAGGAAGACAGGTAAGTCCCCTCCCCAACTCCTCCCATCCCCCACTAAACCAACCACGGGAGCCAATCGGCTCCCTCCACGAGGTGGTTTGAACAAACCACCCAATCCCTGCTCTGCTAGGCACTTGCTGGCCTGGGTGGCCGGCCAGCAACCCGGCGCCTCCCCTCCCCCCGGGTCAGAGCCTGCCAGGCTTGCATCAGCGAGCCTGGTACCATATTATCCTGGCTGGGCAGGCATGAAGCCTACCCGACCTCAGATTCTTGAGCTCTCTACGTGTCATTACATTATTTGACGGAATGACTATTTTAGCACCTTAGAAAATTGATCTGTTCAGACTTCTTACCTCACATATTGATATGTCCTTTCTGCAAGGGACACAACAGAAAAAGGGAGGTGATATTGTCCTGTATAGATCCCTGGTGAGACTTTATTTGGAGTTGGAATACTGTGTACAATTCTGGAGTCCGCACCTTCAAAAGGATATAAATCGGTTGGCATCGGACCAGAGGGTGGCTACTGAAATGGTCAGCAGTCCTCATTCTAAAGCATATGGGGATAGTCTTAAAGATCTATATATGTACACCTTAGAGGAAAGGCGAGATATGGGAGATATGACAGATATTTAAATACCACCAAGGTTTCCATGCACAGGAGACTCTAGAATGAGGGGTCATGGGATGAGGGTGAAATGGGGGAAGACTCAGGAGTAAGCTTAGGGGCGGATTTTAAAAGGGCTGTGCGGGTAAATCCTTCCGGATTTACGCGCGCAGGGCCCTCGCGCGCTGGCGCGCCTATTTTCCATAGGCCCCTGGCGCGCGTAAAGCCCCGGGACGCGCGTAAGTCCCAGGGCTTTCGAAAAGGGGAGGGAGGGGACGTGTCTGGGGGTGTTCCCGAAACGACGCGGCGTTTCGGGAACACCCCCGGTGGTGTCTCCCGGTGGTGGAGACAAAAATAATATCTGAATTTATGAAAGCATGGGATAAACACAGGGGATCACTGAGGGAATGATGGGAATTGTAAAGCTGAATTAGTTGTGCTGATGAGCAGACTAGATAGGTCATACAGTTTTTTCTGCCGTCTCATTTCTATGTTTCTTTCTATGTTTCTGTATAAGGAATCCAATGAATCCTTTCAATAGCATATTTTTTCTGGGAGTTTAGTTAAAGATTTGAGTATGCTAGGCATGCTTCACTTTGCTATCAGCTTTGTAAAAACCTGTTCATGTCTCTTCACAGCTGCAGCAGAGTAGACTTTGAGCCTATATTGTAAAGCTTTTTGTTGCTGTGTTTCTTAAATTGTTGACAGTCAGAGTTAGGGATCTTCTTATTAAAGTGCATTAAAATGTACATCAGTAAAGGCCATGTTAACCCAGCTTTACCTCATCCAGTAATGTGACTACATTATTGGTGACAGTAATATATCTGGCTGACCTGATACGCTCCACAAATCCTCTTCTTCTCCCCCAAAGTAGATAGTCTGAAAATTGCCCCCACAATGACCAGCCCTACAGCAATCATTTTAAACACACTTTGCGCCATATTTTGCAGTGAGGAATACTTTCTCCACGCTGGAGTTACATCTCTATTTGTTTTGGCACTCATTCATAAATTCCAGCATCAGTATGCCATGATCTATAATGCGTTCATAATGGTGGGAACTGTTCTGTGGCACACTGAGCTACCCTAAAAGCTTAATGTAGCAGCCTCTAATACTTGTTTTGAATATTAAAAAAAGAGAGGTTTTGGTTTTGTCAGGTTAATACTTGTCTCAAAATGGCTGAGAATTACATGGAACCAAAGCTGCTTTGCATTTCCCTAATTTTTTTCTGCAGTCTTAAATGTAGATTAATATGACCATTGTTTTTGTCCTTCTGAACTCAGGGAGTATTTGTCTTGGTATTTTCCTGACAAAGAAGCTGAGAGGATTTGCATAAGCTGTACTTATCTATTGTATAGTTAGCCATGAACTTAATTAATATTTATTAAATTAGCTCAAAGGATACAGCGTACTTTAATCGCATGCATGATTTAATGACAGTCTATTCAGGGATAAAAGGTTTCAGAAATTAAATAAACTGTAAAATAAATCCCAGTGGAAATAATTTTGTTTGGAGTTTTTGAATGGATGTCTTAAATAGTATTATTAGATTAAAGGCAGCTCACATGGGGTATATATACTATAAAGGAACATTCTTACCTTATTAACTTCTTCACATTTCTCAAAGATATTACATTACTTCATTATAATTCAAAAAGAAACCAACAAATGCTGCATAATTTAATAGGTCAATTCAGTATTGTGAGAATGAAACATGATGGTAAGTAAAACAACAAAGAATCTGCCTAATCTTAAATTAATCAAGAATAAGCAATGGCACAGGACTACAAACAGTAACTCTCTGGTCTAGAAAAGGAAGTATTATAGTATGCTGTGGCACATCTCTGGGAGCCTGATTGTTTTGCATATACTATATCAACTACTATAACTCAAGATTGTAAAAGTGACTTCAAGGAGCCTGGACTGAGTAGGGCTGAGATGAGCTGAGCACTGATGAGAGGGCAGGAAATGATTAGTGGGAAAAACTCCCTTTCCCCAAAAAATTATGACAATCGCATGAAGTATGCTTAATTTGTACTTTCGCTTTGAAAGTCACCATGGGTACAAAGAATCTAAGAACAGTTGTGTTCTTTTTTGGGTGTGTAGTTTACAGAAAATCATGTTGCTGAAAAACTGTCTGTGAGCTACAGGGGAAACAGGAGGATCTGCAGAATCGATGAAGGAGAGCTGATCTATGAATTTTGGGGTCCCAGAAACAGAGGGACAGGAAGATATCCTGGCCATAATTCATGACATTTGTGGATTAGCCCTTCACTCAGAGCAACCAATGGAAATAAAGTTTTTAAGAGAGCACACAGGATTTTCAGAGATGAAGAAAGACAGAGCGTCACATGCTCCAAGACCTTTAATAGCCTGCTTCCATAACTTTCAGGACAAGCAGGAAAACAGATTAAGATCTTCACAGATCTGTCCCAGCAAACCCTTACAAAAAGATGAAGCTTTCAGCCTCTCACAATGTGGATAATGTCAAAGAATGTGAGCTACAGATGGGGCTTTCCCTTCTCTCTATACTTCACCTATAACTCCAAAAGAATATGTTTTGTGACTCAGCAGGAGTGTTTGAGTACCCCGGAGGTAGAAACTGGCCCAGTCAAAGCTACAGAGACTGCAGTGGAAGAGAACGATTCCCACTGGAGTGAAGCAGAGTCAAAACGTTGTAAGGTGACAGACAAAAGCAAACAACAGAAACTGGCATCTGGAGAAAAAGAGACTCCGGAAGAATATCACTGCCGATGTTGCAAAGTCAATTTATTTTAATTTAATTACAAATTGATGTGCTGCAGAACCCAGAGTTTTAAGCAGCTCACAAATGTTCATAAAAACTTTAGAATTCTAAATTAAATTCAAGTAATAAAAATTCATAAAATGGACAAGCCATTAAAACATAAATACATTTAACATATAAAACAATAAAAAAATCTGAGCATTAAGTGGATCAAAAGTTTTTATAAAGTGAAATACTGTTAGGAGAAACTCGGAAACGTATCCAGTCAGAATGAAGTTAGAAAACTGATTTTGGTGTAAGTTTACTTTGTTCTTTTCATGTGTTTAGGATTGGCTGTGAGTAGGTTTGGGCGATGGATTATGTGACGGCTAAAAGTGCCTGAGCAGTCCAAAAAATATGAGGTGGTCTGAAAGTGTGACTAAGTTGGGACTGAGTAGCTTTGTGGGTCTCAGATGAGGGTGTGCTGGGACCTTCACTGAAAGAGGATTATTGCTCTGCTTGGCTTCTGAATGGTTTTAATCTCAGAAGCGATGCCTTCATTTTTCTCTTTCTCGCTTCGTCTTTTTGCTTTTGTTACTTTCTCTAGAAAAGGTTAACTGGTTTCAGAGTGTTTGTTAGTTAACAATTTAACAATTTGAAATTAAAAATAGCCATATTGTGTGGGGGAAGAGGAGGGATGGGGTGTTGCTTTAGTGAGGCTGATCCAAAAGGCTTGATGTAGATGGATAGAGCTTCGGAGAATAAGGGTTTGTAAGGGGATGGGTACCATTTTTTGGGATATGTTTGAGGGTTTTATTAGGGGTGCACTAGTTAGGAATGCTATTTTAGTGAAACTTTAATGGTAAAGTAGGCATTTGTGAGGGTTGCTAAATCACAGTGCTAAACACATAGAAACAGAGAAACATGATGACAGAAAAAGTCAGTATGGCCCATCCTCCTAATTAATTTAGTTTTATAATTCTCATCACTTCCTTGGAGGTCCCCTGTATTCTTGAGTTCAGTTACTGGTTTTGTTTCTACCACCTCCACTGGGAGGCTGTTCCATGTATCCACCACTCTCTCTGTAAAGAAACATTTCCTAAGATTACTCCTGAGTCTACCCCCTTTCACCCTCATCCAATGACTCCTTGCTTTGGAGCCTCCTTTTCATTGATAGAGGCTCACCTGTGCATGGAAACCTTTGAGATATTTAAATGACTCTGTCATATCTCCCTTATTTTGCCTTTCCTCAAGGGTGTAAATATTTAGATCTTTAAGTTAAACCCCCATATTCTTTAGAAAGCAGACCAATGACAATTTTGGTAACCACCCTCAGGATTGCTTCCATCCTGTTTATATCCTTTTGACGGTGTGGTCTCCAGAATTGTACACAATATTCCAAAATGTCTCACCAGAGAGCTATATAGGGACAATATCACTTCCCTTTTTCAGCAGACCATGCCATCCTCTCCCTATGCAGCCAAGCATCATTCTGGTTTTAGCTGTTGTTTTATCCACCTGTTTCGCCACCTTAAGATCATCAAATACAATTACCCCCAGATCTCGCTCTTCCTATGTGCTCAGAAGAATTTCACCTCTAATTCTGTACCTTTCCCTTGGGATTTTGCATCCTAAATGATTTACTTTGCATTTTTTTTACATTAAATCTTAGCTGCCAGACCCTAGACCATTCCTCAAGCTTCAGAAGATCACTCATGCTTTCTACACCTTCCTGGTTGTCCACCCTGTTACAGATTTTGGTATCATTGGCAAAAAGACAAATCTTTTCCGACAATCCTTCCACTATATCACTCATGAAAATGTTAAAAAGAATCAATCGGACTGATCACTGAGGCACACTGCTAGTAATGCATCCTACTCAGAGAAAACTCCATTTACCACTACCCTTTGTTGCCTTCCATTCAGCCAGTTTCTAACCCAGCCAGTCACTCTAGATCCCATACAAAGGTCATTTAATTTATTTATAAGTCTCCTATGTGGAACTGTGACAAAGGCCTTACTGAAATCCAAATACACTACATCTAATGCTCTGCCTTGATCCAACCCTTTGGTCACCCAATCAAAGAGATTGATCAGATTCATCTGACAAGATTTACCACTGGTAAAAACCATGCTGCTTCAGATCTTGTAATCCATTGGATCAAAAAAACTGCACTATCCTCTGTTTTAGAACTGATTCCATTAATTTGCTCACCACAGAGGTCACACTAACCAGTCTGTGGTTCCCAGCCTCCTCCTTACTTCCACTTTTGTGAATAGGAACCACATCTGCTCATCTCCAGTCCTCTAGAACTACTTCTGACTCTAAAGCATTGAAAAGGTCAGCCAGCTGAGATGCCAGGACATTTCTAAGGTCCCTTAGTACCCTCAGATGTATCCCATCTGGCCTATCACCTTATCTACTCTGGGGTTATCCTTCTAAATGGCTAGTTTTGATTATTTATTTATTTATTTATTTTATTTAACTTCTTTTACTATACCGATACTCAAGACCAGGTCTTATCGTACCGGTTTACAATGGAACAGGGGGAAACCAATTAACATCTAGGTAGAAATGAAAAGTTACATTAAAACAGGGAGCGTAAAACTTGGAAGATGGAAGATAGGGCAGAATTAAACTATAACAATAAGGAGTGATAAATATAATCAACAAAAACAATAAATTAGTAATACAAAACAGAGATTTATCCTCAACGGTTATTAACATGGTATATTCCCCTTTCTTATCTGGCTAAGAAAGGGGTGTTTTGGGGTGTTCCGGGGAGGGGCAGAGGTAGGCAAATACCTTAACTGACTAATTTTGAGATTAGGAGTTAGATGGATATGTTTTTTCCTAAATTT
Organism: Rhinatrema bivittatum; assembly: GCF_901001135.1. Taxonomy (NCBI): domain Eukaryota; kingdom Metazoa; phylum Chordata; class Amphibia; order Gymnophiona; family Rhinatrematidae; genus Rhinatrema; species Rhinatrema bivittatum. The sequence continues at coordinate 759,619,074 of NC_042615.1, forward strand.
AGACCTACCTGAGAGTAGGTCTAAAGTTATCCAATTCCCCTCCATTGAAGAAAGTTTCAATTTTCAGCACCAAGCCCGGGCTCTCCCCTTCCTCTCTCCCCCCACCCACAATGCCCAGGTCCAGTGAAAATTCTCAAAAATGAGAAAGCTCAAGAGCCCCTCCCCATGTCCCCCCCCCCCCACCCCAACCCTTACATTCCCAGCACCTTCCAATTGGTTTAGTCTTCAGCCCAGATCGCGTTAGCATCCTACTGGGATCTGGGCCATGAGCTCAGTGAATGTGTCCCTGCAATGGGCCTTCTATGCTTGACTCTTGTTCCTTCCTGGTGGATTTTTTTTTTGGGGGGGTTTTTTTGCCTATAACCCGCAGGAGGCACCTGCACCCAGATTTTTGTTCAAGTTCTTCAGCCTTGCATTTTGTGTGTTCCAACCTTTGTCTTTGTCCAAGCTTTGTCTTCATCCAAGTACTGCAGCCATGTCTTTGTCCAGCTTGTTTTGAATGGCTCTTTGCTTCAATACCATAATCAACCATCTCTGGATCCTGTGTCTACTCTCTTCAAAGCTGAAGAGAACAGGCTGAGGGAGGGGCTTTGCAAAGGCGATTCTGTTATGATTCCACTTGTGGGACAAGCCTGCAAGCAGCTCACCCACCTCCTGACTTCCTGGATACCACTGACTCCTGATGCCAGTGGGTGCCACTTCTGTCTCCCAGCATGGCCTTGTGCACTGCTGCCACCTTGCTTCTCTGCATGACCAGAGCACTGCTTCACCTGATGCTGTTTCTGCCCTCCTCATGGCCTGGAAAGTTGGTGCCACGAATCCTGTTTCTGCTGGCGTGCCTAAGTGCACACACGTCTCTCCCAAATTTAAAGGACCCATGGTGGGAAAAGACTGCGGCACCCTCAGATGATGTAATCTGCCAGTCTTATAAATTGTCTCCTCTGTTAGTTCTTTGTTGCCTTTGCAATGGTTTACTATACTTTCAAGGTTTTCCATGTTTCTTGTTCCATGTTCCTGGTCTCCGGGCTCCATTGGTCTTGTCATCTTGTTCTTGAATCCATGTCGTTGCCTTTGTTCCTGAATCCAAGTCTTCATCTTGTTACTGGTATCCAAGTCTTTGCCTTGTTCTGGAATCCATATCTTCATTCCTGGTCTCATTGTGTTCCTGGTTCCTGAGTCTCTTGAGTCCTGTTCCTGGTCTGTGCCCTGTCTAGAGTCTTCATTGCTGGTTCAAGCCTTCAGAAGTTCTTCCTTGTTTTTAAAGTCTGAATATGAGTTCCGAGTTCCTGAGTCTGTCCAAGTTCCTGAATATGAGTTCCTGAGTCCAGTCCCCAATCTTCGGAGTCTTGTTCTAGCTTCTGCCTTGTTCCTGAGTCCAGGGTCTGCACAGTTATTATCATGGACCATGACCAGCCCATGGGTTGTGTAGGGCTCACAGTGGTGCCAGACCTCCTCAGAGTCTTCATCTTGTCCAAATCTTCAGAGCCTTATTCTTGTCCAAGACATCAGAGACTTCATCAGTCTCACGTACAATCCTCTTCCAAGCGGCAGTCTGAAAGGGCATTTGAGTGGGAGGAGGGCTACCCCAGAGACCAGCATTGCATTGCTGGGTCTTCCTTCCTGGTGTGTGCTGGACATCCAAGTATTCTTGTTCCAAGCCAAATGTGTTCCTAGTTCCAAGACAAGAGTATTCCTGTTCCAGTCAGCTCATGCCCGGATGCGTTCACCCACCAGTGGCATAGACTGCAGCCAGCCCCGGGGTTGTGCAAATCGCACCTCACCACAGAGGCTCACACTCTCGAGCATCCATCCACAGTTGCAGCATTTAGTTTGTCTATGACTTCTTGATTGTTTGGAAAGAACCTGACACAATTCTATATCTGCTTCATAATATCTTTATTACTGATATTGTAATGGCTTTGCAAATTCTCAGTAAAATTAAAAAGTCAGCATATATGTACATAAGTCAGCATATATGTACATTTTCAAAGCAGACTTACTCACATATGTTCATTGTAAAAATTATCCCAGTAAAACCTACTAAATCATACACATAGAGTTTTTGTGAAACTTTACATGCATTCTTTTCAAAAATTCAAAAGTAGGGGAGGATCCAAGATGGCATCAGGTGAGGATGCTATGTAAGGGTACTCCAAGATATTTCCTTTTTCATCTTTTCCTACCTTTTGGTATGCTTAAAAGACTTGGAAGATTTTGAGGGGATCTCCCTGCCCCCTTGCTAAATGCCTCACTGCGTCAATTGACAATCCCAGAGTTGCTCTGTGCTTCAACTCCATCAGGGCCAGCCTTCGTAGCTGCCACCTCCAAGGAAGTGGAGCGTTGGCCTGAAGCAGTTCTCGACATCTCTCTCAGCCCTAATGATAGATTTCCGCCTTCCCTGTCGTGGCTGCAGGAAGTGCCGCTGTCCGTCAATGCTACTCTGTGCCAGGATAGCTCAGACATCGATCAGGGGGTGCTGTTGGCAATTGTCCAAAGCCAAATGAGCAGAGACTTGGCACAGGAGTGTTGCAGATTTGTAAAGGCTCAGGAACATCTCAGCCTTCTTTTGGATCTCAGCTACAGTCATAGAATCTGTTGCAGGTGGAATTTCAACTAATTTACATCAAGGTGAGCCTGCTGTAATCTCTGCTTTGAGTTCTTCCTTTCAAACCTCCTCTCCCATAACCTTGGAGAATATCTGGACAGTCTTTGCTTCTATGCAACAGTCCCTCATATCTCTAAATGCCACCGTGAATACTTTTGTATCCAGAATACAGATTCAGGAGACTCTTGCCTCTGCTCATACTGAAAAAATATCTGTCTTGGAAAGACATTTGGGTAAAGCTTCTTCTCTTCATGACACTCTAATTCATGATCATTCTGTAATGCATCAAAGGTTGGAGTCTCTAGAGAATTTTGCTAGTTCAGCTAATCTCAGGATATTAAATTTTCCAGTGGTTTCAGCGATATCTCCTTCAGAACTCTTTAAAACTTATATGAAAGATGTTCTTGAGTTTTCTCAATCTGCTCTTCCATTAATCTGTAAGGCCTATTACCTTTTTCCAACTAAAAGGGCCATTGGATCAGGTGATGCTCAAGATGTTCAGAGTACTGGAGATGAAACCTTGGGAGTTTCTACTATTCTTGAGACTTCATTAGAAGATGTATCTCATAGATCTACTTTGATTGTGATTTTTTTCTTTTAATTTTGATAATGACTTAGGGCCTCATTTTCCAATATCGCACGTGATACCAAAAAGGGGTGTTACCTTATGCTAATAAGCATGTGTATTGCAAATTGTGATAACAGCTATGCAACATGCTCTTAACCCAATTTGGGCTACATTGCAGTTCATGATGTTTCCAGACAGCCTGTTTCAGAGAATAAATATATATATATATATATATATATATATATATATATATATATATATATATATATAAATATATATATATATATATATATATATATATATATAATATATATATATATATATATATATATATATATATATATATATATATATATATATATATATATATATGAGAGAGAGAGAGAGAGAGAGAACCTTGCTATAGTGTCTCCTCCCTAGACAGGTATTGGTATCCCTATGGGAGGCCACCTAGTAACTCGAGGTGGGGATTAGGTATGAGTGTAGGGGGTTGGGGGCCACTTTCACATTCAACATGAGACGTACGAACAGAACAGTGGTCTCTTGTGAAGATTTGATGGCCTTCGGAGTGAGAAAACTCACTCCAAGATGAGATTTGGGCAATGTTCTCTCCACCTAGCTTGTTGTTGCCCAGGTAGAGTGTCCATCAAGCTAGGTGGAGAGAACATTGCCCAAATCTCATCTTGGAGTGAGTTTCCTCACTCCGAAGGCCATCAAATCTTCACATGAGACCACTGTTCTGTTCGTACGTCTCATGTTGAATGTGAAAGTGGCCCCCAACCCCCTACACTCATACCTAATCCCCACCTCGAGTTACTAGGTGGGCCTCCCATAGGGATACAAATACCTGTCTAGGGAAGGGACACTATAGCAAGGTTCTCTCTCTCTCTCTTTCTCTTTCACTTTCACTCTTTCTCTTATACTGAAACAGGCTGTCTGGAAACATTGTGAACCACAATAAACCTTTACTGGCCTCTAGCGCACAACGTACCACAAATGAAAGAGGTGTGGCTGTTTTGCAGCACACGATAACTCTTTCCTACTTTACATATGCTCCACCCCAACTCCGCCCCCTGAATACAAAATTAAAAATTTGCATTTGCAAATCGCGTTAACGGCTGTTAGCGCGATTTGCGGAATTATCTCCCACGGTAACTCCTTGGAAAATGACCCCCTTAATTCTTTGTTTATATTTTCAAGCTATGAATATTTCTTTCATGGGTGGGAGACTCCAAATTTTTCCTGATTTTTCCAGGGTACTCATGTTTGTAGGAAGGCCTTTCTGGTTCTTTTTGCGTTTTTCATGCAAATGAATTGATCATTTTTCCTCAGAGAAATTAATTCTCCTGGATGCTATTCAGCTTAGATCCAGGAATCAAGTTTAATATGGGATTTTCTATTCTGTTGGAGAGTATCTTGGTATGGGTTGACTCTCTTTAATCTATAACTTGGTAGACATACATTGCATTCTCACTGGAAGATTCTTATTTTCCTATAATGTGAATTAATTTTTTCCTCTATATTACTCCCTTTCTGAGTCCTCCTCCTTTTTATGGTGGTCTGTTAGCCAGGATGTGATTTTCCTTTTTTTTAATTTCTTCTGTGGTTATTATTATCATGTAATTGGTTATTTCTGTTTGCAAGTGAATGTTTGTGTATTATATTTAAAATCATAAATAAAAAGTAATAAAACAAACAAACCAAAAGCAAACATGAAAGTGCAAACCCCTTTCTAACTCTACCCCCTGGAATGCCTCTTCTCAGTCCAGCTAAACTTACACATAACATGATATATCCTGTTGGGCCTCCACTGGCTGCCCATCCACTTCAGAATAATCTACAAGGCCATTCTCACCATTTTCAAAAACATCCATCAATTAGCCCCAATTGATCTCCATATCCCCCTCCGATTACACAACTCTACAAGACCGACAAGAGATGCTTACAAAGGATCACTTCAAGTACCTCCAGCCAAAACTACCAGACACATTACGCTTAGAGATCGGGCCTTCTCCACAGCCGGTCCAACTTTATGGAACTCCATTCCCCCGGATCTTAGAATGGAACCCAGCATCTCAACATTCAAGAAAAGACTCAAGACGTGGCTGTTCACGCAGGCCTTTCCTAACTCCAACATTATTTAACTCCCATCAATCAACACACTTCGCTAGTAATAGCATTAATAGCCACCTCTTACAATGTTATTATATATATATAATTATCTGATCTTCATTTTCCTTACTCCAAGTTATTTATTTCCTTGTTACATGTAACTGCTTTTCTGCACTATTGTTCAAATTGTAAAGTTTATTATAATTGCACCCCTGTTTCTTGTGAACCAGCATGATGGGACTATCGTCTTGAATGTTGGTATATAAAAAAACTTAAATAAATAAAATAAATAAATAATATACATGCATATGTCTACCCACATATTGGGCAGACAGTTTTCTAAAAGGTCATTTCTTCATGTAAAACACTGTGTTACCCACAGAAGGCCCTTTGAAATTACCCTCATTGTGCTGATATTCATCTCTCTATGAGGTAATTTTCAAGCTGGGATAATGTTTAACCTATAGACTTTGTACTGATTTTCAAGGTCAATGAATACATTTATGTTCACTTTGGAACTTACCTTGGGTTCATTTGCACTTACTGATTAGTGGTTTTGGAAACAGTATCCAAATATGCACCATGATTGCTGCTAACCAATAAAGAATATGCATTATTTATATTCCTTTTTTAAACAAAAGGAGCAGCATGATTATGCAATGAAGTATGGCATTGCTGCAAAGGCTTAAAAATATCTTTCTGTGTCTGAAGTGGGCAGTTTCAAAACATGTCTGGAATGTTTCTGTTTTGTATGCTGCTTCCAGATGTTCAAGGAAGAAAAAATGCTAAATATACCAAGCTAATTTTATGCATTGATTAGATCAGTTTACCCTGTGGTTTTCAAAACTGATTTGAGATTGCAAAAGAAAGTAGAATGACCGCTGTGGGGACTCAGTATGAAAATGTGAAAACCAGCTAAATGAATATTTGCACTTATCCAGATAAATTCTAGCCAGCTAATAAGATAGCCAAATAGAATTTAGCCAGCTAAGGCCTGGATTTATCAAAATGCACTAAATATCGCATGCAATAGGAAAAGGGGCATGTTTTATGGTAATAGGCAGTTTATCTTTGTGCTTCGCATAGGTACTAGCTCAAACTGCGATAACTTTTTCGCACTTTGCGATAAGTGCCAGAATTGTTGTATTTCCTACATACAACCATGGGGGGAGGGGGGAGGGGGGAGAGAGAGAAAGAGAGAGAGAAAGAGAGAGAGCCTAGCCATGGGGGAGTTACCTAGAGTGATCCTATGTAGATACCTGATAGAGGTGTTGCGTATTACTTCAGTAGAGATTCCTGCCTTTAATAAGGTTTATTTTTTACCCTTTTCTTGATCACAAGGAGATGGAAATCAGAATCAGTTGGACTTGGGGAATTTGACAGCATTTTTAGAATCATCGGATACAGAGATTGTGGGAAGAGCCACCTTCCTGATTTCCTTTATATATGAAAAAGATATGGGGTTGATTATGAAAAATTACTTCCAGAATATGGGGACCCAGTTTATGGGCCAAAATGTCCAGATCTTTCTTGATCTGGTGAAAGTTACACAGGAGAGAAGGAGGGGTTTTTTGGCCTTAAAGCAAGATACTAGACTACTGGGAGCCACTTACCAGCTAAGGTACCCATGTAGGTGTATCGTGAAATATAATAATAATACTTGTGTCAAGCCACATCTCAAAGTGTGGCTTGACTCCCAAAATAGGGTGATGAGGGTATCATCACCTATAGTTAGTCCAATATTTCTGCAATAATTAATGTAACAAGGTATTAGCAAGCTATTGGCAATTTATTTCCATTTTTTTCTGAATTATGAAAGGCTTCTTTTTTCTTTTTCTGATTACCGCCGCCTGTATTTAGTGGACTGTAAAAATTATGTTTTTTTTTCTTCTAATTTAGTTAAAAATCAGTTTAATCGTATAGAATTTGTTTCAGTAAGATTTCTGTGCAAAGATTGAAAGCTTTGTAATTATTTTTGAAAATTTAATAAAGAAAAATGTAAAATAAAATGGAAATGTGGGAGCACTGAGAGGAGAGGATCATCTTGCTGGTGACTGAAAAGATTCAGGAAGTATTGCTTGGGGAAATTTTAGAACTTAAATGTTTTGGGTAGAAGTAAAAAATTGGGGTATAGTCTTTAGTGTGTTTATATGTCTGTATTAAATAGCTAGTCAGAAGACTAACCAGGAGTTTTGTGAGTTTATATTAAATAGCTAGTCAGAGGGCAGGCAAAAATCAGAAGTTTGTGTATTTATATTAAATAGTTGGTCAGAGGGCAGGCAAAAACCAGGAGTTTTGTGTGTTTGTATTAGCTAGTCAGAGGGCAGGCAAAACAACCAGGAGTTTTGTGTGTTTGTATTAAAAAGCTAGTCAGAGGGCAGGCAGAAACAGGAGTTTGTGTGTTTGTATTTCCCTCCTTCCCACCCACACTTAGCTCATCCTTTAATTTATAGGCAAGTGACACTTTCTCAATAAAAAACAAAAAATAATCGGGCTTTTAACTTAAATTCAGAAATTCCCCACACCTTATCAAGAGTTTAATCATTCCCTTGTAGTATGCTACCAGATAAATAGTGAATATATTAACACATTTACGAACTCTAATTGTACATACTCCTACTCCCATAGCAACTTAAACTTAACTACGAGCTGAACAAATTTAAGATGAATGCACAGACCAGCAGCAAGAGGGGGGCCTCCCAGTATTTTGCATCAAGTGTCGCATGTATGTCCACCCGGTGCAAAGAGCTCCTGTCTCTCAGAGAACGAGTCCGATCTCTGGAGGCTAGAGTGGCAGATTTGGATGAGCTGAGGCAGACATAGATGAGTCCTTCAGGGACATAGTAGCCAAATCCCAACTCCAGTCTGGCAGCCCTAGTGCTGCCTTGGAGAAGAAAGGTCTCTTGATCGGAGATCATAAACTTGGTGCAGCAGGAAATGATCCTGTAGCAAGAACCTCCTTTCCAGGTGGTGCATTGTCCTCTCGCACCAAGGATGTGTCTCTGAGGGCTATGGCCCAGGAGGAAAGGGTTAGGTTGGCCATCATAGTTGGTGATTCAATTATTAGGAATATAGACAGCTGGGTAGCTGGTGGGAGTGAGTATCACCTGGTAATATGCCTACTTGGTGCAAAGGTGGCAGAACTCACACATCACCTAGATAGGATTTTAGACAGTGCTGGGGAGGAGCCAGCTGTTGTGGTATCAACAACATAGGAAAATGTGAGAGGGAGGTTCTGGAAGCCAAATCTAGGCTCTTAGGTAGAAAGCTGAAATCCACAACCTCCAGGATAACATTCTCTGAAGTGCTCCCTGTTCCACAAGCAGGTCCCCAGAGACAGGCAGAGCTCTGGAATCTGAATGCGTGGATGAGATGATGGTGCAAGAAAGAGGGATTCAGATTTGTAAGGAACTAGAGAACATTTTGGGCAAGGGGGAGTCTTTTCTGAAGGGATGGGCTCCACCTTATTCAGGGTGAAACCAGGCTGCTGGTGCTAAACTTAAAAAGGAAATAAAACAGCTTTTAAACGATACCAAAGGAGAAAGCCAACAGTCGCTCAGCAGACCATGGTTCAGAGGGAGGTATCTACGAAGGACATTAATGAAGCATTAGATTTAGGGCATCTCAACAGAGCGGTTCTAATAATAAGAACAGTAGTCCAAGTAGTCCAAGTACCCATAATTAAAGACTCACCTAAGCTAAATGTTTCCAGTTTATCCCTGTCAGAATGATAATAGAAACAACAACAAAAAAACCCTTTGAAATGTTTATATGCTAATGCCAGAAGTCTAAGAAGTAAGATGGGAGAGTTAGAGTGTATAGCAATGAATGATGACATAGACCTAATTGGCATCTCAGAGACATGTGGAAAGAGGATAACTAACGGGATAGAGCCATATCGGGTACAAATTATATTGCAATGATAGAGAGGAGCAACCTGATGATGGGGTGGCATTTTATGTCCAGGATGGCATAGAGTCCAACAGGATAAAGAGCCTGCAATAGACTAAATGCACAATCAAATCTTTATGGGTAGAAAACTCTTGTGTGTTGGTGAAGAGTATAGCAATAGGAATATACTATCATCCACTGGCCAAAATGATGAGACGGACAGTGAAATGCTAAGAGAAATTAGGGAAGCTAACCAAATGGGTAGTGAAGTAATAATGGGAGATTTCAATTACCCCAATATTGACTGGGTAAGTGAAACATCAGGACATGCTAGAAAGATAAAGTTCCTGGATGGAATAAATGACAATTTTATAGAGCAATTGTTTCAGGAATCAACAAGAGAGGGAGCAATTTTAGATCTAATTCTCAGGAGAGTGCAGGATTTGATGAGAGAGGTAACAGTGGTAGGGCCATGGCAATAGTGATCATAATATGATCAAATTTGAATTAATGACTGGAAGGGGGACAGTAAGTTAATCCATGGCTTTAGCACTAAATGTTCAAAAGGGAAATTTTGATAAAATGAGAAAAATAGTTAAAAAAAACCCTGAAAGGTGCAGCTACAAAGGTTAAAAGTATGCAACAGGCATGAACATAATTAAAAATACCATCTTAGATGTGCAGTCCAGATGTATTCCACATATTAAGAAAGGTGGAAGGAAGGTCAAATGATTAGCAGCATAGCTAAAAAGTGAGGTGAAAGAGGCTACTTTAGCCAAAAGATCTTCAGTCAAAAATTGGAAGAAGGATCCATCAGAAAAAAATAGGATAAAGCATAAGCATTGGCAAGTTAAATGTAAGACATTGATAAGACAGGCTAAGAGAGAATTTGAAAAGAATTTGTCCACAGAGGCAAAAACTAATCATAAAAACTTTGAAAAATATATCCAAAGCAGAAAGCCTGCAAGGGAGACAGTTGGACCGCTATATGATCGATGGGTGAAAGGAGCACTTAGGGAAGATAAAGCCATCACAGAAAGACTAAACAAATTCTTTGCTTCAGTGTTTACTGAAGAGGATGTTGGAGAGCTACCCATTTTGGAGAAGGCTTTCAAGGATGACGTTTCAGATGAACTGAACCAAATCATGGTGAACCTGGAAAATGTAGTAGACCAGATTGACAAACTGAAGAGTAGTAAATCACCTGGACCAGATAGTGTACACCCCAGGGTTCTGAAAAATCTAAAAAATGAAATTTCAGACCTATTTCAATTAATTTGTAACTTATCATTAATATCGTCTGTTGTACCTGAAGACTAGAAGGTAGCCAGTGTAACCCCGATATTTAAAAATGGCTCCAGGGGTGATCCGGGAAACTATAGACTGGTGAGCCTGACTTCACTGCCAGGAAAAATCATGGAAACTGTTCTAAAGAATAAAATAACAAAACAATTAGATAGACATGGGTTAACGGGACACAACCAGCATGGTTTACCCAAGGGAAGTCTTGCCTCACAAATCTCCTACATTTTTTTGAAAGGGTGAATAAACGTGTGGACAAAGGTGAACTGGTAGATATAGTATATTTGGATTTTCAGAAAGCATTCAACAAAGTCCCTCTTGAGAGGCTTCTAAGAAAACTAAAAGTAATGGGATAAAAAGCGATGTCCTTTCGAGGATTGCAAACTGGTTAAAAGATAGGAAACAGAGAGTAGAATTAAATGGTCTCTTTTCATATTGGAAAAAGGTAAACAGTGGAGTGCCTCAGGGATCTATACTTGGACTGGTGCTTTCTAATATATTTATTAAAAGGGGTACGATGAGTGAAGTGATGAAATTTGTGAATGACACAAAATTACGCAGATTAGTTAAATCTCAAGCGGATTGTGATAAATTGCAGGAGGACCTTGTTAAACTGGAAGATTTGGCTTCCAAATGGCAGATGAAATTTAATGTGGAGTTACCACCCCGGAAAGAGATCTAGATGTCATAGTGGATAATACATTGAAATTGTCAGCTCAATGTGCTATGGCTGTCAAAAAAGCAAACAGAATGTTAGGAATTATGAGGAAGGGAATGGCAAATAAACCAGTGAATGTCATAATGCCTCTATATCGCTCCATGGTGAAACCACACCTTGAATACTGTGTACAATTCTGGTTGCCACATCTAATAAAGATATAGTTATATAAAGATAAACGGGCGGATTTTAAAAGCCCTGCTCGCATAAATCCGCCCGAATTTATGCGAGCAGGGCCTTGCGCGCCGGCGCGCCTATTTTCCATAGGCCGCCGGCGTGCACAGAGCCCCGGGACGCGCGTAGTCCCGGGGTTTTTGGAAGGGGGCGTGTCGGGGGCGGGACCCGATGATGCGGCATTTTGGGGGCGGGGCACGGTGTTTCGGGAGCGGGACCGGGGGCGTGGCGCTGGCCCGGGGCATGGTCCAGGCCTTCGGACCAGCCCCCGGGTCGGAGCACGGCGCGCCAGCAGTTTGCTGGCGCGCGTAGATTTACGTCTGCTTCTTGCAGGCGTAAATCTACGGACAAAGGTAAAGGGGGGGTTTAGATAGGGCCGGGGGGGTGGGTTAGGTAGAGGAAGGGAGGGGAAGGTGAGGGGAGGGCGAAAGAGAGTTCCCTCCGAGGCCGCTCCGATTTCAGAGCGGCCTCGGAGGGAACAGAGGCAGCCTTGCGCGCGCCAATCCAGGATTTTAGAGGATACGCGCAGCTATGCGCGTATCTTATAAAATCCAGCGTACTTTTGTTTGCGCCTGCTGCGCAAACAAAAGTACGCGATCGCGCTGTTTTTAAAAATCTACCCCAAAGTGCAGAGAAGGGTGACAAAAATGATAAGGGGCATGGAATGGCTTCTCTATGAGGAAAGGCTAAACAAGTTAGGGCTGTTCAGTTTGGAGAAGAGATGACTGGGGGAGGGGGAGGGGATATGATAGAAGTCTACAAAATCATGAAAGAACTTGGACAAGTTAATTTAAATTGGTTGTTTACTCTCAGATAATAGAAGGACTAGGGGGCACTCCATGAACTTAGCAAGTAGCTCATTTAAAACAAATTATTTTTCACTTAGCACATAGTTAAACTCTGGAATCCATTGCCAGAGGATATGGTTACAGCAGTTAGAGTAACTGGGATTAAAAAAGATTTGGATAAGTTCCTAGAGGAAAATCTGTAACCTGCTATTAATTGATAAGCAATTCAAGCTTGAGATCTGTTTAATGTTTGGGTACTTGCCAGGTACTTGTACTTGGATTTGCCACTGTTAGAAACAGGATGCTGGGCTTGAAGAAACCTTGGTCTGACCCACTATGGTATATCCAATGTTCTTATGTTCTTACCTATTTGATACTTCTTCACAAAGCCATGTGTCTGCAATATTGCAAGGTAACACTGTAGAATATAAAATCAAAAGGGCTAATAAAATATTAAGCATTCTGAAATTTTGACACATACCTTTTTCCTTACCTTCAGACTGCCTTCAGTCTGAAGGCAGTCTGAAGCAATTCATGGAAGTAGGCAATTATATTAATTATATATAATTATATTATATTAATCTATTGAATATTTATGTAGTGCTTTTCATCAAAAATTCAAAGTTAAAAATAAGCCATGAGTAGGTTTAAAATATAAAAGAAGAGAAAAACTAAAGAAGAATGCAAAAGAAGAGTGGTTGAGGATGAATCACCGGGTCAGGGAAATATTTAACCGGAATCCACTTTGAAGTGGCTGAGCAGTCACAAAAGGCGGATTATAATTAAAAATTCAGTCCATCTGGAAATGAAGATAAGGGATGAGGGAATGAAGGCATGTATTGAACAGATGAGGGGGGAAGATAGAGGAAGCTGATTCCAAAAATGTGGAACTAAGAAAAAGGAGACCAGAAGTGAGCCGCAGTGAACGGATGAAAGAGGAGTTAAAAAGAATGAACATAGAGCAGACGAGAGATTGTCCGGTAAGAAGAGCTGTGACAGGATATAATAACAGGCAAAGGCAGTTACAAACAGAGCAACAGAAGTATGACAAGAGCATGAAGAAACAAACCAGGAGTTTGGCACCATCAGCAGAGAGAAAATGACAAAAATGAAAGGCCTGGAAGATGAAAACAACAGGATGTAAGAGCCAGAAGGTACCCATGGACCTTCAAAGTAGCCATGGCAGTTAGAATTGCCTCTAAATTCATAACTTTGGTGCAGGTGGGAAAGCATTTTAGGAACTCTCTTCTCCCAAATTGAAGCATACAATCTCAGTTAGCCCCAGGTTCACTGTCTTCCTTTCAAACCTTGAGGTCGATGCAATAAAGTGTGTTCCGCAGAGCATACAGTTTTACCCTCAGTTGTATGCACATTTTTGGTGTTCACATGTTACTCCCAATGAAGCAAGGCGTTTTTTTTTTTTTGTAATTTTTATTTTTATTGACAACACATGTTAGAATGTGACAATCAAAACAGCCACAGTAAACCATCCAACAATGTAATCCTTTCATACAGAAAGCTTGAAAACTTGGCAATAATTTATAGAGAAGTACATCAACAGTCTGTACACTGTTATGAACAAATATTAAAGAGATATCATATAATAAAACATAAAATCAAACTTTCTCGTTTTGCGCACAAAAAATGTGCACGTAAAACTGTGCACCCTGCTTAGAGCCTTTGCAAGGAAATCCCTTTTAAATGAAGGCGTTAACTATTATCTCTCAATGTAGAGAGGCATGCAGGCGTAACTCAGGTTTTCTTAGCGCTGTAAATGTTGCTCCTGGTCAGAGGCAGAGTAAGGTTTCGAGCAGTTGTGTCAGTCTACGGGCAGAAGCTGAAATTCTAACACCAGGACCTGTAATTGGGATTTATGCACATAAAACATGCATTGCACTGGAGGCATAAGCTTACATTAAGCTTATTCCTCCAGTGCAGCCTTTCTTAGAGCAGCACTGGAAGCACCGGAAGAGGTATTTCCGGCAATAAAAAGATATCTGGGGGATAGGGAGGGACGGGAGAAGGGAGTGCCATGACTTTTTAAATCCTTGTAGGTAGGTAGGAGGGAAGGGGAGGGCAGCCTGATATATGATTTTAGAAAACACCGGGATGGGGTCCCTGTAACATTTAAAGGATTTGGGGGGTGAGGAAGGCATGGCCTGACAGGGCTTTTATAAGATATTTTTGGGAGGAGGGAAGGGATTGACTTGCTGGTCCATTTATTTATTTGGTTGTTATTTGGATGAAAGTGCTACTTAGCCAGATGTCATTAAAGATATCCAGTTAAGTAATATGTTATCCTTCCACATAAGGCTGGATAACTAGAAACCTACCTGGCTATTTTCAAATATAGCTGGTTATTTTTTATTATTATTATTCAGCTACAAATAGCTGGATAAATTTAAACTTGTAAAATTCCTTATATACATGAAAAATCAAAATAAAACCAATATAACAAACAAAGCAAAAAAAAACAAACCCATAAGAACCTTTTCTTTTGACCTGAAATGTCATATCTCTGCTTATATTTTACTTTTCATTTCCATAGTGCTGCTAGAGGAATACATTTTTGGAAAAGATGTTGTTACGAACGTGTCCTCCACGCTGCTGAAGAACCGAGGGTTTGGAGGCCTTCAGGTTCTGTTGCGGGCGTGAGGAGCACGGTCACCTCTAGAGCAGGTGGTGTGAGCCCTTGGGCCACGGCGAGACTCAGGGAGAAGCCCCAGGCCACACCGAGGGAGGTGAGCCGGTGCAAGCATGGAGGGCTAGGCGAGGCAAGGCTGAAGCAAGGACTAGAGAACAAGGTCTGACCCTCAGCCGGACCTGCACACCCACGGCAAACAACAACGCAATGTTGATTGATGAATGGTCCTCCGACTGTTCCAAGCCCTTTCGGACCTGCCGCTGGGTAACGACATTGAGCAGCAGGCCGGACAGAGGACGAGGGCAGACAGAGTCCTTGGAACACAGAAGACATCACAGATGAGGGCGGAAGCGGAGACATCATAGACAAGGGCTGAAGCGGAGACATCATAGACGAGGGCAAGGGAGGGAGGCAATGGCACTGTCCCTCAGGGCGCCCTACTCAGCCCACCGACACGGGCGGACCCAATGGGCTGGTCGCGGACCACCCTGTCCCATTACATGCCCTACATAGCCCAGGAAGGCTGGTCGCGGACCACGCTGAGAATGGGAGAGAGCAGGGAAGAAGCAGGTTACTGCACTCCTGGCAGTCTGAGGCAAGCAGGAACATCAGGAACTGGATCAGGAACAAACATCTAGGAACATCTGGAACCAACATCGAGGAAACAGGCAAGGACACAGGACAGGGAGCCGTCAAGACAAGCAAGACCACGGAGGACCTGGATCGAGGAAGAGGCACAGATGACTGTGAGACTCAATCCGAAGGCAAACAAGAACTGAAGTGAAAGTCCTTTTATACTGCTGTATGCAGGCAACTCCCTGGGAGGAGTTCACCTGGACCGCCCCTCACTGGCTCTATAACTGAGGAGGAGTGCTGCGGGCAGGCCCCTAGGGAGAAGGGCGTAGCCGAACCAGGAAGTCCAAGCAGAACCAAGCAAGCCACAGGCAGGCCTCAAGAACAGCAAGGCCTCCCAGGCCCTGGAGCCGGCCCTGGCTTCGAAGCGGCCTCCAGAAGAGAAGGTAAGATGCCTCTTGTGGCGCAGCACAGGAGGGATCGCAACAGATGTGGAGACAGTACCATGTCTTAAAGGGGAGCCAATGAAATAACACTGAAATTCAGCACACAGTTCTTAACATCCAGGTTTCTTAACATAAGGAAAATGTGCCCTGGCATCTGCTGCCTCCACCAGCTCCCTACTATGTGATATCCTACTGGATGCAGCTACCACCAGCCTTTGCAGTATCACCAAGCAGGATGGACCTCCCCAGGCTGGAATTCTACCTGTGCCATTGCCATCTCCACCTATTCCTCCACTCCCAATGCAGTAAGCTAATAGTATGCTAATGCATTGGGATAAAAAAGTGCACTGATTGGAAAATGTGCACACAAATCTGAGTTAAGGGATGGATTTATTTGAGAGGTACAAAAGGAGCATTAACTTGGAGTCTAGAGAAGAGACAGAGAAGTATCAGGGGAACTACTAACTAAGGAGTCCATGGTGGACAGAGGGGAGAAATTAATTTGGAGGAGCCAGGGTAGGGTTTCTGCCAGGATCATTGAGAGTCCACCAGGAGAACAAGAACTCTAAGAGAGAGATTGTCTCTATCCTTGCTGGAGAAACCGACAGGGAAGAGAAAGTGAAGATGCTGGGGTTCTTGGAGTTACTAACCTGATAACCTTACATTAACAGACATATGAGAGAGAACTGGGAAAACAGAAGTAAAAACTACGTTTGGGATCTTAAACAGATTGGAGATTGTAAGTGACTTATTTTTTCTTCTTTTGTCTCCATTTTTCCCTTTGGAATTCAACTGTATGCTGAGACTCTTGCTGTTTTTTTTGAAGTTTGATTATTTTGGGACTAGGCAATAAATTTTGTTTGCTTTGGAACTATACAGCTGTGGTGTTCATCCTGTTTTTGAGCAAGTCTCCCCTTGGATCTCCCAGATTTGTCTGGTCCCCGATTGGTTTGAACTCTGGTGGTTTTCATCCATTCCATGGCTGCAGAATGGTCACTCACCACCCCTGCAGCTACCAAAGGTGAACCCGATGGAAAGGTGGTTACAGTTAGTTCACTTAATCTAACAATAGTTTATTATTTGTTTTTCAAACCACTAAAATGCCCCTTTCCCACCTCCCACTTATCCCTTTCTTTAACCAGATAAAAGGTTAGCCAGCTAAGTGGTGATTGTTCAGCATAGCCTGCTAAGTGATGCTGAATATTGGCCTCATTGTGTCCTTGGTCAACAGGTTACTCTCTGAGACCTCCTTCGGTAAAGTGGATATGATCCCATCACAGTGATGTTTCAGACAGTTCTGGGGAAGTAGGTTTCATTCCTGATGCCCATAAATATGAGCAGGATCTTCATCTCTAATGATGACTTAGTTTATCTGTAAAAAATTGAACATTTTTTGGGACATTTTCCATCCCCTTGCATGGTTTGCCTCATAAGCATCTGTTTCAATTTGTTGGCACCCACTGAAACTCCACCTATATGAGGATATTTGAGCAGCAGAATCTCTTTATGATCTGTCTCTAGAAAGAGAGACAAGTGTGCTTTGTACCTGGAGCATCATGATTGGGTAGTGATAAGGCAGCTGATGAAAATCCTGTAGCCCTTCCAGGATGCCATGGAGGATGTGAGTTCTATAAGTGCCACTCTGGGATGGGGATGGGGATGGGGATGGGGTCATGTTTATAATAAATATTGTGGAGGAAAAGATACTTCTGAGATTCATGGGACAACCTCTGGGAAGTGAGCAGATTTAGTTTGACATTGTGTATATATATATATATATATATATATATATATATATATACATAAAAAGGAAGGCAGTATAAATTCAAAAATCAAGTGTTCAATAACTAAACGAAAAATAGAGCAAAACAGGTGAACACTAATGGAAAGAATTTTTAATTATAAGCTGCAGTAGAAGGAAAGCTTAATTCGAAGCTGTAGTGGTCCCTCTCAGGATATCCTCATGGGGGCGCTGTCATCTGCCATCAGCCCAAGGATTCACCAATTTACATTAAGTGTTCCTTCCTTACACTACTCGAGCGGTATCATAACAGACTGCCACTCTGTGGGGAGCCTTTGTACGGAGTTTATTTTAATCTGATACAAGAGCTATATTTATGGTCTACTGTGTGTGGCAAATTATTAAGATCTTTGTTCAATTCTGACAAATGGTCTGTCATCATTCATTTATCTCTTACCTCCTGAAAAAGCCTTAAGGTGAAATGAAGGTCCTTTGTGTTGCGTTTGTGCCTGTTCTCGCCCTCGTTCCACCCTCTCTACTTTAGTGGTGACTCCCTTCAGGTTTGACGGACAGATGCTGCCGCGGCTTCTCCTCGCCGCTTCTCCCCGGAACCCCCAGGCTGGCCTGATGCTGCGGATCCGCCATGTTCCTGATGACATAGGGCGCGCGCGCGCTCCAGACTTTGTACCAGCAAGGGCGCGAACCTTGGGGGAGTCCTCCCATAGTGACGTCATCCGCTTCCAGCTTAAAAGGTCTTTGCTTGCAACTACAAATCGAGTTAGCAAGGGAAGGAGAACATCTCTCTCTGCTGCTCTGCCTCCACAAACTTACCTAGGAATACCACCTCTTGATTTCTTCTTGATTTCAGATTGCTAAGATGGGATCCGGTACTCGCTCCTCGAGGGCCTACGTCCCTGAATGCTCAGAAGACTCCTTACTGCCTGGAAGCGATCACAGACATGAACACTGTTAGTTCTATTACAGATAGGAACTGGTACTCGCTCCACGAGGGCCTATGTTCCTAATCTCTTCTGTCTAAGATGTTATCACAGGTACGGAGATCGTGAGTTATATTTGCAGATAGGAACCGGTATTCGCTCCACGAGGGCCCATGTTCCTAAAACCCTTCAAAAACTCTCTTCTATCTCAGAAGCTATCACATACCTATATCTGGTGCTTTACTATTTCATATTGCAGATAGGAACCGGTACTCACTCCACGAGGGCCCATGTTCCTAAACCCTTCACAGACTCTCTTCTGGCTCAGAATCTATCGCCTACCTATATCCTGTGAATTACTATTACAGATTGCAGATAGGAACCGGTACTCGCTCCATGAGGGCCTATGTTCCTAAAACCCTCCAAAGACTATCTTCTATTCCAGAAGCCATCTCATACACAGATATTGTGAGTTCTTATTCCGGACTGCATATAGGAACCAGTACTCGCCTACGGCTCCTGTTCCTAAATATACTGAAGACTCTGTTGCATAGAAGCCATTACAGATATCTACAATTGTGAGTGTATCATCTACTACTGGTTATGTATCCTGCATACCCTGTCTACTCACTACCTATAGTCTCTCTCTACAGCTCAGCAATCCAGAGATCACAATTCCAGTATCTGAAGGACTTCAGCCCTGCCGTGCACATCAGCTCACTACTGTCACCACTGGTGGTTCTACTTCCTGTCTAAATAAAGAACTCTCTGTGTTTGTCTCCATACTCCGGCCTAGCCAGTGGTCCCTCTCAGGATATCCTCATGGGGGTGCTGTCATCTGCCATCGGCCCAAGGATTCACCAATTTACATTAAGTGTTCCTTCCTTACACTACTAGAGCGGTATCATAACAGACTGCCACTCTGTGGGGAGCCTACCTACAACCTAACTCCATCTACGGAGTACATCGGACTGCTGACTACTATCCTCAGGGGAGCAGATTCCATTACAGACTGCTACTCCTCCTCTCTGGAGGAACAGATCTACATCAGGTTGCTAACCCCTCTCCTCTGGAGGAGCTGATTACTAACACTCTGCTAACTCCTCCCCTCCAGGGAAGTAGATCCATAACTGATTGCTACTCCTCCCCTTGGGAGGAGCTAATCAATATCAGATTGCTAGCTCCACCCCTTTGGGGGAGCAGATCCACAACAGATTGCTAACTCCTTAGCAGATATACAACACTTTGTCAAGGGGAGATCCATTGTGTATTAAGTTCAGCTGTCATTCGCCGTGCTCATAGCAGCATGATACTAAAAAACTATTTGGAAGTATTGTAAAGCTACAATGGATTAGACCATAAAGTTGAAGTTTTAAAACTCTCATCCTTTTATGAATTTTGCTATTGCGCCAGCTCACAAAGATATTTATAAGGACATTGGTTGGAGGTGATACTACTTGTGGGATAGATTCTCAAATTTCCTATAAGAAAACCAGATCATTCTAGATATTTATCAGTATTATGAGTGTTTTTATGTTATTTAAAATTATTTTTTAATTATTTTTCATTTGTAATTTATGTAGTAATGTTTTTATTAAATTATCCTTTTAACATTTAATAATTTATAAATGTGTATATAATTAAAAACTCTTGCCTGTTTTGCTTTATTTTTGGTGTATATATATAGTCTCTGGTTGTCTTGTACTTGTTCTGTGCATATATTGTCTTGTCTCTTATCTTCTATGACATTTGTATTTTCTTTCCTTTGTTTACATTATACTGTATTCTTATGTGCATTGCAATTTTTATTAGTCCTAGATTATCATATATACTCAGTTTACTGGGAAAATAGAATTGAAAATCAGCTGCTGAATGTGAAGATATTTTCTGTTTGTGTGTGGAATTTAAGAAAGAGCCACCTAGTGACCTTAATCACTTCCTGGCCATTAAAGAGCACCAGAGGCAGAGGCACAGGAAAGAGTGGATACTTCAGGGAGTAGTGCAAGCAACAGCGAGATTTTATCCGAGTATGTGGTATATAAGAACCTGTAAATAAATAAAAAAGGTACCACTTCCTCCCAACCCTAATACATCAAATCCACACTGCCTGCAAAGAACCATCTCCTCTGACCCAGGCTATATCTAAAGCAGCTGGCAAAAGTGATCTTCAACCTACCTCAGCAAAGACTCCAGGAGAAATTTATGTGACATGCTATCTTGCAGAGCCCATCGAGAACATGGACAGACATGCACTGGCATATTGGGCACATAAGTTTACAGTTTGGCCAGACCTAGCCAAGGTGGCTCAGCACTATCTTTCCTACACACCAATCAGCATGTCCACAGACTGTGTCTTCTTAATGATAAGGGACACCATGAGCCCTCAAAGCTGGAGGGAAAAACTGGTCTTTTTGAAAATCAATCCATCTTTGCTGGGCTTTCAATTTCTGTGCGAGTGGCAAGATGACTGAAAGTACATTGAAGGACTTGTTGCCACTCTGCTTACCTGCCATGCCCTAGATATACCTGCTTAGGAGTCTTACTGCCACTCTGCCTACTTGTCACACTTCTGGCATAGCTCTTTAGGGTCCTTATTGCTACTCTGCCTATCTGCTGTGCCCAGGTATGCCACCTCAGAGGTCATGGTGTTAATATGCCTACCTGCCTTGCCTATTATGTACAAGCATGGGACTTTTGGTACCCCTGTATTGTCTGATGCTTGAATCTCAGCTAATTCTGTATTTTTTGTGTTGAGATGAAAGGAGAAATGTCCCAATTCTTCTCTGCCAAACTATTGAACAGATTAAAATATTTTGATGTTGACAGTGAGATGCATGAGAGTTTGTCTGCTCTTCAGCCCCGTATTGAGACATTTTGTGAGGTGCATTAGTCCCATATTCTCCCTGTTGAAGCAAGCAAAGATTAAAACTTGTGAAAAAATAAAATTTAGCCTTTTTAATTTCAATAACAATTTGTAAAAAAAAATTCTGAAGTCTATTTTAGCTTTCTTTTGTGCCATTTTTAGCAGTACAATAATTTGATCTTTTTTTTTAGTTCAGCTGCAGCATGTAGTATGCAGTGGGTCACACACTTGAGCATCTTATGTCAGGTGTGTCACAATGGAAAAATGATTGAGAACCATTGCTCTAGTCTCCCAGAGTAATCATTTCTTCCTTAATATTTGTTCATTTGCTATGCTCCCTTTCATAAATATTATCCCAATATTTATTATTCTTTTGTTACCTCAACACTATTTGAACTAGAAAAACTATCTTTAAACTGCTGCTTCTTACTGGGTAATTTTCCAAAGTATTTACCGAGGCATAATGGACTCGCCCTCCTCAAATATGGATACAAGTACATGCAGACTCCAAAGCAGATATAGTTTTAGCCACATTAAAAAGAAGCATTCTTGTGGGTGTTCTTGTGGTGGAGGAAAACAGTATTCTTGCACTCAGCATTCAAATCTACATGCGCTATTTTGCCACCCGCATAAACAGGTGCAAAGTAAGAGACTGCTTTTAATGCATGTATTTCACACTTACTAATTTTCAAAAAGAAAGAACAAGTGTAGGGTTAAAATAAATGTTCCTAACCTATGCATATTAAAAGCACCCACATAGTATGCAACTATGTGGGCTTTTTGAAAATTGCTCCCCAAAAGTCAAAAGAGGATGTTAATCATGGCATAAGTCAATGAAACAGCATCAATTGAGGGCTGTGCCTAGACAGGAGAGACTCTGTTCAAGCATCCAGCTAACAGATAAGGAATATTTCTAATTTCTACTTATTTCAGAGTACTTTTGTGATAGAATATATTGCTGTCTGTACTTTCATATTTCTCTCTCTCTCTCTCTGCTTTTAGATATTGAGATTATATATTAATTTGCTGTGGGTTAATTGTTTCAAGACAAAAAAACAACAAAAAAAATCCTCTTGAGATACTCCTGTCACTATAATCACTCTACACTTTAATCTCTATCTTTAACTACATATAGCTGATATAAACATTGGGGCAAAAAATTGATGTGGAGTTAATTTTAAAGCAAAACTGAAAGCATTCCTGAAACAGCCTTCCTCTAACTAGCTTGGGCAGCAGACTCACAGAAGCAGCAGGGGGCAATTAGATCTTTTGAGGGCTATGCTCTTCCAGAATACAGGAAATACTAAAGCTTCTTGTGTCCAGCTAAGTAAAAATTTTAACATAGTAAGCCAATCTGGGGGAGGCTATTGTCAAACGCAATAGCAGATACAGGGTCCTGAGAGCAACCTTGACCAAGGGTAACTGTTCCTTCTGCCCCCACCTTCCCCTCCCGCCCCCTACCTTCCCCGTCCCCCACCTTCCCCTCTCTGCCGCCACCTTCCCCTCCCGTCCCCTACCTAACCCGCCCCCCAGCCCTACCTAGAACCCCCCTTACCTTTCTCGGGTAAGTTGCGCCTGCAACCTGGCAGGCGTAGCTTATGCGCGCTGGCCGATGGCCGGCCCGCAATCCCGGACACAGTGGCAAATGGCCGCTATGCCTGGAGGCTCCGGCCATGCCCCTCCCCACCCCCTGGACCGCCCCAGACCTCCCACGCCCCACCCCTTTTTGCAAGCCCTGGGACATATGCGCTCCCGGGGCTTGCACTCACTGCCGAGCCTATTCAAAATAGGCTCTGCGCACGCAGGGGCAGATTTTCTCGGGTTACGCGCGTATGTTACACACGTAGCCTTTGAAAATCTGCCCCTTAGGGGCCAAAGCTGAAATAATGCAACTGTGTTCATTAAACACCTTATTCATTTGCTCAGTATTGGCAACATTTGCATTAGTGTTGCTGATATCATCACAAAGAAAAAATGCCCCAACATGAGGAAAATATTAAGGAACAGTGTCAATTTGCATTAATCCTTGGAAAGTTAACTATACTTTAAGAGGTGTAGTAAAGTTTCCCCTGAGGAATCGGCAGGCTAACCCAAAGGTAGATGTTGTCGGAGCTTAAAGGGGAAGGAAATATCAAGTTGGTCCATCTGGTACCCAATCCCTCTCCCCAAAGAAAAGGTTCCCTTACTCTCTCTCTATCCTAGCATAATTCTCTATCCCCAACAAAGCTAGGTAGTGGCCCCATCTCCAGCCCAAACCCCGCCTTCCACCCAACTTGCCAAGAAAGTAGCACCACCAGGCCTTCCAAACTCTCTTCCAACCCAAAGGCTGCATGAGATTTTAAAGCGTGGGAGCAATGCCCAATTGCTCCTGCGGTATAGCCACAAAATTCAAAATGGTGCTGGCTGACCCACTGCTGACCCATGGCTTTCCCTTTCTTTTGGAATACAGGATTTACTAAACTGTGATACTCAATTACCATAGTTTAGTAAATTCACTGGGAAATAGCTAGCATTAAAACTATAATTTAATGTGCCATTTAAATGCAGTTTAGTAAATAAACCCCTTAAATTTGAAAACTAATCTATCAATCAGCAACATTTTAAACTAGTACTTTAATACAGCAATATGTTAGGACTGTTTTTAAAGCCATTTACCTACATAAATAGTGATTTAATCAGGTAAATATGCTCTCTAAAATTTGCCCTCACTTAGGGGGTTATTTTCTAAGGCTATCGCATGTGAAAAGGAACTTATCGCGTGCGATAGCTTGCCGGGGGCAGAGTTGGGGCGGAGCCAGGGCGGTGAGGAGCAGGACGCGGTGCTATTTTCGCTGGCGGCGATAAGGTAAGACACGTTATCGCTGCCAGTAGCGCACCCAATAGCGCCACCTTTCATGGTGGCGCTGTTGGGTGTGAAAGCCGGCAGTGATAACACCATGGTGGTGCGATCGCTGCCGGCTTTCGCTGACCCATCCCCGCCTCCTATTACCGCCGGGATTCACCATTCCATTCTCTGCGAGAATGGAAAATCCCAACCTTAGTCCATCTCTATGTGCACATAGGGTTCCATAGCACCGATATCTTCAGTTGGACTGAGGGAACACATTCCGTGTGGGGGGGGGGGGGGGGGGGGGGGAGGCATGTTTAGGGTAGGCTGGGAAAAGAGTGCATGTAGAATGCATTTTCAAATTCACAAACCCTGCTTTCCAGCAAAAATCTACTTGCAGAAAAAGCATGTGCCAATCCCTGGGCCCTTTGTAGGCCTTTGTGGATGTTTTACCTAGGTGGGCTGTTTGAAAGTTTCCCCTTATTTGATTAATATCAGGCCTATGAATCCAGTGTGCAGATCATTCTCTTATGAAAAGACCTATGCTGTATGTTCCATAATGAGACTATATTCAAAGGATACCTTAGCCCAGGCTAGGCTTTCTGAACTACTAGAAATACGGTAATAGGAACGTATTGTTTTTGAAGTAATATTTTCCATGCTTATACAACACTTTCTAAGTGCATATGAGAATGGACTAATGTCTAATGTAAAGCTCTCTAAATCAAGAGCCATAATTAGAATGAATTGTATAATAGCGCGTGATAAAAAAGATCTTTACTTAATATCATTACTGGGGTTTATAGAACTGAACTGCATGAGGCATTTTTAGTTGCTGACAATGTCTTAGCGATTGTGTTCAGCCAATGAAGCACAAAAAAGATATATATATATTTATAAAGCATTGTCTTATTTCAGAAACTAATGTGCCACCCATTAAAATTCCTTTCTGAAAAAAAAGCATGCCAATTCATCAACTCTTCCATATGCTAGCTCCTTTAAAGGTATGCTTGAAAATCTGCATTGAATTAAATTGGAATGTACAGTAAATATAGCATGTGAATTGCTTCCAAGTAATTACATTTTAAAATATGATTTAATGCTGCAGAAAATATCTTCGCATCCCATCTCAACTCTCATGCCACCCATTTCCAGCTGCATATGGTAAAAGAGTCTCCTCATGAATGATCACTTATGCAATAATAATCTTCTGTATGGTCATGCCTACAGATTTTCTGATGTGTGCTAACACGTAAAAGTTTGTCATGCATGTTACAAAAGTGATATTAAAAGAAATATTACTGTAAAATTATAACATTAGCCAGAACTAATGTTTCTGGATCATGAAGAACAGCAGATAACAGTAGAGGGACAAAGATTCTTCCAAATTCATTTTTTTTTAAAGATTTGCACTATACATCCCATATCATAAAATTACACTAATATGTAGGAAACTTGTTTTCAATTTATTTTATTTCTCCTGGGAATTTCAATGTTATATAAAAAAAAAAAAACCAGTGCAAAAATAATTTTTCAAGTGATTTTTCTTTTGTTTTAACAAAGTCATTTTTCCACTGATTTTTTTTGTTATTGTAACATTGAAATTCCCAGGGAAAATGAAATAAAAACTGAAAATGAAGGTCCCTATTTATTGAGTAGGTATATCTTGGGGAAAACTGAACAAACTCCCTTTATATACATTTTCTCAGGGCAAAAGAACATGAAGGGATGTGCAGAAGGAATAATTTTGTTTTGGTTTATTTATTCTGTAGATCACAATCATTTGTTTGGTTAATTCATTTTATTTATTCATTTGTTTCCCATTAAAGTTAATGGGGGTAGCCTATTGTGGACTCCCAAAATGGGATTGTCTAATCATTTCTAATGAAAATTATAGGTAGACATCATCAGAAGGGTGAAGGCACTCCGATGCATTATGACTGTCTATGTAACACCAAAGTGGCATGAATAGCCCAAGGTCCTGAGAAAGGGCAAAATACTACCATCAGAAGCAGGAGTTCTCCAAGGCACCATCAGAGTAGCAAAGATGCAATAAGAGTGTCCAGAATACCCCAAGGCTCCAAAAGTTAGACAAAGGGCACCAACAACATTGGCATGAACCCCCCAAAGCAGCACAAGAAGGGCAAAATGGCATCAAGTGTGGCATGAACAGCACAAGTCACCATAAAGGGGAAAGAAAATAGTGACAAAAGGTCAAAATAATTGAAAGAGTGGCATGAAGACTCCAAAGCATCATGAGAATTGCAAAGCAGCCATCCACAGTGGCAAAAATATCCTAAGGCTCAAATGAGGGGCAAAGACCACATAGCAAATTGATAGAAAGCTCTAGCCATGGAGAAGCCAGAGGAAATCCCTAGAGGATTGCTAATGTCATTTCTATATGGCATCATTAGGGGAAGGAGCTGGCTATTCAGGCTTAGATTTGGTTTTATCCCCTTTGCTGTGTCTAATCTCAGCCTTGTCAGCATCATCTGCCTTCTCTACTCTTTACTGGAAGCTAAGATGCTACTGATGGAAACATAAAATTCTTTTCAGCCATTAGCTATTCAATATCCTATGATTCAGGGAATCTAGGGCATGATTTTCTTCTGAATCAGTTTTTGCAAATACTGTCTCCATTACCTGAGAAATAGTAATAATGGAGAAGCATGGTCCTGGTTCTGGGCACTGCACCTTTCCTGCCCCTGCTTTTTGCTGTGGTATAATCTATTAAAGGCTAAATACCAGATGAGACCAATAGTTGAACCATAAGGGAAGGGAGATTGAAGAAAAAGTCTAATGGGGAATAAAACCATTAAAGATAACTAGCAAAGATATATGTAAAGCTTTAGATTGGCAGGGCAAGAACAAGAGATGGTAAATACCATAAAGGAATGTAATTTGAAAACCAACTCAGAGACATCTGTAGCAGAGGCACAACCCCCTAAAAGTTCCAAAAGTGGCTTGGAGCAGCAATAGCAGCAGCAGTGTCACTAGAGATTAAAATCACCAATAGTAGGTACAGAGCAATGCAACAAGAAGAGTGGCAGAAGGCTCCAAGATGTACAGTGAAGACTGAGGTAGCAAGAGGGATCAAAGTGGTACCAAGAGTAGCAGGAGTGGCCCAAGGGTCCATGATTGGTGCAGCAAGTATGCAAAGCATCAGATTGTTAGGGCAAGAGCAAGAGCTGGCAAGAATCATAAGGGAATCTAATTTAAAAACAACCCCAACAACCCAAACAACCCCAGGGTATAGCATCAGCTGGAGCAGAGGCAGAACAACCCAAAGGTACCAAGAGCAGATTGGAGCTGCCGCAGAAGACATAGTGTTGCTGAAAATTAAAATCACAAACAGTAGGTGCAGAGCAATGCAGCAAGCAAAGTTAGAATGCTTGGCAGCAACATATAGGGGCGGATTTTAAGAGCCCTGCTCGCGTAAATCTGCCCGGATTTATGCGAGAAGGGCCTTGTGCGCCGGCGCGCCTATTTTCCATAGGCCTGCCGGCATGCGCAGAGCCCCGGGACTCGCGTAAGTCCCGGGGTTTTTCGAGGGGGCGTGTTGGGGGCGTGTCGGGGGCGGGACCGATCGGCGCGGCGTTTTGGGGGTGGGACGCGGCATTTCGGCGTTTCGGGGGCAGACCCGGGGGCATGGACGCGCCCTCTGGAACCGCCCCCAGGTCACGTCTCGGCACGCTAGCGGCCCGCTGGCGCGCGGGGATTTACTTCTCCCTCCGGGAGGCGTAAATCCCCCGACAAAGGTAGGGGGGGTTTAGATAGGGCCGGGGGGTGGGTTAGATAGAGGAAGGGAGGGGAAGGTGAGGGGAGGGCGAAAGCGAGTTCCCTCCGAGGCCGCTCCGATTTCGGAGCGGCCTTGGAGGGAACGGAGGCATGCTGCTCGGCTCGGCGCGCACCGGCTGCCCAAAATCGGCAGCCTTGCGCGCGCCGATCCAGGATTTTAGCAGATACGCGCGGCTACGCGCGTATCTACTAAAATCCAGCGTACTTTTGTTTGCGCCTGGTGCGCCAACAAAAGTACGCGAAGGCGCACTTTTTAAAAATCTACCCCATACTGTTTATTGGCTGTCTAGCCTATGCAGTATATCTCAGTTGTACAGTACAATACTATTCCTAACAGCTCTCACAGTGTGTGCAAAAATATCTCTCACACACTATGGGGTAGATTTTATAACGTGGGTGCACGTTCATGTGCGCGATTTCTGTCATGTGCACATGGATGCACTGATTTTATAACATCATGAAAAGAGCAAAGGGAACCAACAGTAGTTGTATGAACATCCCAAAGTAAGGAATGCACCAAAAGAGCAGCAAAGGCAGCACCAACAGTGGTATGAATTTTCCAAGGCACCTTAAAAAAGCATAACAGTACTCATGGTGATTCCAAGTCCACCATGAGAGAGCCAGGAGCAAACTGGGCAGTAATACTGGAAGACTTGGACAGAAAGGTTTAGAGCCAGGAATGAGGTGAGATTGGGGAAAAAAACCCACAGTATAACCAAGAAAGACTTGCAGGAATCAGGCTGGGATCTAAGCAGCAAACAGAATGGAGGCATCCAAATCCCCTAAGATTTTGTCTCAGGGGCAAGGCATGGCACCTAGGCATAATGGCAGAAAACCCTCTAGGCTGTAGCTTCAGGGATATTGCAACAAGGCAGAGTGGCAATAAGACTACAAAGGTGAATAATGAGGGCTTTACAGCAAGGCAGCGTGCAGCAAGACCTACAAGCTGGTCCATCAGAGGTATCACAGCAATGCAGATTGCCAGCAAAATCCACAAGGCATGAATGACAACAAGGCAGAGTGACAGCAAGTCTGACATGATGGTACATCAGGAGCATGGCATCAAGGCAGAGTGACAGCAAGATCCCCAGGGTATAGCATCAGGTGCATAGATGGCAGCTAGATAGAGTGGCAGTGACATCTACGGTACTTTCAGTCATCATGCCACTCATATGGAAATTCTGGAAAACCTAGCAAAAACAAATTGATTTTCATAAAGACTAACTTTTCCATCAATTCTGATGCTAGCCTTGAATGATGAGGGCTCATGATGTCCCCTTACCTTGAGAAGACATATTCACTGGGCATCCTGATTGGTGATCAGGACAAATAATGCTGAGACACCATGGCCAAGTCTAGCCAGATTGTAGACTTGTGTGCTCCTCAATATCTTCTGATTCAGGAAATCCAAGATATGATTCTTCCTCAAAATCAGTTCTTGAAAATACTGCCTCCGGCAATGGATGGCCCGGCACCATCTTAGAAAATGGCACGGGCCATCCATTGCTCCTTCTATGTAACAGGGGCCGACCAATGGCACCGGTAGCCCCTGTCCCATGGTAAGGGCAAAGGGCCACTGGCGCCATTTTGATTCCTGGCAGGCCCGACGGCCCGATGGCCCAAGAGGGAGACATCATTCGCAGGACCCTGCTGGACCACCAGGGCTTTTAGTAAGTCTTGGGAGGGATCGAGATGGTGGGGGGTTATAATAAAGTAAATTTGAAGTTTTGGGGTGTTTTTTTTTTAATTCATTTTTTTAATTTGTTTTTTCCGATCTGTTTCGCTAAAAAACGACCCGCGGGAAAATGAATTTTTCCCACGAAGCGCCTGAACCAAAACCCGACCCGACCCAGAAAAATGAAGCTCATCTCTAGTAATCATGAAGGAACATACTGCTGGGTTTGACTATTGCACTTCTGCTGTCACTGTCCATGCCCCTGCCTTGCTAATGCCAGCCTTAGATAGTTCTTCTGCCTTTTGTCCCTTCTTCAAAACAAGATAGAGTGCAATAGGTGGTGGTGGTGATACATGTTCTTCCAATTTCAATTTATTATGGCTTGAGCTGGCTTCTACTCCTGGCTTTTTGTGGCTAAAAAGGTCTTTTAAGTTTAGGGGCAGGACTGCCTTTTTTCTCATTATATCTAAAACGGCTTTTAATTTTCATAGGCTGGGCAGACTCTGCTGCAACACCCAGTCCTGTCATTCCTTTCTATCCCCTTTCCTCACAGTAGCATGATTGAATATTGAAATTTGAAGTAACTACTGGGGGGTTTTAATTTCACAATATATTTTATTGATACTGTCCAGAAGTCAACAGTACCACTATAGTACTTGAGCATGTCTCTCGTATACACTCAGTCACAGTTGTAGATTGAGTTCACTTCAGTGCTTTGCAAGTACTGTCAACTTGCCAAGCAGAGTTAGCAGCTTGCTAGTACACTAACTCAGTCTCTGTCTTTCTAGGGCTATTCTTCAAAGTGTGTACAAAGGTGTCTCAGTCACACTCACATATATACAGTTAATATAAGTACATTGCTGACTGACTACTTTTGCACACACACAAAAATCTGTAAGAGAGAACCAAGAAGGCTGGCATGGCTTTGCTTCTCTTCACTTCAAATTGTCTGACGTGTAGTACACTCTGCTTACATGTGTTGCATCAGACAGATTTTAAAAAAACCTGGATGGCACTGCTTTAATCTCCAGTCCTTCCCTGCCCCAGTGAACAATTCTCTATCTCCATCACTGTCACAGTTAGTGAAAGCCTTTCTGCAGCACTGAAGATCTGAAAAAGCCCTTTGCCAAAGGTAATCCCTTCTTTTTAAAAGTTTAGTTTTTCCTCCACTCTAAGAGAACTTCTGAATGCACAACTTGGCTGTGCAAAATCCAATGGAGCAAATGGAGTTTCTTTGTACATGTTCCGATCTTTCAATGGGAGACTGTCGACATCACTTGATCCAGATGGTAGCTATAGGCTAATTCCAAAAATGATTCATCTTAATTGTCCATCATCCTGTAGATGACCCACCTCGGCACCAGCCTGGCTTCTATGTCAAAAACAAAATTTAGTTGCTATAGTTACCAGTTAGTCCCTGCAGCTTTCTGACTTGATCAGATTTGCATGTGCCATAGTCTTAAAAGGGAAAAATAAATGAATAAAACCAAAATTTTTGTTTAAATTCACGGGCACCCTCCATTCATTTTGGGGGTCCACAAATGAAATGAAAATGGTCTCATTATTTGCTTTTTATCCATTTGTTTCAAACAAATACATATCCCTACCAGGGATTAGTGGGGTGAAAGGAGGGACCATTATCTTTGAGCTTTTTAGTGGCTAGGTAGATGGGTAGCTGAGCAAGCATGAAGAGCTTGCTTGTTCTCCCAAGATCAGACCTGTACCCATTCACCTAAGGATCCAGATTGGTCCTCAGGGTTTAAACGGGGTCACTGGAAACACCATTGTGCTCCCAGAAATTTGAGTGCTAATAGCAGACCCTTGAGACTCCAAGTAGGCCATGAGTTTTGTGTTCTTATAGAAAATATGTCTGTATCTGTAAGGCAAAGTAGAGAATATCTGTGTTAACTGTTTAACCTGACCTGGACTAGCCTGAACCATGAGTTTGCCTTTTGAATCTGATAAGTTACTTTGAACCTGAAAACTATGAACAAAAAAGAGCCAAACTTAAGCTACTCTCTCAAAACATTTATGAACATATCAAGGTGAGGACATTCAAAACATAAAAATATGTCAAAAAGTTTTTGTGTATGTAAACAGATGATAATGGGCCAGGTGCCACCGGGTGTGCAAACCATGCAATTGCACAGGGCAGCATAGCCAGTGTGGCAGCATCGGGAGCAGGGGGAACCTCATCCTTCTGCCGCTGGACCCGATCCCACCGGCGGCGGAAGAAAGAGGTCCTTGGTGCCGCCGATGGACCTGATCCCATTGGCGGCAAAAGAAAGAGGTCTGTTCTGCAAAGAGAAAGCAGTGCGGCCCAGGCGAAATCAACGGCGTGGTCAGTGCTCCCTTAGTAAGTGGAGAAGAAGTGCAGCCCCACCAGAATCAGCAGCACTGCTTTTTCACTTACTAACAGAAACAGTTGTCTTGATGTGTCATTTGTGAAATTGTGGTAACTGAAATTTTGAATGCCACATTGAAAAGTAAGAAAATATAAATAAAATAGTATTTAAATTTACTTATTTTTCTATGTAGCATACAAAATTGTCTAGTAGGTCAAGGCAAATCTTGGTCATGATTTATAATAATTAATTGTATTCCTTTATTCCTCTAAATCTAAGGTCGTCATTTAAGACTTCACAAAGGTAAGTGGCTCGAGGAGGTCCGTAGAACCCTGTTCCGTCCCTTCCCTGGTAGGTTGTTTTTAGAATACTACTGTGACACAAATATTATTCATTCAATAAGTAGGTGTGCTGCTGCTGCTGTGCTGTTTGCTTATTTATTTATTTATTTATTTATTTATGTGCTTTAATTACTGTCATTCCATGTGAAAATCACTAATTGATAATGGTGTACAGGTTTGACATTCATAAATAAATAATGGAAGCATAGGTAGACAAATGTACAGATAGTAAACTAGGGAAACATTTAGAGACAAAGGGAGCATTTCAAAGACAGATACATTTAGGAAAACATCACTGAATTATAGAGGGTTAGGGTTGGGGGGAAAGTTCAGTACATATTTGGTTGTCTGACTCAAGGCGAGCTGAAGACTTCTGTCAGAGGGTAGGCACTTTTGAATAGCCAAGTCTTCAATTTGCTCTTAAACTTTTGGTGCTCTGTTATTATTTGCAAGTCCTCTGGCATAGTTTTGGTCCATCTTCTGAAATTGTTCTCTAGCTAGTTTGTGTTAGATGAGAGCTTTTTTTTATGCTCGGGGGGCCTTTGTTTTGTGATCTATTTTTAATTGTAATGAAATTTGATATATATATAGAAAATAAACAGATTAGGCAATATGTGAACTAAATGGTGCTCACTACTTACTACAAAAAACACTCTAGCTAGAGTGGGATATGAGCACTAAATATATTCATTAATTAACATTATATAATATTGATCCAACACCATGTAGCATAATTCTTAATTTTTATTACAAAGGTATAGTATCAACAAACATTGATTACAAAAAGTAATATATATATAGTTACATCATTTCACAATATTAAATATCACTTCTCTCAATCTTAAGTTAAATTAATACCAGTGGTTACACATAACCTAAAAACTCTTTGCCCAATAGCCTTCCTGAAAGTCTGTTCATAACCCCATACCCACATTCATACTCATTCATCCATCACTCACATCACACTTCATAAAGAAACCATTTCCAAATTATCCCACCATTTCATTTAAACCATACCAACAAATTGATGTATTAATATTATCAACCGTCTGACTGGTCTCTCTATCATTCAGCGAATTGATTTTATATAAAGAATTCTCGGCACATCGACATACTCTTTAAGTAGATCATTAATTTGATATAATTACATTGATCAATTATTGTAGACAAGTAACAAATTGATATTTGACATAAGGTTTATCGCTGAATGATATCCTGTTACTCTCAGACACTATTTGTCATTGATGGTACTATATTACATAGTATCTAAGATCGATGTCTCTCTTGTTATGGTTTATGGTTTATTTGGTTTTCTATAGCGTCGCATCAGTGGGAACCTTCATAACAGTTTACAATCATACAATTATGTCGTGAATCTGTCCCAACAAGGCCCTTGTTTCGCCTGAATGGCTTCTTCAGGGGAAATGTGGCTTCAGAAGAGAACGCCCCATTTACTGCTGGCAAGAACTTTTCAACTCTGCTACCTTTACTGAACCACAGTTAACATCCTTCCTTGAATTTCATAAGAATTTTCATCAGAAGTCTTTTCTATCAATGTTGATCTCAAGTCTCCTTGGATAACTCACTGCCTGCTCGTTCACTAGTGCGGCATTCCGCAGTACCGACCTCCAGGAACTAAGCGCATGAAAGTACAAAACACTTCTCCTTCCACAAATATGTTTTTTTTCCTACTTTCCATCCAATGGCTGCTCTCAGAGTCTTAGCATTTCATTCTATAAAACCGAGCAAATATATTTTTGTTATATATAACATTCATTGAATGTAATTGCCTGTGGCTGTAGTGTTATTCTACTCATGAGTCATGACCTCACTCCTGTGTTTTTCAACTGTGATTCTCTCAGTTTTGAAGTGTCTTTTACAGAACCTCACACCAGCAGCAGGGACACGGGGCTTCCTGGAATTAGCTGCCACCAGCAGAGCCAGCAGCCACCACTGGCATCAATCACTACAGCCTCAGCAGTGTAGCAGGTAAGTATTTTATTTTATATAGTAATATACCTGACTGAGGCTGCAAGACAAAATCATTTTTTCTTTTCTGAGATCATTCAGTTATTTAGTTAGTAAACTAATAATTGTATTATATGATTCTGTGTTGTGTAATACATACAGACTAAGGGGTAGATTTTTAAAAAAAGCGCGTTCGCGTACTTTTGTTCGCGCACCAGGCGCAAACAAAAGTACGCTGGATTTTATAAGATACGTGCGTAGCCGCGCGTATCTTCTAAAATTCTGGATCGGCGCGCGCAAGGCTGCCGATTTTGGGCAGCCGGCGCGCGCCGAGCCGCGCAGCCTGTCTCCGTTCCTTCCGAGGCCGCTCCGAAATCGGAGCGGCCTCGGAGGGAACTCTCTTTCGCCCTCCCCTCACCATCCCCTCCCTTCCCCTACCTAACCCACCCCCCGGCCCTATCTAAACCCCCCCCCCCACCTTTATCCACGGATTTACGCCTCCCGGAGGGAGACGTAAATCCACGCATGCCAGCGGGCTGCTGGCACGCCGATACCCGACCCGGGGGCGGTTCCGGAGGGCACGGCCACACCCCCGGAACGCCCCGGCCTGAAACCACGCCCCCGAGCCCGCCCCCGAAATGCCGCGTCCCGCCCCCAAAATGTCACGTCGTTCGGCCCCGCCCCGACACGCCCCCTTCGAAAAACCCCGGGACGCGCGTAGGTCCCGGGGCTCTGCGCGCGCCGGCGGCCTATGGAAAATACGGATTTACGCGAGCAGGACTTTTAAAATCCGCCCGTAAGTTTTTAGAATAGAAAATAATTAAGTAATTAATCAATTAGTGCTAAAATATTTGTTGGTTATTTATTTGTTATATATGTATTGTTCTGTGTCTCATGTTTAAATATTTTTTTTACATTTCCTTACAGGGCATCGAGAACACTGGAATGAGGATGAACAAGAATATATACGTCATGTAGTACAACTACCTACAGTCGTCGTCGTCCCCCCTCTCCCCCCCATCTCCCATACTGCCTGCAAGATCTCCTGCCTGTACTTGTGGTCTACAGATTTCTCTCCTGCAGGAGATCCTACAGGAAGTATGGAAGTTCAGGACAGATGTCAGGGTGTTGGAGGGGATGGTAGCAGCCCCGGAGACCTCTCTGGAACAGAGGGCATTGGCAATGGCACTGCCAACTGTGCTCTCTGCTCCAGAGTGGGATCCTCCTGAGATGCGATCCTCTTCTCCAACACCCTGAGTTTTTGTCCCCAGGCCCATCTAGTATAATAAATATATTTATATTACTTGTTTGTTTTATTTAAGTTGTTTTTTTAATTAAATAATGTTAAATGAAAACTTTGTTTCTTTTTGCAATTTTAGAAATATTAGGGGATCGAGAGTTCTATTGTGAAAAACTGTCCTCACCTCAGTGCATGTTTGATTACATTCATAGATGTCTTTCTGTACTATTACTAATTATTATTATTACTTAATTACTGTCAGTGCCAGTATCATTTGTTGCAATACTTAAGTAGAAGTAAGAAAGCAGAATCATGCAAAAAAAAAAAAATCCTTCAGAAATATACTATTGTGCGGTCAGAATTTCTTTTTCTATTATTATTTCTGAAGGCTTTTTTTTTTTTTTTTTGCATGATTCTGCTTTCTTACTCCTACTTAGTATTGCAATAAATGGTACTGGCACTGGCAGAATCATATAAAGCTCCAGGGCAGGCATTAAATTTGCCGCTTAAAATGGGCGGCTTGGCCATGCAACAATTTTTGGCATCAAAGTGTTACTACACTTTGCTGGTGGTGGATATTGTGGAAAAGCAGGCAGGGGAACCCAGTGGAGTCATTCCTTGGAGGTGGATGTTGGGGAAAAGGAGGCAGAGGAACCCAGTGGAGTCATTCCTTGGAGGTGGATGTTGAGGAAAAGGAGGCAGAGGAACCCAGTGGAGTCATTCCTTGGAGGTGGATGTTGAGGAAAAGGAGGCAGAGGAACCCAGTGGAATCATTCCTTGGAGGTGGATACTAGGGAAATGGAGGCAGAGGAATCCAGTGGAGTCATGCCTTAGAGGTGGATGTTGGGGAAAAGGAGGCAGAGGAACCCAGCGGAGTCATGCCTTAGAGGTGGATGTTGGGGAAAAGGAGGCAGAGGAACCCAGCGGAGTCATGCCTTGGAGGTGGATGTTGGGGGAAAGGAGGCAGAGGAACTCAGTAGAGTCATGAAGCCTGTGGGTGTATGCATGAAAGAGAGTATGGGACTGAGAAGCCTATGTGTGTGTGTATGCATGAGAGAAACCATGGGAATGAGAACCTGTGTGTCTTGTGTGTGTCAGAGAGAGAAAGCATGTAGAAGTTACAATTTCAGGCCAAGGAGGCCTTGAGGCAGGACCTCCTACCTTCTGACGCCAGGCCCTCCTGCTTTTGAGGCGTTGGGCAGCTGCTTTGCGGTCGTGCCGCTGCCGCCCATCCCAGTTCCTCCGACGCGGCCAGGGGTTCCCCCCTGCCAACCCGCATCTCCTCTCCTCTGCCAGCAGCCGCCTCCATTGCCCTCCTCAGCGTCCTGCTCCTAGGCACGCATGTATGCCTCACGCTGAGATTTAAAGGGGCCGCGGCGGGAAAAGCTCCCGTGGCCCCTACTGATGACATCAGCAACTCAGGGTATTTAAGGCATGCTCTGACAGTCAAAGTTTGCCTTGGCAACAGGGCACCTCGCTTGTCCTTAGCGTAGTTCCTGAGTTGCCACTTTCCTGCTTGTTCCAGATCCTGAGTTCCTGTATTTGTCTCTGCTTTGTTCCTGATCCTGAGCTCCAGTATTCATTCCTGCTTGTTCCTGATCCTGAGATCCAGTATCTGTTCCTGTCTTGCTCTAGTTCTTTCACCCTGCTCTTTGGACTGACCTAGGCTTTGACCCCTGGACCGGACCCAACTATGAGTTTGCCGCCTGCCTCTGACCCCTGGACCAACCTGACCTCTTATTGTCTGCTGTGACCCTTGTCTCATTCCATGCTTGGCCATCCTCGGGATCATCCACGCAGAGGCCCACCTAAGACCAGCCGGCCCCACCACCCAAGTGCTCAACCTGCAGGGAACGAGGATTGGTATTGGTAAAGTTCCTGCTTGCTTCTGCTTCCTGTCTGGCCTTGCCTCCCAACAGTGGGGACCTGTGGGGGTCCTCCCTCACAGGTAGCACTAACCCCACCTTGGGCCAAGGGTCCACCTCTGCAACAGAAGTGAGCTTGTATGTGTTTCTGAGAGCAGAGCATGTGGAGAGGAGAGCCTGTGTGGTATTAAAGAGAGAGAGAGTGAGTATGTGGGTCTGGAGAGACTTTGTGGGTGTGAGATCCTGTGGCTATGTGTTGTGTCCATCGGTGCCCGACGCCCTCTCTCCACCCTCCTTGCCTCTCTGGGGCCTCCTTCTCCGACTGCAGGAAGATTGGCTGCCGCGGTGTTCTTCTGCCGCAAATCTTCGGGTGTTCCTGGACCGGCTCGACGCTGCTATCTGCCATGTTCCTGGAAGCCTAGGGGCGTGCGGCGTAGCCCCGACTGAAGTACCGGCAATGGTGCGAACCTCGGGGGCGTCCCCCGAAGATGACGTCACCCGTGACGGATATTTAAGGTCTCAGTATTTGCTAACACATCGAGTTAGCAAGGGTTTTTCTACCTAAGCTACTCTGCCTCCTTGGACTTACCAGAGGTACCTGCTCCTCGGGGGCCTCGCTCTCTCCTTTGCTTTTCAGGTCACAGTCTGGAACCGGTACTCGCTCCTAGAGGGCCCTTGTTTCCAGACTTGCTTCATATACTCTTCTGCCTGGAAGTCATCACTACCAACTATATCAGCTACATCAGTGAGTTACCATCGTTCTCTCTGAGCTTTCCCTGGAACCAGGTACTCGCTCCTCGAGGGCCTATACATTTCAGCGCCTGGGCTTTATTGGGACATTGTGTGAGTGTTACCATCTGCATACCCTGCCTACTCACTATATCTCAGTTTCTTTACAGCTCAGCCTCCAGGGATTGCTGTTCCAGTATCTGAGGGACTACAGCCCAGCTGGGCTTTCCAGCTCATTACTACCATCTCTGGTAATTCAATATATTGTTAATAAAAGAACTAGTGTGTGTCTGCCTCCATACTCTGAACCTGACCGTTGGTCCACTGGCCCAAGGATCCACCCACAACTATCCCTAACTATAACAGAGACTGTTAACTCCTCAAGAAGAACATAACAGATTGCTAACTCCCTACCAATTCTCAAGAGATTGCTAACTCCATGGATCCGGCACAACTCAGTGCTTTGCAGGCCATACCGGGCCTGGCCCAATGCATTGTGAAGCAGCAAGACGCTTTGGAGAAACTTACTTCAGCGTTTCATCAACTACACACACAGAAGGCTCAAGGCACAACCTCCAACCAAGAAGGTCAGTCACCGGAAGTAACTTTGAAGACTGCTGTACCACTGGCGGCTCCAATCCACTTTTCCGGCGAAATCCAGAAGACCCGGGGCTTTTTGAACCAGTGCTGCATGCACTTTGCCTTACAGCCGTCTCTATTTCCTACAGCGCTCTCCAAGACTATCTACATCCTTTCATACCTGGATGGTAAGGCTTTGTCTTGGGCATCCACCTTGTGGGAATGCAAGGACTCAATTTTGCAGGACATAGAAGGATTTATGGACTTGTTTAAATCCGTTTTTGATGACCCTGCTCGAATGTCTGTAGCCGGTTCTGCTTTAGTGGATTTGAAGCAAGGCAGCAGATCATTGGCTGAATTTGCCATAGAGTTCAAAACTCTTGCGGCAGAACTCTGCTGGGACCCCAGATGTCTCAAGGCTCTCTTCTGCAGAGGCCTGGATAACCGTTTGAAGGGCAAGCTGGCTGCTCGCCAAACACCTGACTCGCTGGACAAATTAATAGCCTTAGCTACTCGGATTGATCTATAATTCCTGGACAAGGTGAAGGAACTCCGGCCTAGGGTGGTACCCGGGTTGAAACAGGCCAGTGCTGCCTCTACACCTCGGATGGTTCCAGTAACCCCTGCTGCTGATACAGATGAACCTATACAACTGGGTCACGGTCGTTTGACCTCCAAAGAGATAAGATTTCGG
Organism: Rhinatrema bivittatum; assembly: GCF_901001135.1. Lineage (NCBI taxonomy): Eukaryota > Metazoa > Chordata > Amphibia > Gymnophiona > Rhinatrematidae > Rhinatrema > Rhinatrema bivittatum. Next base: position 759,658,498 of record NC_042615.1, read on the forward strand.
AAGAAGCGCGGCCTTTGCATGTACTGTGGTCAGCCCGGCCACAATGTCTCCACATGCTCCATTCATCAGAAAAACGGGCAGGCCTAAGTCCTGCAGGAGGACTGTTCTTAGGCCATAACGCGACATCTCCTCTGTTCTTTCTCCCAGTCTCTTTGACTTACGGACTGATCACGGTTCAGACTCCTGCCCTAGTGACTCAGGGGCAGAAGGCAACTTCATTCTCAGACGTCTAGTAGAAGACCTGAGGAGTCCTCTCAACAAGCTGAAAGATCCACTACAGTGTTATCTTTTGAAGTGGGCTTTGGACGTTCCGCAAATTCGCCACTTCCACTGAAGATCTCAGTGACGTCCCCAGCAGCTCATCCATCGCTGCTGATAACAACTTATACTCAGTGAATTTTCTTCCAAGACTCAAGATCCTCCTGTCATCAATGCAGAAGATGACTTGGAATACAAAGTTGAAGAAGTCCTGGATGTTCGTAAAAAAGGCAAGACTTTTGAATACCTTCTATGGAGAAGGTTCAGGCCCCGAAGAAAACTCTTGGGAGCCTCAGACCAATATCTTGGACAAAGAGATGCTTCATCAGTTCCACCTCGCGCATCCTTCAAAACCTAAGCTTGGTACCCGAAGAGGAAGTCGCCTTTTGAAGGTGGGTACTGTTGTGTCCGTCTGTGTCCGTCTCTGCCCTCCTTACCTCTCTGGCACCTCCCTCTCTGTCCGCGGGAAGATTGGCTGCCACAGCGTTCTTCTGCCACAAGTCTTCGGGCGTTCCCAGACCGGCTTGATGCTGCTATCCACCATGTTCTTGGAGGCCTAGGGGCATGTGGCGCGGCCCCAACTGAAGTACCGGCAATGGCGCGAACCTCGGGGGCATCCCCCGAAGATGACATCACCCGCAACGGATATTTAAGGTCTCAGTATTTGCTAACATATCGAGTTAGCAAGGGCTTTGCTACCTAAGCTACTCTACCTCCTTGGACTTACCAGAGGTACCTGCTCCTCGGGGGCCTCGCTCTCTCCTTTGTTTTTCAGGTGACAGTCTAGAACCGGTACTCGCTCCTCGAGGGCCCTTGTTCCCAGACTTGCTTCATATTCTCTTCTGCCTGGAAGTCATCACTACCAACTATATCAGCTACATCAGTGAGTTACCATCGTTCTCTCTGAGCTTTCCCTGGAACAAGGTACTCGCTCTTCGAGGGCCTATAGATTCCAGCGCCTGGGCTTTATTGGGACATTGTGTGAGTGTTACCATCTACATACCCTGCCTACTCACTATATCTCAGTTTCTCTACAGCTCAGCCTCCAGGGATCGCTGTTCCAGTGTCTGAGGGACTACAGCCCAGTCGGGCTTTCCAGCTCACTACTGCCATCTCTGTTAGTTCAATATATTGTTAATAAAAGAACTAGTATGTGTCTGTCTCCATACTCTGAACCTGACTGGTGGGATCTTCCCCCGGGGGCATGGTCATCTGCCACCGGCCCAAGGATCCACCCACAACTATCCCTAACTATAACAGAGACTGTTAACTCCTCACGGAGAACATAACAGATTGCTAACTCCCTAGCAGATTCTCAAGACTATGAGAGAGAGTATGTGGGTGTGAGATCCCATGGATGTGAGAGAGAGCAAGCATGTAGGAATGGGAGCCTGCATGTGAGAGAGAGCATGTAAGAGTCACAGCCTGTGTGTGTGTGGAATGGGAACCTGCGTTGAGGGAGAGTGTATGAAAGTGAGAGTCTGCATGTGAAAGTGGGTGCCTGGGTAAGAGAGAGTGTGTGGGAGTGGGAGCCTCTATGAGAGAGGAAGGAAAGAAGAGAGGAGAAGAGAGAAGAAACAGAAAGAATAAAAGAGACTTTGAAAAAGGAATTAGGAAAAGATAGACAAGGGGAAAATAGTGTAAGGCTACTGCAGCATCTGCTGCTAGACCTCTGTGTTGTTCATATTGGGGTATGGAAGTAAAAGGTTGCAACTGGATGCCCTGTCAGACTCCTACATTGTCATGTCCCAGTGTTTTTCTTGGGAACGTGTCAGGAGGAAGAAAGTGGATTCAGACCCAATTTGTGGATGGTGACAAGTCAGGAGGCAGCAGGGAGTGACAGGTCCCAGTTTGGTGGATAGGGACACGTCTTCATGCAGATAGAGTCTGTGCATTTTGGCCCCTGTGATGTTGGTAAGGGCAAGGCAGGCAGATTTTGTCAGTGTATGTTGGCCCCTGTGATGATTTGTTTGACACAGCAGGACTCAGCATTGTTGTGTTGTAACCCTTGGATTGGCTTATGGGACCATGGAGACAGCAGCGATGTAGTTATAGTGTGCCCCAACTGACAGTGTTGGGGACACAGCTGGACAAAGCATGGCATCTCTTCTAGTCCTCAATCTTGCATCTCAGGTCTGGACAGGAGCAGCAGTTTGGTGGTGGTTGTAGTGTCACCCAACTGGCGGTGTTGGGGACACAGCAGCATTCAACAGCATTGTAAACCTTTCCAGTCATTCATGGAACTTGCTCATTCATTTTCAGGGGCAAACAAATCAGACAAATATGGTATATTATCATTGTAATAATGTATTCATTGTGGATAGGCCATTCATTTTAAACAAATGCACATCCCAGGCAGGAATATTATAGTGTCTGTCATCCACCCCATTGGTAAACCTATATCATTCTCATCTCACTCCTTCTACCAATCACAGGGAATTTCTGGAAAACCAAGCAGAGGAAAGTTTATTTTGATGAAAACCAATTGTTCTACTAGCTCTGGAGACAAACATGTGCAGTATAGAGTCACAACATTCCCTGTTATTGAAAATATCATTTCACTTTGCACACTGGTTGGTGGGCAGGAAAGAAAGTGCTGTGCTACTATGGCAAGATCAGGCCACAGGGAAGCTTTCTGAGCCCAATATATCAAGGGATCTGTAGCCATGCTCTGAATTGGCTCAGACAGAAAACTCTTAACAGAAATTTCTGAAAGCTTCTCTTGTGGGTAATGCTCACTCACACTTCTGCCAACTGATGATAGTATTGCCTTTGGCATGGGAAACAGTTCATCAAACTTGGGATGAGAATAGAGTCTCAAGGGAGGGGATGAGGATGCAAGTAATGGGAAGTAGCTGATAGTACTTGAGCTGGATGGAGTTGGAGACTGAGAAGATGAACCTAATTCTTCATCATTACCAATGTTCCTCTTTGACATTTCCTTTTTAACAATTGTAATCAACTTATTTTTCCAGTATGTAAGAGCTTTGCACTTGAGAGCAATACGGCCTTTCACACATGGGTCACACATAGCGGCTAACATAGAAATCCCATTGCATGAGAGGTGTCAACCTTTTTTCAACTTGCTCTTTTAAGCATTTAACAAGCAGCAACACTTCCTTTGAGAAATCTGGCTGATGCAGAAATTCCTCTAATACCTGCTCCAGATAGTTTATTACAGGGATGATGCCAACTAATGTTGCTATTGCTGAACTCATTGCATCAATATATTCCTTGAAAGGAATTTGTGCAATGTTTGTCCAGTCCTGACATCCAAGAGGACAATCCAATCCAATTTCAGATACTATTGCCAAATCATGCAGAGGTGTCTGCTGTTCAGACAACCTCTGCAACATAATATAAGTGGAATTCCATCTTGTAGCTACATCCTGGACAAGGTTGTGCAATGGTGCCCCAACTGTTACTTGCCTCTCTCTGAGTTGCTTCCCACTTTTCACACTGCGATTGAAATGTCCAACTATTTTGCGACACTTATCAATCAACCACTTCAGGACTTGGCTACTACCTTCCTTGCCATTAAGCCCAAAAGCATCCCTCACTACCAGGTGCAGCGTATGGGTGAAGCATCGGATGCCCTTGAATCCACCATCAGCCAGAGCCTTAATATATTGGCACCATTGTCAGTAATGAAATATCCATTTAAATATTCCAGTTCACTGCTTTTAAGTAGCCCATGTCATCCTTCTATCATCCCCTGAATTGCCTGTAAGATATTTCCTGAAGTACTTGAGTGTGCAGTAAAGCCCACCAGTATCTTGATGATGGTAAACCCTTTTTTGAGCTGTTGCTGAGTGCTACTGCTGCTTATAGCTAATGCCTCATCCAGCTGCCACCAATGTGCTGATAAAGACAAATAAGCATGCATTACATTCATACTAGTCTAAACATCAGTGGTGAGATGGATGCTCCTTCCTTTTGCCCTTGCTAGAACAGTCTGCATTTGAGCACAGCATTGAGTTTACAGGGAAGGAATCCAGGACAGTACAGTGGGACACCACCCCATCTGCTCAATGGTAACTTGCCGCTGCTGCCAGGGAAGAGACTGCTGCACATGCACACTACTAGTACCTGAGGAAGAGGACTGTGGTGTAACACTAGAAGAAGAAGAATGTCCACAGTATTTTGTACTACTTTCCTCCTGTGGCTTCTCTGTTGCTTTACTTGAAGCCTGGACAACCACAAGGATGGGACCAGCTTCTTTAGCATCAACAGTTCTCTATAATGTTTTTTCAGGTAATATCTCATATTGCTATTAGAGAGATGTCCAATAATCCTTCCCCGGCTCACCATCTTTTTACAGTAGATATATTCAGCAAATCTTTGATCAGCCAGAGCATGAAAATGAGTCCAAATCTTAGATTTCTTTCTAGTAGTAGTAGTCACCTGCCAATGTTCAAATGGTATGGGGGTGATGCTGGCAAGTGGCTTTTGCACTCTGACTAGTACTACTACTACCACCATCTGCAAATACATTGTCATTGGTGGTGTTCTCCTCCTCCTTATCAGAAATTTGACTAGCCAAGAAACCTTGAGATCCTTCTACAGATTTTCACTTAACCTTGCTAGCAGATAATTCACCCATTATGAAATCCACATCAGATTGATGATCACCATCATCATCTTCATCATCGTCATCATCAATATATGAATAATCAGATTTATCATGTAAGACCTTATCTAGCACTGTTCTTTCATCTATGAATAAATTGCACTGCATAAATTTGGCCTTTCCCTCACATTGTTCAGATTTTCCTCCTTCCATGGCCTGCAAGAAACCTTGATCTTCTACATCCTCACAAATATTAGAAGGATTATCTTTCTTATTCTCAAAAATGTCACTGTTTTTTTCTAGAAACTGGCAGACTGCTCTTTCTGGTAGCATGACCCATGCCTTGTACAGGCCCTCTACCATTGCCAATATTGCTGCTACCATCATAATTAAACATGTGCCAGCCACTACCAGTACTTGTAGTACTGGTAGTACCACATTTTCTTCCAGAGGGAAAGGGCATCATGATTGATTGAATAATTTTACTTACTTTAGAGATCACCACGCATACTTTGCACAGAGACTCTAAGGTCAGTGCTTAAGTTGGCTGCACAGTGAGTGCACACAGACAGACAGAACACACAGCACACATGGTACACTACAGAGACTGTCTCTAATGCTCAAGTTGGCTGCACAGGGCACACACACAGTTAGTGAAAGTGGTCAGGTGGCACTTGCTGAGACCACCAGTGAGTCACTGAATGACCAGTGCTGTACTACTACTACTACTGCCTGCCTGCTTGGCTAGCCTGCCAGCCAGACACAGACAAAGCCACAAGTGCAACACTAATATCGTCAAAAAGAGACGTCACTCACTGATGTGACATGTGATTGTGTTTTTTGATACTGTACAAGAGCACTTGAATTGCTGCTCTAGTCCTCTCAATGTTCTTAAAATGTTTTATTAAATTTGAAAATTTGACACTCATGTGATTGGTCCAGATGCCTCAGACCAGTGGCAACTTGACAGATTGCAGAGCCCTGGCCACAGGACAGAAGATAGGATATAATAACAAATTAGATAGATACTGTGTGACTAGTGACTAGCTATACAACTTTAGTCTAGCACACTAATGCCTGAAAAATATTAACTCTGCACCAAGTCTCTGCAGCACTCACTCACTGAGATCAGCAATTGTATTATGCAATGCATGCACTCCACAGAAAGCGCCTACCTTACAAGCACTGGTGGCTAGGCTAGGCTACTGCTTCTAAGTGGCTGGCTACTAGCTACCCCTCAAGACTGCTATAGAAAATCAAGCAATCACCAGCTGCAGCTAACACTGATTGATTGATATAAATATAGTTTTTCTGCTCTGGAAAATCAAATGAATGGACTGTATAAAGAGCTCTTGTTTCTATCTCAAACCCCACAAAACAAAGCAGCACACAAGCAGAGAATCCCTTATTAATTAGCTATTGAGTAAATGTAGGAGGGGAAATAAACATATAATTGGCCAATTAAAAAATACACTTAACCAGTTACCATGTACCTCTCATAAAAAAAAGTAGCAAGATTGGAAAATTAAAAGTATGTGTGTGCTTACATACATACTCCAAAATGTCAGGACCCTCTTTTCTAAAATTCACAGGGATTGGCAAATTCAAAATATGCACTAGCATTTGACCTCCCAGTGCCTGGTAACAAGAATATATGTAAACAAACAAGTTCTAGTCAAGTCACATCAGTTTATGTTCACTCTTGTTACCAGGCACTAGCAGGTCACGCTACCCCATCCCCCTATAAACACCAGCTCAGTGGGAACTGATAAGGAGACAGCCAATGGGAATACAAATTCATACCTGCTGCCAACAAAATGCTCCCTTGAATGACTAAAAGTGCAAATTTAGTAACATTTTCTGTTACTGTGCACTAAGAGTTGTTAGTGTGCAGTAATACAGTTACTGCACACTAATGGAATTACTGTGCAGTACACACTAATGGGAATTACTGCACACTTGCAGTGGGTAGTGCACAGTAATACAGTGTTACTATGCAGTAAGGCCCATTAGTGCACAGTAAAACAAAATACTAATTTCCATGAAATTTCAGGGGGGTTTGTTTTTTTGGGATTCCCGAAAAAAGATGAATAGACAATTCCATTGTCTATTTCAATTTTGTTAAAAACAAATACATACCTCTATGTGATATGGTGCCAAACTGCCATTTTTTATTGTGATTTTCCAAAGTTGTATTGATCCATTTCTACCATAAAATGGATGCCTCCATCAGTAATAGGAATCTTTATATTCAAGATAGGATTACTGGGAACATACCAAAGTTAGATCTAAAACATATTAAACACCCACATACAAGAGATGGAGGTTTGAGGATGCTACCATTTAAGCGAACTGTAGCAGAGAAAAAAAAGGGAATTGACCTGCGTCATTTTTTAAGATGGTGCCGGCCGTCCATTGCTCCTACCATGTGACAGGGGCTGGCCAATGGCACCAATAGCCCCTGTCACATGGTAAGGGCAAAGGGCCATCGGTGCCATTTTGTTTACTGGCAGCCGACGGCCCAAGAGCGGGAGATTGCTCCCGGGACCCCCGCTGGACCACCAGGTACTTTAGAAATGTTTTTGGGGGGGGTTGGAGGGTGGGGGATTCTAAATAATTCGATTTAAAGGATCAGGGTGGGGGGTTTTTCGGTTCAGGACAGCCGAAAAAAAAAGCATTCAGAATCGTGGGAAATGAAGATTTCCCATGGTTCTACAAACCTGATACCGGAAACGAGTCCGGTACTGATTCACATCTCTAGTAATTTTGTAGGAAATATCACAAAAAAAATCAGAGGATTCAAACTCCTAAATCACAGAACTATAACTGGTGAAGGGATTTATGAGAGAAATGTACTAGAAAACAGTCCTAGGAAGCAAACAGATTTTCACCCTGACTAAAAAGGGTATTCAGACACGTGAGTATGAAATTCCCAGATAACAGTGGGTAGTCAGGTAGAATACAGGGGTGTGCACATTGTCTTTCTCTGTGGTCCTGCCTGGATCTTGGCCTTTTAGCTGAGAGGTGACCTGTACAGGGTCAGCCAACAGATAAAGCAAAAGCCAGGCTGAGAGAAGGTGACTTATCCAAGTTGGGTAACAGCACATGATTGACCATGAGCTTAATAGCTAAAATCACTGAAAGCTGAGGCTGTGGAGGGCCAGAACCACTGAATGCTAAAACAGCCATGAGCCTAGTGGAGTTGTAAATCTAAGTCAGGGAAAACCTTCCTACTGAGTGAGCAGAACTGAAGGACAGCAGCAGGCCTGGAGGTGAAGTGGTCCCCCCCCCCCCCCCCTTGAATGATGAGACCCCAGTAGCAAAGAGATGGAGTCAGGTGCCCCAGAAGAACATGGACCCCAGCGGCAGATCTGGTGATCAAGCAGTCCCCCTTGAGCAAGGGGACCCCAGTGGCAGTCTGGGAGGTGGAGTCGCGTCCCCCAGGAAGGCAAGGACCGCAGAGGCAGACCAGGAGGCAGTCGTCCCCCCCAGGAGGGCGCGGACCTCAGCAGCAGTCCAGGAGGCAGAGTTTGGTCCCTCAGGAAGGTGTGGATGCCAACAATGGTCCGGGAGGCGGAGTTGGATCTCCCTGGGGAGTGTGGATCCCAGCATTGGCATGGATCTCACGGAGCAGAAGGAGATGGACCCCCCAAGGCCAATACGGCTCACCAGCCCAGTTGCATCTATTCACATGGGTGAGATTTGGGATAAAAGGGGAGGATAATAATAATGCATGTGTAAGTGGTAAAGTAAGAGATACCTTCTATTCTATAGGGTAGTATACTGTGGGGACCAACAACTTCAAATTGCCAAATATTAAATGTTCTTGCTAACTTGTAGAAATGTATATAGTTGTGTGGCTTGAGACTATTAACCATGAATTGATAAGTACGCTGTTTGACATCCTATTAGCAATGTACATAGTCATGTAGAAATGTATGTACTTATATAGTCTAATAAACTTAAATATATTTGTACATACTGCCAGCCTTGTTCACAGTCCCATTTGTTTCCTGGGGTGAAGGGAAGGAAATCCCACCCACTAATACCTTCTTCCCCAAGGTGGAGGCATCAGGCGCCAAGAACGTGAGGACCAATGGAGTCTGCCCTAGGGGGGTTCCTGCCAGATCGGTCCCAGACCCAGGAATGCCCCGTAAGGTAAGCAGTCAAGGGGGCATTACACATATTGTCCAGGAAGGCAAATATTCATACATAATTGGATAAAAAGTCTTTCTTTTTTTGTGATAAAAATTCTTTTTCAAAATATTTACTGTACAGTTCTATTAGTCCTTCATATGATACTTACAAAACAAAAGTAAGCAGGGAAGATGACAGCCATTTTGCCATCATGAAAACAAGTTTAATTATATTTCATAAACTAATTTCTGTCTGGGATGAAAACTTGAAGAGCATGCCAAGTTTTAGTTTGATGCATATTACAACAGTCGTGTTATGAATGTCTCAAAAAGAAAATTTATATTGGAAATGTTTACATAACTTTAACCAGAGTAGTGCTACTGGATGGCGTGATAGTAAGCATGAATTTATGATTTTGTAAGAAAAACAGCATTAAAGTATTATACTAGGAATTGGTAATCCATTGAAAAAATTGGGTCAAGTTCAAACATATTGAAGTTGGCTCGTGCTGTTAAAGGAATGTTTCTGTCTCTAATTTGATGGTTTAAATCATGCAGAGTAATAACAATAAAAATATTTCAAGGGAATACTGTCATGCTAATCCCTATTTACTATAGTAATTATGCTTCATAACGAGAAAATCAAATGAGTTGTTTTGATTTCAAATACAATGGCGCCAGTTTTGTGTGTCAGTAATGGAGTTGGTTCAGACAGGTGTCTGCTGCTGAGAGTTGTCAAATTTCAAGGTTACCTAATATACCAAATAGTGCAATGAAGTACTTCTTCCAAGGAAATATGACAGGTAGAATCATCTACAACTCATTAAAACATTGGTCTATAAACCCTGTTCTACTCCTTTCTAGGACACACAGATATAGTTGGGAGCAGCAGGGCCATCAGGCACCCCACGGGGAGCATTTGCTTCAGGACATTAAGGCATTGGACCCCCTTCTTTACCTCCAGCAAAGCAAATCACACAAAGTTGTGGGTTGTTCCAAAAATACAAATTTACTGAGGTGTTTGTGGAATAGTAATGATTTGACAAAATGTGTACCTTTTTCTGGTAATGTCCCTCTTTTAGAGGATTCACTGGCTCCTGAAGATCCATAAAAACATTTATCTTTTGGGGCTGTATCCATTAACATATTTCCCCCTCTTTTCTTGTCCCAAGGTAGGGGTCCTTTTTAGGGGGGAAGGGGGGGAGGGGGGAAGGATGACTTTCTAGGTCCAAGTAGTATGGAGTAATCCTTCCTGCTGAGTGCTATCTGGATGGCTATCAGTGATGGTGCTGCAGAGAACAGGTACAAATTGGGTGTTCAAAAAGCAAATACATGTCCAATCAAGAAAATGCTGTCCTTTTTACGTCTGTGCTCTCTCTGGGATATTACAGTGCTTCGTTGTCTCTGTGTATATGATCTCAGTACCAGATCCTGGGCTATATCTTATCTCTCAGAGAGTAAGCTAATTTAAAAAAAAAAAAAATCACAGTTGGGCAGGGAAATTCTTATGTGTGTGGAGGATCCCCTCAGTCTCAAAATTGGTTCTTCCCCAGTCTGTGTCTTGTTTCTCAAGGGTGGAGATCCAGTGGTAGGTCTCCAAAGGTCTTGTCTCCTCTCTGCTCTCTGGACTCCTCCCGGTGTGACCTTTTGGAAGAAAGGTCTGAAAATTATAGGAACCAGTCTATTACAGCCCAGCTCCAGTATGAGGAGGAGTGGTTCTAAAACCTCTTCACAAACCAAAAGGACAAAACTCTTTTAAAGTCCAAAAAGCACCCTCTGAGATGACGAGTCACTGCAGTCCTTCCACATTTTTTATTTATTTATTTATTTAACAGTTTTTATATACCGACCTTCATAGTGAATAACCATATCGGATCGGTTTACATTTAACAAGGGTATAAAAGGAGTAACAAATTCAAATGAGCGAAAGATAAACAATAGGTAGGAATAAGTCAAAGTTACAATCAACAGGGAGAGAGAACTTGGAAGCTTGCAAGCAAGCTGGAAGGAAGGTAAGGCCGGAGATAAACCAGTGATACCATAAGCGTAAGGTTACGAGCTTAGAGGTGCTTTAACCTGGGAGAGTCAGAGTCCATTCGTGAGTGTCAATGCCAGACCGGGTAAGAGTGAAGGACAATTAGAGAATGTCTGGTGGATCGGCGAAGGCTTGGTGAAAGAGCCATGTTTTAAGACTTTTTCTAAAAGTTAAAAGGCAAGGCTCCAATCTGAGATTTGATGGGATGCTATTCCAGATAGATGGGCCAGCTATCGAGAAAGCTCTGTCTTTGGTCGAAGAGAGGCATGAGGCTTTGGTGGATGGAAATTTCAGAGTGCCTTTGAGAATATCTCTAGTTGGTCTGTTAGAGGAGTAGGGTGTGAAGGGGATTTCCAGGTCGAGTTGAAGATGTTGATGTATGGTTTTGTGGATTACGGTGATTGATTTGTATAGAATCCTGAAATTAACTGGTAACCAATGTAGGTTCCTGAGGATGGGAGAGATGTGATCGCCGCGGCTGGTACTGGTCAGCAATCTTGCTGCCGCATTTTGTATCATCTGCAGTGGTTTGGTAGTGGATTTGGGGAGGCCTAGGAAGAGGGCACTGCAGTAGTCTATTTTAGCGAACAGTAGCGCTTGGAGGACTGTCCTGAAGTCATGGAAGAATAATAGAGGTTTAAGTCGTTTTAGAATCTGTAGCCTGTAGAAACAGTCTTTGGCGGTTGTGTTGACCATTTTCTTCAGGCTTAGTCTGTTGTCTAATATTACCCCAAGGTCTCTGACCTGTTTACAGGTAATATGAGCGATGTGTGGTGATGGAGGGGAGATATTGTTTTCATTTGAGGAGATGTGGAGCAGTTCTGTCTTGGAGGCGTTGAGAACCAAGTTTAAGCTGTTGAGAAGATTTGTGATTGCTAGAAGGCAGTTATTCCAATGGGTGAGCGCTTTTGAAATTGAATCTGTTATTGGGATTAGAATCTGCACGTCGTCTGCGTACAGATAATGAATTAGATCGAGCTCCGTTAATAGTTGGCAGAGGGGGAGGAGGTAAATGTTAAAAGGGTTGGAGATAAGGAGGAACCTTGTGGTACACCAAGATTTGATTTTGTTAGGGGTGACTCTTTGTTGTTGATTTTAACTTTAAAAGTCCTGTTACTGAGGAATGACTTGAACCAGTTGTGGGCAGATCCGGAGATGCCGATATCAGCTAGGCGGTCCAGCAGGATGGTATGGTTGACGGTGTCAAATGCCGCCGAAATGTCTAACAGGATTAATAAAAAGGAGTGTCCTTTGTCTAACCCCATAATAATATGGTCTGTAAGTGAGATGAGGAGGGTTTCCGTGTTGCGTGATTTACGGAAACCATATTGCGAGGGGTATAGGATCTTGTGGTCTTCAAGATAATCAGAGAGCTGGGTGTTCACTGTTTACCAGTTTCTCAGTTAGTTTGGCAACGAATGGGAGGTTCGAGATGGGTCTGAAGTTAGCTAGTACATTAGGGTCTAAGTTGTGTTTCTTGAGGAGGGGCTTGAGTGAGGCGGTTTTTAGACTGTCAGGGTAGCTTCCTTGGGTTAGAAGGCTGTTTATAATACTGGTCAGAGGTCCTGAGATAGCGTTTGGGATGAGAAGCAGGAGTCTCGATGGTATGTTGTCAGCCGGATGGCTTGAAGGTTTCTGTCTTTTTAGGAGGGCTTCGATCTCTTTAGTGGAGATTAATTCGAAATTGTCAAACTTGGGACTAGTAAGGGACTGATGATTCTTGCCTGACTTGAGAGGTGTTGTATTTGTAGGAAGGAGGGCGAGGGTATTTGCGATCTTCTGTTGAAAGAATGACGCGAGCTCATTAGCCTTGGAAAGAGCTTGTTCGTCTGGGATAGGTGGGGGGATAGATTTAGTGATTTGTGAAGTAACCGAATAGGGCCTGAGCATCATATTGGAAATTGTGTATTTTGTTTGCGTAGTATTCCTTTTTTTTCTGTAGAATGGCGGTCCTGTAGTGATGTAAGTATCCCTTGTATGTTGAAAGAGTAGTTGTGTTAGGGGTTTTGCGCCATCTATTTTCTTTATGACGTAATGCCTGTTTCATCTGTTTGAGTTCCGTGCTGAACCAGGGTTGATTTCCCTTTTTTGTTGGGTTGATTGATTTGGTGACTATAGGGCACCACTTGTTTGCGACTGCTTCTGTAATCTTTTGCCAGGAGGTTAGAGCTGAGTCCGGGTTGGTTAGGTCTAAGTTAGGGAGTTCTTTGGAAAGCTGATCACTGAGTGTGTCAGATGGACACGCTTTCCTGAATTGAATGGTAGAAAGGTGTGAGGAGGTGTGTGTCTGTTTGAGTGTGGAGAAGGAGGATTCTATCAGAAAATGATCTGACCACGGGATAGGGGTACAAGTGGGTTCTACTGTATAAGAGAAATGAGAGTTGATGAATATTTGATCCAGAGTGTGTCCAGCTTTATGAGTGGGGCTGTTGATGGTCTGAGTGAATCCCATGGCGCCGAGGGAGGTGAGGAGGGCTTCGCAGTTCGCAGAGAGAGGTGTTGCGTTTGTATGGAGGTTGAAATCCCCCATGATCATTGTAGGAAGGTCTGAGTTGATGTGTTTCACAATGGATTCTATGAGGGGTGAGGGGTCCGTTTCTAGAACTCCCGGGGGAGCGTACACTAACAGGATTTGTAGATGTTTTGACTTAACTAGACCCAGTTCCAATTTGGACTCTGTCTTGATTGAATGTGCGGTCAGTCTGAGTTCTTTCTTGGAGGCTAGAAGAAGTCCGCCTCCTCTCTTTTTGTGTCTGTGGAAGGTGAAGATGTCATATGACTGGATGGGTAGTTGATTGGTTAAGGCGATGTCTGAGTTTTTTAACCATGTTTCTGTGATGGCACAGATGTCTGGGTTGGAGTCCAATAGGTAATCATTGAGGATATGTGTCTTCTTGGTTAAGGATTGCGCATTGAAGAGAGTTACTGAGAGAAGCGTGAGGCCTAGAAGTTGGTTCAATGGAGATGTCATGATAGGGATAATTCTTTTTTGTAAGACGTTAGTGGTGTTAGTTGCAAGGGTTCTCCTTAGGTTATGGATGATTGGAATGTTGTAAGTGTGCATGATGAGTGGAAATTCTGGAGGAGGTTAGTCTGAGATGAATGGATGAAGGAAGGAGTCTGTCTGATTGGAGGGGGGTATGGATGATTGCTTAACGTGTATGTAAGTTTGTTAGTTCGGCTAGAAGCGTGTTCTGTCCTCCGTAAGGTTGTCTGGCTGTATGCTGGTGGTGATTCTGTTCTGTAGGGTCACAGCGTTATTGTTTGGGAAGGCTTTGCTTGGGTTGGACATACGATGTGCTATAATGTTACTTTCTGGCAAGTGCGTGGCAAGCGTTGTAACATGCTGCGGTTATTCAGCGTCTGCTTGGGAAACATCATGACAATCACGAGACTCTTCTGGGCTGTCTTGCGGGGCTGCTCTAAGGGGCGCTCAAAGGGGCAGGCCCCTTTGTCGCGCTCCTTCTGCGCGCGACGCACGGCGCGCGGCGCCGGGCTGCCGTCGAAATTTAAAGGGCCTCAGGGCCTCGTAGGATTGGCTGATGGGCTCCGGGCGGGCCGGCTAGCGGGCGTGGTTAGCTGGCTGGATGGCGGCGGATCGGCGTTTGAGGCTGCGAGCACGGCGGCAGTTCCTCCGAGGGTAAGGAAATGAAGGGAAAGGAGCACACAGGTCTTCTCACCCCTGGCCTCTGGATCTGGGGCTTACCCCTCACTAGCACTAACCAGGGTCTCATCCAAGGTGCAACCAAAAATCTCAAAACTTTCTCTGAAAAGTTTCTTCACTGAAAACTGAGACAGTTCCTGATGGGCAAGGCGGGCACTGCAGAAGTTTCACCTTACAAGAAGGACAGTTAGGCAAGGTGGCCATATGTCAAGAGCACTGGAAAACCACTCCTTCATTTCCAAAAAGCCAAACTCAAATGACCATACTTGCTAATCACCTTGCTCCATCAATGCCCCCCCCCCCTTCTAAACTAAGGAGATACCATTTTCAGCAGGCATCTGAGGAGGTGCTGAGCAGGATGGTTTCTATGCTGTCCGGGATGGCATAGAGTCCAACAGGATAAACATCCTGCATGAGACTAAATACAAAATTGAATCTTTATGGGTAGAAATCCCTTGTGTATCAGGGAAGACTACAGTGATAGGGGTATACTACCGTCCACCTGGTCAAGATGGTGAGATGGACAGTGAAATGCTAAGAGAAATTAGGGAAGCTAACCAAATTGGTAGTGCAGTAATAATGGGAGACTTTAATTACCCCAATATAGACTGGGTAAATGTATCATCGGGTCACGCTAGAGAGATAACGTTCCTGGATGGAATAAATGATAGCTTTATGGAGCAATTGGTTCAGGAACCGACGAGAGAGGGAGCAATTTTAGATCTAATTCTCAGTGGAGCACAGGACTTGGTGAGAGAGGTAACGGTGGTGGGGCCACTTGGCAATAGTGATCATAATATGATCAAATTTGATTTAATGACTGGAAAAGGAACAGTGTGCAAATCCAAGGCTCTCGTGCTAAACTTTCAAAGGGAAACTTTGATAAAATGAGAAAAATTGTTAGAAAAAAACTGAAAGGAGCAGCTACAAAAGTAAAAAATGTCCAAGAGGCGTGGTCATTGTTAAAAAATACCATTCTAGAAGCACAGTCCAGATGTATTCCACACATTAAGAAAGGTGGAAAGAAGGCAAAACAATTACCGGCATGGTTAAAAGGGGAGGTGAAAGAAGCTATTTTAGCCAAAAGATCTTCATTCAAAAATTGGAAGAAGGATCCAACAGAAGAAAATAGGATAAAGCATAAACATTGGCAAGTTAAATGTAAGACATTGATAAGACAGGCTAAGAGAGAATTTGAAAAGAAGTTGGCTGTAGGGGCAAAAACTCACAGTAAAAACTTTTTTAAATATATCCGAAGCAGAAAGCCTGTGAGGGAGTCAGTTGGACCGTTAGATGATCGAGGGGTTAAAGGGGCACTTAGAGAAGATAAGGCCATCGCGGAAAGATTAAATTATTTCTTTGCTTCGGTGTTTACTGAAGAGGATGTTGGGGAGGTACCCGTAATGGAGAAGGTTTTCATGGGTAATGATTCAGATGGACTGAATCAAATCACGGTGAACCTAGAAGATGTGGTAGGCCTGATTGACAAACTGAAGAGTAGTAAATCACCTGGACCGGATGGTATACACCCCAGAGTTCTGAAGGAACTAAAAAATGAAATTTCAGACCTATTAGTAAAAATTTGTAACTTATCATTAAAATCATCCATTGTACCTGAAGACTGGAGGATAGCAAATGTAACCCCAATATTTAAAAAGGGCTCCAGGGGCAATCCGGGAAACTACAGACCGGTTAGCCTGACTTCAGTGCCAGGAAAAATAGTGGAAAGTGTTCTAAACAACAAAATCACAGAACATATAGAAAGACATGGTTTAATGGAACAAAGTCAGCATGGCTTTACCCAGGGCAAGTCTTGCCTCACAAATCTGCTTCACTTTTTTGAAGGAGTTAATAAACATGTGGATAAAGGTGAACTGGTAGATATAGTATACTTGGATTTTCAGAAGGCGTTTGACAAAGTTCCTCATGAGAGGCTTCTAGGAAAAGTAAAAAGTCATGGGATAGGTGGCGATGTCCTTTCGTGGATTGCAAACTGGCTAAAAGACAGGAAACAGAGAGTAGGATTAAATGGGCAATTTTCTCAGTGGAAGGGAGTGGACAGTGGAGTGCCTCAGGGATCTGTATTGGGACCCTTACTGTTCAATATATTTATAAATGATCTGGAAAGAAATACGACGAGTGAGATAATCAAATTTGCAGATGACACAAAATTGTGCAGAGTAGTTAAATCACAAGCAGATTGTGATAAATTGCAGGAAGACCTTGTGAGACTGGAAAATTGGGCATCCAAATGGCAGATGAAATTTAATGTGGATAAGTGCAAGGTGATGCATATAGGGAAAAATAACCCATGCTATAATTACACGATGTTGGGTTCCATATTAGGTGCTACAACCCAAGAAAGAGATCTAGGTGTCATAGTGGATAACTCATTGAAATCGTCGGTTCAGTGTGCTGCGGCAGTCAAAAAAGCAAACAGAATGTTGGGAATTATTAGAAAAGGAATGATGAATAAAACGGAAAATGTCATAATGCCTCTGTATCGCTCCATGGTGAGACCGCACCTTGAATACTGTGTACAATTCTGGTCGCCGCATCTCAAAAAAGATATAATTGCGATGGAGAAGGTACAGAGAAGGGCTACCAAAATGATAAGGGGAATGGAACAACTCCCCTATGAGGAAAGACTAAAGAGGTTAGGACTTTTCAGCTTGGAGAAGAGACGGCTGAGGGGGGATATGATAGAGGTGTT
The DNA here is from genome assembly GCF_901001135.1 of Rhinatrema bivittatum. Classification (NCBI taxonomy): domain Eukaryota; kingdom Metazoa; phylum Chordata; class Amphibia; order Gymnophiona; family Rhinatrematidae; genus Rhinatrema; species Rhinatrema bivittatum. Next base: position 759,675,874 of record NC_042615.1, read on the forward strand.
TAAAATCATGAGAGGTCTAGAACGGGTAGATGTGAATCGGTTATTTACTCTTTCGGATAGTAGAAGGACTAGGGGACACTCCATGAAGTTAGCATGGGGCACATTTAAAACTAATCGGAGAAAGTTCTTTTTTACTCAACGCACAATTAAACTCTGGAATTTTTGCCAGAGAATGTGGTTCGTGCAGTTAGTATAGCTGTGTTTAAAAAAGGATTGGATAAGTTCTTGGAGGAGAAGTCCATTACCTGCTATTAAGTTCACTTAGAGAATAGCCACTGCCATTAGCAATGGTTACATGGAATAGACTTAGTTTTTGGGTACTTGCCAGGTTCTTATGGCCTGGATTGGCCACTGTTGGAAACAGGATGCTGGGCTTGACGGACCCTTGGTCTGACCCAGTATGGCATTTTCTTATGTTCTTATGTTCTTATGTTCCTCCTAGCTGGTTAACTAAAAGGTAGAGATCTAGGACCATCTAGTAGAGAACAGGTGGTCTCTACACATACGAGAAACAAAATTTCCAGACAAAATTTCATTAGACAAAAGCAGTTCACCAACTAACAGAGGTTTCCTCTAACTTTCAAATATCCTGTCACAACAAACCAAAAAAAGAACTATTATAATTTCCACTACTATAAATCACTGTCAAAAAGGAAATGTTGTTTAGGAAATCTTCTATTGAATGCCACTCCCAAAGATTTTTATCAACAATTTTTTTAGACGCTTATTTGTTAAATCTATAACCGCATCATCAAGCCTGAAAGCGTGCTCCCTGTGTATTCAAAGTGGGGGCCGCCCGGACCTCTAATCATCTGCGGCATGCATTTTCTATTTTTACTTTTTTTTATCATTTCTTCTATTTCTTCATTTTTATATCATGTAATTTTGAAAACAGTTCAATTGTCTAAAAAGTATCATCGCTTTCAAAAGTCTCAAACCAGCTCGACAAACAGCCGAAGTTTCGCAGAACAAACTGCTTCATCAGGAGTTGTAGTTTATAACAGACTATACAATGAGATAGCGATATTCTTCCATATATATATATATATATATTCCACTTTTCTCTGTCAAGTGAATTCCTTCTAGCTGGACAGACATCGTCTCACAACAAATTTCAACAGAAGGAATAATAACAGAGACCTTCCAGGCTATGGGATCCCTACCTGAATCGCACTGGTGATTCCTCCTTCTCTACAAACAATGCAGGGCAGTTTCCCTGTACAAGAATAAGATTCTTCTCACTCCAATGATTCTCCTCTGAACTTTTTCTTGAAGGAAGCTGAGAAGAAATTCCTGTCACCTCTCTCCTGGGTACAGAACCTCTTCAGTAGGCCAACATACATTCCTTGGAATGGGACTACTCCAAAATGCATTTCAATTTCTTCAACGCATTGGCTCTGGAACAAGAAGTTTAGGAACTATAACTAAGAATCAAAACCAGATTCTTGCTCAGAGCCCCTCATGGCTGCTCAAAGCACTCACTCACTCTCCTGCATCTCCAGGAAATCTGAACTTGAGTCCTATACTGCTTCAGAGAAAGAGCACAGAAATGTCTGAGCTCATCAAGGTACTTTGGAGCTACATTGGACTCCTCCCAATGTGGAGTCTCTAGAAAACCACTACACCTCCTCTCTGCCATCATCATGGCATTGTATCAGTGGACAAATACACATAACAACAAATGGGCAACCCACAGGTATTATTCTTACATGAATAAAGATACAACCATATACCTGTGTATATTTCAACACCAATTTTTATTTACCATTTAATTTCCCATTTATGATTTAATACCACAAACATTTAAAATTAAACAACACTCATCACTCACACCACATTCATCCACAAGTTATAATATTGCACCTATCACTAATACAATATTATACCTATTACTAACACATTAAAATACATACATATATTGCACATATCATTTATTATACAATAAGGGGCAGATTTTAAAAAGTTGCGCGAGTGCGTACTTTTGTTCGCGCAGCAGGCGCGAACAAAAGTACACCTGATTTTATAAGATACGCGCGTAGCCGCGCGTATCTTATAAAATCTGGAGTCGGCCCGCGCAAGGCTGCGCAAAATCGGCATCCTGCGTGCGCCGAGCCGCGCAGCCTGCCTCCGTTCTCTCCAAGGCCGCTCCGATTTTGGAGCGGCCTCGGAAGGAACTTTCCTTCGCCCTCCCCGCACCTTCCCCTCCCTTCCCCTACCTAACCCACCCCCTCGGCCCTATCTAACCCCCCCCTTACCTTTGTCGGTAAAGTTACGCCTGCTGGAAGCAGGCGTAACTTTGCGCGCGTCGGCTGGCAGCCCCGCTCCATCCTCCGGTCCCGGGGGCTGGTCCGGAGGCCTCGACCACGCCCCCGGGCCGGCACCACGCCCCCGGGCCCGCCCCCGAAACACCACGGCCCGCCCCCGAAAAGCCGCGTCAGTAGGCCCCGCCCCCGACATGCCCCCTTACAAAAGCCCCGGGACTTATGCGCGTCCCGGGGCTTTACGCGCGCCGGCGGCCTATGCAAAATAGGCGCGCCGGCACGCGCAGGCCTTTGAAAATCCGCCCCTAATTGTAAACATGACTCTTTGTCCATTCCTATCCTGCTTCATCCATTATTCAAATTTCATTTATAACAGACAGAAAACACCAGCACTATACTCTTTACTTCGTTTCCTTCCCGATTAATTCCATGAAACTCCCTTTTCCCTTGGAAAAAGGAACGGAACAAGGGAGTTTCATGGAATTAATCGGGAAGGAAACGAAGTAAAGAGTATAGTGCTGGTGTTTTCTGTCTGTTATAAATGAAATTTGAATAATGGATGAAGCAGGATAGGAATGGACAAAGAGTCATGTTTACAATTATTGTATAATAAATATGTGCAATATCGGGCGGATTTTAAAAGCCCTGCTCGCGTAAATCCGCCTGGATTTACACGAGCAGGGCCTTGCGCGCCGGCGCACCTATTTTGCATAGGCCGCCGGCGCGCACAGAGCCCCGGGACGCGCGTAAGTCCCAGGGTTTTCTGAAGGGGCGTGTCAGGGGGCGTGGTCGAACGACGCGGCGTTTTGGGGATGGGACGCGGCATTTCGGGGGCGGGCCCAGGGGCGTGGTTTCGGCCCGGGGCATTCCGGGGGCGTGGCCGCACCCTTCGGAACCGCCCCCGGGTCGGGTCTCGGCGCGCCAGCAGCCTGCTGGCGCGCGTGGATTTACGTGTCCCTCCGGGAGGCGTAAATCCATGGATAAAGGTAGGGGGGGGTTTAGATAGGGCCGGGGGGGTGGGTTAGGTAGGGGAAAGGAGGGGAAGGTGAGAGGAGGGCATAAGAAAGTTCCCTCTGAGGCCGCTCCAATTTCGGAGCGGCCTCGGAGGGAACGGAGGCAGGCTGTGCGGCTCGGCGAGCGCCGGCTGCCCAAAATCGGCAGCCTTGCGCGCGCCGATCCAGGATTTTATAAGATACGCGCGGCTACATGCTTATCTTATAAAATCCAGCGTACCTTTGTTTGCGCCTGGTGCGCCAACAAAAGTACCCGATCGTGCTTTTTTTTAAAATCTACCCCTAAATGTATGTATTTTAATGTGTTAGTAATAGGTATAATATTGTATTAGTGATAGGTGCAATATTATAACTTGTGGATGTATGTAGTGTGAATGATGAGTGTTGTTTAATTTTAAATGTTTGTGGTATTAAATTATAAATGGAGAATTAAATGGTAAATAAAAATTGGTGTTGAAATATACACAGGTATATGGTTGTATCTGTATTCATTGTATCAGTGGAGACACATACCTGACTATTTATTTATTTATTTGTTTATTTTAACATTTTTATATACTGATAGCCGTTTGCACATCATACCGGTTTACATAAAACAGATAGGGTGCCATTGGGGGGCAGGTCCTTTACATGAAACATAGAACTATAGAACTATAATAACATTAAATACGTGTGTAATAGAAAATTCGGTTAAGCATTTAAGATTAACTGTAACGAATAGATAATATATAAATGGAAAATATTTATAAATTGATAGATTATTTATACAGGATTATTTATAGAGTTTATGGTATATATAGTTTACAAACATACATGGTATAGGTATATAGGTAATACCGGAATTGAGTAATTAGTCTAGTAGTACATTTTGAGGTAGTTAGTCTAACAGGACTATAACATATTAGCACAGAAGTTACAAGAGTAGTATTTAGGGAGGGAAAAGACTATGGTTCAGGGAAAAGAGGTTGTACATTGTTGAGTAAAATAAACAGAACAGATGTAGGAGGAGAAAGTAGGTGAGGGTGGGTGAGGGTGGGTAATGGAGCAGGGTAACAGGAAAATAGTATAATAGAGTAAAAGGAATAGGAGAAGAACGGGATGGAAAGAGGTATTGAAAGACTAGTAAAGGACATGGACTTTTGGGATCTCCTTGCAAGACAATGCAGTTAAATTTTTACATAAATTTAATATGCTTCTCTTACCTATTGAGAAATCTAGCACTCTAGCAAGTATTGAGTACCTGAGAAATAAATCATAAATATGCTATCTGGTTTACTGTATCTGGGTTCACATGCATAAAACATATGCATGTGAATTTCATGAATAATAGACTAGCAGCTGAACTGAAAAGAAAAGAAGTTTTCTCTGACTTTGTTGCGTAACAATGAAGGGATAGCAGAAGGATAACCTAGCAGCACTTGCTAAAAATGTTTAAAGCACTCCAAGCAATTCAATAACTAGAGTTATTATTGGCAGAATGAATACCAAATTAGTAATATGAAATGTTATTGAAAGGGGGCGGAATATAAATATTTTAAATAAATAAATATAAATAGGAGTCCTCACAGAAATGCAAGAAACAATGCAGCTGGGTCTTCTTGTCAGGCTGCGATGATAGAATTAACTGGGTGCTCACCTAGCTGAATTATATCAAGCAGACTGGACTTAGGAGGCTGGATGCTGAGGGAACAGCCATTCTAGTATTGATAGCTATTTAGAATATTTAAAAGCCTTGTGGTTAAGCATGGGAAGGGAGAGATCTTGTGTACTTAGCCATCTACCCAAAATGGTGGCGTGCAGAGGAAGAGAACGAGGGGGGGCTGTCCTGAATGGGGAGTGGCGTCTTGCAGATAGACATGTTCTGTGTGTGGCAGCTGAGAGACATCCTTGGTGGTGTGGGCAGGAGTTGCTGGATGGATTGTCATCATCTACCACGTTATTATGCTACTTTAGTGGTTTTATATTATTTATTTATGAGGTTCCAACTATTTTTTAATAAGAAGCATCCGTGGGAACACTTTACCTCCCTTTTGAGGGATTTGTATAGGTTGCCGCTCCATCAGCAATTTAAGATCTAGTGCTGGTCTTTAAAACCATTGTTGATTGGCACCTCATATTTACTGAAACTGCTTCAATCGAACACTCCTGCGAGAGCTCTTCGCTCCCAGGGAATGGGTTATTTGGGAGCTCTTCTAACAGAAATGTTCGCCGTAAGGAATCTTGCAATAGAGCTTTCTCTGTGATAGGGCCAATGATGTGGAATTCGCTGCCTGTTTTGCGGGCTATTAACGACATTAAGATCTTTTGCAAACAACTGAAGACATACCTGTTCCTAGAGGCTTTCGGGCAGCTCTAACAGCAGTGGTTTAGGTACTGTGCTTATCTTTTTCAGGATGATGGTTAGTCTTTTGTTTATTTTTGTAAAATATTATTGTTATTTTTTTGTGATTTTTATTATATATTGTGACCCACTTATCTCAGCTGGTTCACTATCAGCAAGCTAAAAATATCTTAAATAAATAAAATAAATAAATATAAGGAAAAATTAATGTATCATATGCAGAAAATAAAGAGAAAGAAATAGAATAATAAAGCAAAAATATAGCACCATTTAAAATTTCTCAAACCCTCAAGCAGGAGATGACTCCAATCTTAAGTAATAACAATGGGGAGGAGTTGGGGGTGGGATAAATATAAAGTAGGGGGTGGTACCATGGCGTGCGATAGGAATCGCACATTATCACGGGTTAGTAATGTGGGTAATATCTACACCTTTTCCCTTGGTGGTACAGTCTGAAAAGTGTTTATCGTGGGCAGTATCGTTGCCCACTATATTATCACGGCCCATGTATTATTGCGGCACCTATCGCGCAATGTAAACACTGCAAACAATCCCCACACAGCCTTCCTGGACTAATAAAAATGACTGTTTTTACCAGGTCAACCTTCCCCTAACACCATTTTGTCACTGTCAAGTGTACTTCTACAAACATACTTCATGCCTCGCCAGCTCGCCACAGACGACAACATGTGGAAGAAGAACAACCTGAACCACAGCCAAGACCACTTCTGAGACGTCCAAGGGCAATATCAGCAGCGCAGAAACAGGCTCTACTGCCACAGGCTCAGGCCCCAGCCCAGCGGCCGGCACACAGGTGGCCATGGCACGGGAGATACAGAGATTGTATCTTTCTTCCACAAACATACTTGCTGGGCATGCCTGAGGACTTTGTGGTTAGCAGGTATTGCCTCAGCTCTCGGGCAATCTGGAATTATATAAAGACATCCGAGGGGATCTTGATCCAGTCACCGCAAGGTCCCGCTCTGTCCCTGACCTCACCAAACTCTTTGCTGCCCTCCATATACCATGTCAAATACCGCACTACTTTAGCAATGAGGAGCCACTATATACGTAGCAGGTCTTTATAGCCTAAAAGGCACCGTTCATATCCTCCCCTTGGGAGCTGTCACAATGTGTCAGATGAATCTGAACTGTGCACTGTCCACACTGCCGGCACAGCACCATCACATATGGTCCGTTACTGAGGCATCAGGAAGATAGTCACACACAGTGTCTGTACAGCCTCACACACCTGTACCACGAGCAGTCTGCAGTGCATGTTGCTGGCCTGCCGTATCATCTGTGTGGGCTCACTAATGGGTTTCTATGCAGGACAGACTGCATAGCTGCCACGGACATTCGCCTGCACAGCATGAAGTAAGGCATTTGCTGGTAGCACAGATGTGTCACCTCTTACATATGTAGTCAAGATTGGCAGGCAGCTACACACCAGTAGCCTTTGCTGGGCTGCGAGAGCCTGTCATGCAATCCTTCCAATACCCACTTGAAATGGTGTAGACATGAACCGATGAGCTCCTTTTGACAATAGATTGCCTGCACATAAAGCGGCCAACAACAATCTAAAATGCTGTTAGGCAACACTAATCAGGTTCTAAGGCTCAGCAAAGGTATAGGCTACCTTATACAGTCTTAATGGATGCTGTGGTTAGCCACTCACATCTGCAACTGAGAATTCTAGCATTCATGCCTTTCTTCTGTCATTGCCGCAGGAGACTCAGGGTATGGTTGTAGGTCCTGGCTTCTCACCCCAATTACATGCCAAGCACGCCAGCAGAGATGAGATACAACGAGGCCTTATATGCTATCTGTTGCATCATACAACGCACCTTCAACCTTCTGAAAAGTCGCTTTCAGTGTTTGGACAAGACGAGTGAAGCTTTTTTTTTTTTGTTTAAATTCTTTATTTATCAAGGTTTTGATTTACAATACAAGTATCATACTTGCAACTGAAATTACAGATTTATGTAACAATAAAAAAAAAGGAAATATTATAATATTTCAATCAATTTTCCTAGTACATATTCTGTATTTTTTACCAGAAAAAGAAGAGAAGTATATCCATTTAGAGCATTTTTTATTTTAAACAACCTAATATGAAATTATGTAAGTTAATTCCCCAGTTCCCTTTAGTTGCCATTCTTTTCAACCCCAAAAGTGCTCCAAGGTGTTCAGGGTCAGTGTATTGATATCTCTGCCCATTCAGTTTTATTGCGCACTTGCAAGGATACAGGAGTATCCTTGCAAGGATACAGGAGTATCCTTGACACCCTTTTCAGCACATATTTTCTTAAAGCCAGGAATTTCTTCCTCCTAAGCGCGAGTGAAGCTTTAATGTATGCCCCACCCAAAATTGCTAAGATTGTGTTGCTGTGCTGTGTTTTCCATAATGTGGCTATACGCCACGGACTACCAATGGACCTACGTCCTGATCTCCCATGGGATCCCCCATGTCTCCTTGCATGGCAAGCTCCTGAATGGCAGCCAGACTAGGCAAAACCTTGTACAAATACACTTTGCTGATAGGCCTCATGGACCTCTTCCCCTTCCAGGGGAGATCCGCCTCAAACCTCTTAGCTGCTGCTCTACCCGCTATCCCTTTTCTTTCTCTCACTGCTTGGCTGTGTAGGTACCTGTGTAGCATAAAACACATATGGCTGCTCAGGATTTGTCTTGGTAATGCTCCATTACACTGTACTAAATTTGCCACCTCGTATTCTCTGTTCTGTCTTCGGTTCTTTGTTTTACGTAAAGCATGTTTGCTGCATTCAGTTTTCATGTAAACCGATGAGATGTTCCCAACGACCGCCGGTATATAAAATCTTTAATTAATTAATTAATTAATTAAATGAATGAATAAATAAATAAATAAATACTATAAATAAAGTTTTGCTTGTAAACATAACATGATTGACATGTGGCTGTCACCATGTGTTCTGCCTGATAGTGAAAGTAAACGAGGCACCTATGTTATTATACTTGGTGGCCTATCTAGCACGATATGAACCGCGAGCCCTCAGCAGCGTACCTCTTTCTTCCGGTCACATGTGGATCTCATAGTGGCATAACTGCCGTGGTGCCCCATATGGTCCTGGACCTTGGAGAGTAGCAGCTACACAAATGCTGTAAATCTGAAATAACAGTGAAGGTGCAACGTGCAGGGTTAAGTAAGAGGAACACATTTAAATGTTGTACTGGCAGATAGCTAATATTACACCATCATTTGGAAGTGCTTAAGCATGTGCAGGTGAAGTTATACCTCTGCAATGGGTGTGCTCACAGTCTCAAGGACATTCCCAGGCCACTGTCACACCAGTGCCTGATCACTTAAAGAGTGAGGTCATACTCGGATTTATAACCGCATGCCACTTTGCAGCATATGTACATCTAGCCATTGTGTACCTGGCATGCCTGCAGGTATAGAGAGTTGGTGTTGCTTCCATGCCATTAGGGAGATGTCATGAAATGGCAGCGTGTACTTACTTCACATTCAGGACAGGTGGCCACAATACTGCACACATCACATTACTTTGGGATCATACCTTCCATTACAGTCTGGCTGAAAGTGACTGTGCTACCTGGTGCAGTTTTTAGTATGTGCATAGCTCCTTCAAAGGTAGCATTCTGCTTTCTCAATGCATGCACTCCTACATGCATGCACCCTAGTACAGCAAGCTGTGAAATGTATCACAACTGATGTGCATACGGTTAGGGTCTTGGCTGTCATGATGTTCTGTAGGTGGCGTTGCTTTCTTGGGAAACCTATAGGAGGATGCACTTGCAGGTGAGTGAAGGCAGGATAGTGAATCTGCTACTGTCCAGTCTTCACTTGTAAATTCCAATGATCTCTGACATGTCACCATGACAATATAGTTTATAATAGGGGTCTGCATTCGTTTCCTATGTATTGGTAATCCGCAACGTATAGGGCCATATTCGTTGTATTCGTGGGGAAGTGAAACGAATCGCGATTCCCCACGAATACAATGAATCTTCGCCGAATTATTCGGCCATCTAAAGGAGCAAATTTAAACAAACCCCCCACCCTCCTGACCCCCCCCCCCCAAGCCTTCCCAAAACTCCCTGGTGGTCCAGCGGGCGGTCTGGGAGCCATCTCCTGTACTCATGCCCTCGGCTGCTGGGATTCAAAATGGCGCCGATAGCCTTTAAACTTACGATGTCACAGGGGCTACCGGTGCTATTGGTCAGCCCCTATCACATGGTAGGAGCAATGGATGGCCGGTGCCATCTTGTGCTCCTACCATGTGACATGGGCTGACCAATGGCATCAGTAGCCCCTGTAACATCGTAAGGGCAAAGGCTATCAGTGCCATTTTGATTACCGGCAGCCGACGGCCCGAGGGCAGGAGATCACTCCCGGACCCCTGCCGGACCACCAGGGACTTTTAGCAAGTCTTGGGGGGGTCAGGAGGGTCCCCCAAGACTTGTCAAAAGTCCCTAGTGGTCCAGCGGGGGTCCGGGAGCGATCTCCTGCACTAGGGCCGTCGGCTGCCAGTAATCAATATGGCGCCGATAGCCTTTGCCCTTACGATGTCACAGGGGCTATCGGTGCCATTGGTCGGTCCCTGTGACATAGTGAGGGCAAAGGCTATCGGCACAATTTGAATACTGGCAGCCGACAGGCCTGAGTGCAGGAGGTCACTCCCGAACCCCTGCTGGACCACCAAGGACGTTTGGCAAGTCTTGTGGGGGGTAAGGAGGGTGGGGGGTTGTAGTTAATTCAATTTTAGCCGGGAAATGATTAAGAATTAATGCATGAACGTATTAGGGGTCCCCCTTGCCGAATGCAACGTATCTGCCCCCCGACGAATACGAATCCCGAATGCAACGTATGGCGTCCCTCTGCACATCCCTATTTTATAACCACTCTTACTGCAGCCACTTCTATCCTCATCAAACGTTCACATCATGCAGGCTAAGGGTTTACATGCCTTAAATATGCATGTCACACATAGGCTCACTATCATCTGCAGATGGCAAGTTGCTGGAAGGTCATAATGGGTTATGCATAGTCGTGGGTTGCAGCAGTACACACATATGTTTGTTCCCTCAACATGTGCACAATCTTCACCATTAACCTATACCTATTACTTGTAACAGTGCAGATGAAATCTTAGCGCTCCTGTCCAAAGCACATTGCCTCAGCACTCCGGTCCAAAACACTTTGTATATAGTACTGTAACCAGCATCATGGCAGACATTTCCATGCTTTCATGGGTGATTATTGTTGCTGATGCACATGCGTGTGAGCATGTCTGTGCAGTGCAGAACAGCTGCTATACTGTAGGCTCATCAGTAAGTACTGTTACACACTTCTACTGTAATTAGTGAGGTGCCCTGCTCTAGTCCTACACAGTTCATGCAGTCCTCTGTGTATTGCATTCTCTGTTGACCTAGTGTGGTCAGCTGAACAGGTTATGAACGTACAGGCTGCCTCCACAGTAACCGCCACTCCGTACTCATTGTAAAGGTCTACTGCTCCCACAGATGTCATGTGCTTGCCATGACTGATGATGTCCTTTAGGTATTTCCATCTTGACAAGCAGGCATTTTGTGCCACCTAAGCCATTCAGGGGCCCATGGCAGAATCTTACACTAAGTAGGGGTGATAGATGCCTGTTACAGAAGTGTTTCCTGTGGGCAGCTATAGATAATGTTTGTGGAGGAAGGAGTCACACAGACGTATGACCTGTTACAGCAAGCTGCCACACACCTGTCTTTGGTTTAATGGAAAACATTGCTGGAACATAGGCCTTGCACATGTGTACGTGCAGGGACTGCAGCTTGTAGTCCCTACTGCTAACATAAGTGAGTGTGACACTTGGTAACTGATGTGCTGTGTGTGTGGCTTGCTCACTCGGTGTATGAGGGTGGCCCAGGGTCGAAGGTTGCTCCCTTGGGCCTGCATTTCAATACACCTTAGCAGGCAGTGTGTGTCCCTAAATAGAGCACAGACACCTTTTGCACAGCTATGATGGAGTGGTTGCCCTCTGGAGAGGGTGTGCATCTAAGAGGGCATCATATTGATAGCGGTAGAATGGTCTTAAACCTTTAATGCTCATTTTTAACAAGTACACTCACTGTTTATATTTATTTATTTATTTATTTAACACTTTTAATATACCAACCTTCGTGGAACACATCAGGCCGGTTTACAAAAAACTTAGACAGGCAGAACATACAATGAACATGGGGGGGAAGAGGGGGAGCAGACGAGAGCAGGGAGTAGCGGGGGGTAGGGGCGAGAGCAGCTGGAAAGGATAGGGCAGCAGAGCGAAATGAAATAGGAACTCTAATTGAACGAAGAAGTAACAATGGCAAAATATCGCAAGATAGTTTACAACATTTACAAGGGTTCTTTACGAGGGGAACGGAGGAGAAGTACTGTTCATTGAGGGGCAGAGGTGTGCAGGTGGCCATGGTGACACATCAAGTATACTGGAGAACTTGAATGTGATACTGCACATTTGGCAGTTTTTCACACCTTCGACTCCCCCCCCCCCCCCCCCCCCACACACACACACACACACTCACACTAATTGGAGTGGTCCAAATAATGCAGTGTTTATGGGTTGTGCTGGCCACCCACAACTACGCATGGCACAGACCCTTGGAAATGCATGGAGGGGGGTTGTGCAGCTTGAGAAAATGCCCAGTGAATGTGGGAATGCTGTGCTGCATGGTACAGGCACTGTAAAGGAGTAGGTTATGCTTGGCCTATAGGGATGATTAAGAAAGATAGTGCTTACCGTCATGCAGCTTTACCCGCTGCATGTACTGATAATTCCTTGTGCATGGCTTTGAGTGTGGGGGAGTGGTAGGTCGTGGCAAGCTTGACACGTCACACAGGCATTGGAAACATCCTATTTTAGAGTACCATTTTTTTGTCACTGTTAGCACTTCTCAGTATTTCATATCATGCACAGTTGACATAGAGGTTGGCACACCAACTCCCCCCCCCCCCCCCCCTTTTTATCACTCCTTCTGTGCTGTGTACACGCAGGAACGGTACATTTTGCTATCTATTGCCCATACCTTTTCTGTGCAAAGCTAGATGAGCTCCGCCTATATCTGTCTACAAAGGGACGGGCCACTGATTCCTAAACAGTGTAGGAGCTTCACTTGTACTGTATCCAATCGTTCTGTTGCACTACACTGTGTACTTGGTGACTCTTGCAACACAATGTCAGCTGATGTGTGACAAGTAGGGAGGAGGAGTGAGTGAGTACTTAAATAAAACAAAGAACCAAGTGAGAGAACACGAGGTTTTAACTGAAGGAAATGCTTCCTTCTGAGCTGGATCTCCATAGAGACATCAGGGAACAGGGATGTGAATCGTTTTTATAACGAATTAAAATATCGTGCGACCACATTTTCCCTGATTTTTCATGAAAAATCATTTTTTGACTTAGTGCACGCTAACGGGAGTTAGCGCGCACTAACAAAAAAATGTTTATTTTTGTTATTTTTTGTTAGTGCGCGCTAACTCCCGTTAGCGCGCACTAAGCCGAAAAACGATTTTTTACTAAAAAAAAAGCCGATCCGCGGGAAAACGTGATTTTCCCACGGCCAAACGAACCCGAAAGCGCAAACAATCGGGCACCCGATGCACATCCCTATCAGGGAATGCCATAACTCTATGACCACAGAATAAAGATCCCTTATAGTTAAAGTATTGTTTAAAAAACACTTCTTTATCCACAGTCAAAGCAAAAGAAACAAAAGTAGCTCTAGACGGAACATTATCATCAGAAGACTATAGGAATAAAGAGAGATCTGGGCTGGGGGCAGGGAGCAGCACATCTACCTCCCTTGACCCACTGCCAGAAACTCTCTTTTTATCAGGTATATAATAAGAATTATTTATCAAAAATGTCTTCACTGGCAGGGATTGTAGCACTTCAACCACATATTTCTTAAAATATTCCTTGCCTGATATGAGATGGGAAATAGGAAAATTCAACAGAAGAAGATTATTAGACCTTAATCTGTTTTCCATGGGTTCACATTTAGAATAAAGAAAAACCCTATCTTTAATTCCTGCAGTTGATGCTGATTGCAAATTGTAAATAATAATATCTAACGAAGACACAATTGAGAATCTGAATTGGATAATTTAGAATCTATTCCCACCACAACTTTCTATTTATCCTAAAGGGATATATCCCCAGATACTGGCATGTGATTAGACTCCTCCATAACATCTCTCGGTGAAACTTGTACTGGAGCTGGAATTGGAATAACTAATAGGGATGTGAATCGTTTTTTAACAATTTAAATTATCGTCCGATATTTTTAATATCGCCATTAATCAAAGAGTGCGATACAATAGAAATTCCCCTGATTTATCGTAAAAAAATCGTTAATTGGGTTATTGCGCACTAACGGGAGTTAGTGCGAACTAAAAGGAAGTTAGTGCGCACTACCCATTGTTAATGCGCACTAACAGAAAATGAAACATTTTGACACTTTTCAGTTCAGTTAAGGTCAGTTAGGAAGGAATATGTATTCCTATTGGCTGCTCTCTTATCTATTGATGTTACCAAGGTTCCCACTGAGGTGATGGTTTAATATATGGGGGATGGGAAATGGAAACGGTTGTTAGCTTGACAAAGGGAAGGGAAAGGGGAGGTGAAGGGCCAAGCAGGACTCCCTTGTCTCTTAAGGACAGCTCTCTTCAGAAAATCAGAGCTGCTGAATGCAGGGGCTGTCTCCCCCTTCACAACCCTCTGCCCCCCCCCCCCCATTCACTGCTGGTATATAGGCGAAAGAAGGGGAGGGGGAGGTGAAGGGCCAAGCAGGACTCCCTGGTCTCTGAAGGACAGCTCTCTTCAGAAAATCAGACCTGAAATAGTGACATCTCAATTCAAAAACTACTTAGTGTTGACATTCATTGCTGCAACCCCCTTGACTATATTATCAGCCAAAGTATGCAAGGACAAGACCATCAACCAGGATCCTGCTGAAATTGAAAGCAATAAACTGTTAACATGTGCTTCAACAGTATCAAGTTATACACAAGATTTGAAATTGCTTAGACTGTTTAATAGTTTTATAATGCCAAATTGCTATCTAATGTTGTTTTCTATATTTACAATTCTCTGAACAAAAGGGGATGGAGTTCATATAATTAATGGAAATGATAAATGAATTAATATGAAACCAATAGAAAAATTGTTTCTCAGCATATAGTTAATCCAACTATCTCATAGACAGAATACCCTTCTTATTCTTACAAGTATATGCTATCAACCCCTTAATTATTTCATTAGCTAGGAATTCTTATAGTTCACATATTATTTCAGCATCACTCATTAGTTCAGAAAAACTGCTCTCAGAATATAACATTTATAAGCAGAAATAAAACATATCGAAATGGTGCTAACATCTTTAGTATTTCATTTATAAGTTTAGAAACACACAGAAAAATTAATTCTGTGAGACCTCTTATACATCAGGCTTAAACATAGACTAGAATTTTTCTTTTTCAAATTTAGCCCGTTTAATTTTTGTTCAACTTGAACTTTATTGATCCTGCAATATCTACCCCATTGCCTGATATACATCTGGGCATCTTCTGCAAGTACCTGATTTTTGCCCTTCCACTTCCCCTAGAAAATGAACTGATACTTCATCAACAGGCCTCAAATCCTTAAGTAAGCTAAAGGCCTTAAAGATATATACTGTCTCCTCTTTCCTACGATGGGAAAGAGCCCCAGTCTACATGTAACTCTGTAGGATAGACACACCTGGGACCGACTCAAGCCACGGAGGGGAGCCCAGTGATTGGAGCTTATTATATGTCGTCATAAAAAAATGATGAAAACGTGGGATTGATCTGATGCTCATAGCCATTATTGCAGGCATGACTTGTGATAAGGAACAGTGAAGAGGCATATCACACAAAGAAGTTATTATTCTTGTTCTCCTAAGTTTCTTGATCTTTGATCATAAGTATCTTTATGATTACTAACAACAAGTATTATAGCAATTTTGGTTTGTTTTTTTTATTTTATTTTATTTTATTTGTATTCTGCTTTTAGCACTTCAAAGCAGATTACATTCAGGTACTGTGAGTATTTCCCTGTCCCTAGAGTGCTCACAATCTAAGTTTATACCTGAGGCAATGGAGGTTAAAGTGACTTATCTCAGGTGACAAGGAACAGCAATAGGATTTGAATCCTCGTTTATAGCCCAGTGCTCTAACCACTAGGCCAGAGCTTCTCAACCACTGTGCTGTGCCACAGTAGGGTTGCCAATTGTCTGGACTTTCTCTGGACAGTACAGAAATTCAAAGAAGTGTCTGGAAACAAGATGGAGGGTTAAAATGTCTGGAAACTGCCCAGATTTTAACCCTTCAGTCCAGCATTGCACCTATCTTTCCATCCATCAGCAAGCTGATTCTCCAAACCTAGCCAGAAGGAGCTGTGGTTTAACTCCACAGCCAATGGTGGCGCTACTACAACTTGGGATCCTCTTCTGCCCACCCGAAAACAATAAGAAGCCCATCGGCACCGTCAACAGCTCCTCTCCCACCAGTGGTTCAGAGAAAAAAGCAAGACTGCCAGAAGATCCCCTCCCATCCATGGTGCAGACAAAAAAGCCCAGTGGGCCACCAGAACCACCTGCCCACGACACACAGGTATTAGTCCAGCAGGGCTGCTGCTGCTGGTGAGAGAGAGAGAGAGATTCACCAAAAAGTTAAGAATTTATACCATTGTACGAGTGGGCACTTCTCACTCGGGTGAGGTTTGTGGGATGGAGTGGGTTCTGGGGGGCAATTTTCCATGCACAGTCATACGTACGAACAACACAGTTACCATCAGTGAAGATTTAATGTGATTTGGAGGGATGAAAGGTGAAAGAAGAGTAGATTTGTTCCATGTTCTCTCTACCTAGCTGCAATCAAGTACATAAAATCAAGTTATAAAATCGGGCGTACATGTATGCGCTCTACACGGCGTGCACACACGTACACCTGATTTTATAACTTGTGCATGCAAGTTATAAAATTGGGGGTCGGCGAGCACACTAGTGCACCTTGTGCGCGCTGACACCCACGGGCTTCCCCCATTCCCTCCCCCCTAACCTTCCCACCCCTTACCCTAAACTCCCCCCCCCCCCAGCCCTACTCTAACCCCCCCAAAAGTCTTAACAAACCTTTTGTGCCTGCCTGGAGGCAGGCACAGGTTGCTTGCGCCGGCAGCCTGCCGGCACGCGATCCTCCAACATAATGGCAAATGGCCGCTGTGTTGGAGGTCTCTGGCCCCTCCCCACCCCGCCCCTGGACCACCCCGCCTATGCCCTGCCCCTCCCCTTTAGTAAAACCTCGGAACTTAGACGCGTCCCGGGGCTTTATGCGCGTCGCTGGGCCTTTATAAAATAAGCCTGGCACGCGTAACCCCCATTACGCGCGTAAATCCACTGGATTTACACACATAGGGCTTTTAAAATCCGGCCCTAAATCTTCACTGATGATAATTGTGTTGTTCGTACAAATGACTATGCATGTTAAACTGCCCCCTAAAACCCAACTGACTCCACAAACCTCACCCTGAGTTACTAGTTCCCCCTCTTACAGTGTTATAAAAAGTTCAAAATGATGAATATAGGCCTCCATTAGGAATGCCTTATTATATAAGATTTATAGAATTTAAAGAAAAGAAGTTTTGCTCTTCAGCTATTGGCTCTAAGCCTCTATTCATTGAACCACATCAATTATCCAAGGAGGGTAATTTTAAAAGCAATTTCTATACATTAAAGTGCTTTACCACAAAAATGATCTTTATGAAAATTGCCCACCCTATATGCTTTTATGTAGGATCTCTATGAGTGTACTTTTACAAGCAGTGGAGAGAGGTGTTCCTAGTTCAGGGTTGAGTCCAGATTTGTAATTATGCACAAATTTTTTATTTTTCAAAATTATGTGTATAGTTTTTCAGGGTACTTTTCTTTGGGTAATTTTCAATGTGAAATTATGCAAAAACTAGTGCAAAATCTGCAGGTAAAAAGTAAAGACAGACTTTGTATTTAGACAATTTTAAAATTAGCCCTTAGATGTTTGGCACAGTTTTTTACCGCTTCACATCAAAAGAGCTTTGTACTGTTTGTGAACTGAATGGTGTTTTAAAGTACTGAACCATGTTAGTAGAAAGACATAAATTAACTCATGTTCACTGTGTCAGATGTACCCAGATTATCCTTGATATCACATGTACAAACCAATCAAATTGCATTCCAAACATACTTACTGACAGAAATGCAAGGAATTTATAGATGAGCAGATAAAAAGAATAACAAAATAATATTAGGGATCAAAGATGATGATGGCAGGCATCTAGTAAGATGAGCTCCACTTTTATTTGTATTTTTTTTTGTTATTTACCTCAATGAACCACAAGAAGAGCGGAAGGTTCAGAGCTATCCCTGCAGCTATTCCTGTCTCTACTCCCTGTGGACCGATGGATGCTCATGTCTTCTGGGGTCAACTGCCATTGACTGAACAGCCGTTGGTGATATCAAGAGGGGAAAATTTTTCCTGCTCTTTCACCTGGCTTGGCCACATTGTTAAGTTTGGTGATGAGAACACATCTTCCCAAACCAGCAACGGTGAGGCTCCTTTTGACATGGGTGTGTCGCCAGTGGATGACATTGTGGTGACTCCTCTGGGAGCGGGGAATGCGAAGAAATGGAACCGGGCACGAGTTTCTTCTCATCGGCAGTGTCTCATCTACATGGGGACCTGGTTGTGTTGCAGGAGGAGGCAGGCAGAAGTACTACTTCCATTATTTTCCCGTTTGTGAGTACTTCTTGGCAAGAGCCTTTTTCTCTTATGAGGCCACCTGCATTCACTCTCAAGACCATCTGAGAGGCCATAGAGGGTTTAGGTAAAAAGATTTCCATTCAATTTGGGACTCTGAAAAATGAGGTTCATTCCTTGGAATCTTGAGTGGAGGTCTTAGAAAAAGAAATGAAGAAGTGATTCAGCAATTATCCATTGTTAAAACTGGTTTGTCTCAAATTAAGCCAAGACTCAAAATAAAATTGTAAATTACCCAGAAAAATAGAGTCAAATTTGCAGAATGCACTAACAGGATATCATACAGTACAAGTGTTCAAAGCTTGTACATTGTACTCTCCAACAAACTCGAAAATCTGGAAAATACTTTCGGGCATAAAACTTGCACTTTATTAATTTTCCATATGTCCTTATGACTTCCCCAATGGACATGTTTAAAAAGTATTTATTGGAGGATTTGAATATCCCTGAAAATGCTCTTCCTCCTATTGCCAGAAAATATTACTTGCCTCCATCCAAGAAACAGCTTGAGAATAGAAGATCTCAGGATGTCTCTTCAATTTAAGACAATTCTTTGGATGTTACATCCTTAATGGAGACCTCCGATACTGTATCAGCAAAATCTTCTGCTCATGGTTTCCCAGGTTTTGGCTCTGACAAAGACTGGCTCCTCAGAATCGGGTAGATTTTATAAGACCTACGCACGTAAATCCCTGGGATTTATTTTACCTTTTGCACCTGCCTCAGGGCAGGCGCAGGCTGCGAGCGCTGGCACCCTGCCAGCACGCAATCCCCGGCACCGCAGCAAATGGCCGCTGTGCCGGGCACCTCTAGCCATGCCCTGCCCCCCGGGCCACCCCATCGTACCCTCCCCACCCCTTTCCCGAAGACCCGGGAAAGGGGACATGCGTCCCGGGGCTTTATGTGGTTACGTGAATGCCCCGGGACGTATGTAAGTCCCGGGTCTTCGGGAAAGGGGTGGGGAGGGCGCGATGGGGTGGCCCGGGGGGCAGGGCATGGCTAGAGGTGCCCGGCACAGCGGCCATTTGCTGCTGTACCGGGGATTGCGTGCTGGCAGGGTGCCAGCGCTCGCAGCCTGCGCCTGCCCTGAGGCAGGCGGAAAAGGTAAAATAAAGACTTAGGGCAGGCTGGGTTAGGGCTAGGGGATGGGTAGGTTAGGGGAAGGGGAAGAGAGGTTAGTGTAGAGGATGGGAAATTTCCTCCCAGTCCGCTCCAAAATTGGAGAGGACTGGGAGGGAACTGAGAAAGGTCGCAGGCATCGGTGCACGCAGGATGCACAAGTGTGCACCCCCTTGCGTGTGCCGACCCCTGATTTTATAACATGTGTGTACCTGCGTGCGCATGTTATAAAATCGGGATTCCATGCGTGCGCGCCGGGTAACGCTTGCACATGGATGCGTACACGCAAGCTTTTAAAATCTATCCCAAAGTATTTTAAGCATTGTGGTGGCACTGTTCAATGTTGCATCATGGTCTTCCCAGATGTGGTAAAAACAATATAAAAGAGAAGGAAGCAATTCCTTTTAATGAGACCTAGGGTTTTGTAACTGGGGGCTCAATTTTTTCTCAAATTTCCTTACAATTGTTGGGTCAAATATAGGAATACTATTTATGTATTTTTTGAACCTAATCAACTTTCTTTCTTTTTGACTGATAAAATTATCCCTTTGCCAATGCACCCACCTAGATGAGTATATAAATTCTACTTGAGAGAACCCTGTGAGTTTTGTTGTCAGCTTGTCTTTTTTCCTCTGTTATGAGATTGCAGGTTTTCTTTCTTTGCTACCTTAAGAATGAGATCTTGCATTACCCACTATTATGGATTTGATCTTTAGCTGAAATTTCTATTTCCTCTTTTTAATTTATTGGTTCATGTCTTTTTTTTTTTTTGTATCAGCTTGTGATTTTCTTTCTCAAGGTTACCTTGATATATATATGAAATTACATAAATAAAAATATAAAAAAATAAAAATAAATAATAGTAGTAAGTTTTAATTTAAAGAGGATGATGAATATTACTTTTATTTCGTTTCCTTGTGATATATAGAAGTTAATTTTCAAAAAGATTTCATACATCAAACTGGATTTTACACATATACATGGATTTTATGCACATAAATAGGCTTTCAAAAATTGCTACTTTTATATATGTAACTCTTTTGAAATTTCAATGAATTTTGAAAAGGTTTTATGCGTGTAAATGGGCTTTGGACAATTGCTATGATATATGCTACTTTTACATCCATAACTCCTTTGAAAAGTCACCCCATAGCACAGTAGATATCAAAGGGTACAGGCTTCTGTCCAGAATGAATGATTTAAATATTTGTTAATATTCTTTCCTATGTGCCATTTCTAACCAGCTAGAGAATTTCAAGAAGCTAAAGTGTTCCCTTAGTTTCTCTGAGTCAGGAACCAGCTTCATGACCTGTCCATGATACACACTCATTTTCAGTTTTGCAATCACAGCTGTCCACTCAGATTATGTATACTGGCGCCATGCCATTCATTCACCCTTGAATAAAATAACAAACTGTGTTTATCATGTCACTTCTTCTGCCTCAAGTGAAATGCAGGATTACATGTCATCCAGTCTTCTGCATACTTATTCCAAAGCAGGATTCCTGGAAATATATGTGATCAAAGGGGGATTACAGTCGTGTTTCCATTTCTGACATGTTCTATAACTTATTTGGCTATGGATATAATTTAATACAAACTTAGATGCAAAATCAAGCGCTATAAATTGTAACAATAATTTTAGAACAAAAAAAAATCAGTTTTAAAAAGTAATTGCATGAGATTACATGCAGTTATGTTTTAATAAAGTAGAATGAGTAACCACCAGTTCTCTGCCACTTTACTTATGCTTACTTTAAATAATGCTTACACGAATTTATGTTTAACAGCTTAGATATTTTGCATGTTTTAATACATGCTTTGAAGAATAGCTAATATAACGTCAGCCATGAAAAAAGTGTTCTGATTTCTAAAAGATGTTTCTCTAAAAGGTATCCACAACAAAACAAGGAAAGCATGAAATCTCCCACAGCCTCACAGCAGGTACCATCAATTGCAAAATTCTAAGCAGCATTATGACATCACCAGGGAGCGTGATTTTAGTCAAGAGCTTGGCAGGAGATCCTGGCAACTGCTAAATCAACAGCAATCCAAACTGGAAAACCAACATACTCGCCACCATAGCATTTAAAAGAGAGCTTATTGTGCCTCAAACACAGCAGCAGGTTTAATAGAAAAGTAGACATGTTTATAGTCCTAGATTTACAACATGACTTATAAACACCTTATTAGTTGGAATCCAGTCTGCTGCCCTAGAAACTAAGAATGTTGCTTTGTAGAGAAGGAGCATTTGTTGACTGAAATGTCTTGACTAAGGTTGCCATTGTGGTTAACCAAAATGCATTTACTACTGAGAAAGTAAATAAAAGCAAACAAGATGCCTCTTATACTACAATACAGCAAGTTTCAAAATGAACAAACTTAATGGAATGACATAAATATCCTCCATGTTTATGGAATGTTTTAGAGCAATTTGCCATGTTAGGTTAAAAGTCATATGAGTTCTACTAAATGGGAATATGTTTATAGAATTTCATGTACTTAAAGACTATCTACAAAATATTTGGAAAAGGCTGTCATGAATACTGTACTTGATCATTGTAGACAATGGGTCAGGGTCATCCTTTACATTAACTGTTCCATACTGCGTAATAGTTACAAGTTAAACACTGCATTTCAGCATTATGATATACAAGTTATAAATGTAATGAGATGTTTACACCCCGTGTAAAAACATTACAAGGTAAAGTAGAATAAGGGTCACAAAAAGGGCAGATGTAAATAAGTAATATGGCATTCACCAAAGTCTTATAAAGTCATCATGACAAAATTAGAGCCTTTGTAAGTGCTGCGCTATTAGTACAGTAATACACTGACCTTTGTCAGTATGCTCAAGAGTGGGTACCAGGCAATCCCATCTCCAGCTCAATTCTGATTTCTTGCAAATACCTCCTCCTTCTTAACAAGAGGGTCACACTTCTAATCCCTGCTGAGCACTGACCCATTTGTTGCAGGGTTGGGGGACACAGATTCTATGATGAGGATGGGATAAACCTGTAGGTCCTTTAAAGGGTCACACTCTAAAA